>NC_141553.1:10117500-10417500 GCF_021556685.1 Rattus norvegicus | reverse complement strand
ATGTGGTTGCTGGGAATTGAACCTCAGGAAGAGCAGTCGGTGCTCTTAACCACTGAGCCATCTCTCCAGCCCCAGACCCAAGCTTCTTAAAACAAGCCTGTCTTCATGGATGAATGAAGAGAAAGAAGAAAGGAAAGGAGGATGGGAGAGTGGATGGATGGATGGATGGACAGATGGACAGATGGATGGGTGGACGGGTAGATAGATGGATGGAGGGATGGATGGATGAGTGAATGGGTGGATGGATGGATGAATGATGGATGGATGGATGGATGGATGGATGGATGGATGGATGAGTGGGTGTTTGCGTTGATGGATGGATCGATGTGTGTGCGGTTGGATGGGATCTTAACTGGAGTGCTGCTTAGTTAGTTACTGCTGTGAACAGACACCACGACCAAGGCAACTCTTGCGTTTTGTTTTGTTTTGTTTTTTTCCGGAGCTGGGGACCAAACCAGGGCCTTGCGTTTGCTAGGCAAGCACTCTACCACTGAGCTAAATCCCCAACCCCAAGGCAACTCTTTTTTTTTTTTTTTTTTTTGGTTCTTTTTTTCGGAGCTGGGGACCGAACCCAGGGCCTTGCGCTTCCTAGGTAAGCGCTCTACCACTGAGCTAAATCCCCAGCCCCCCAAGGCAACTCTTATAAAGAACATTTAATTGGGGCTGGCTTACAGGTTCAGAGGTTCCGTCCATGATCATCAAAGTGGGAACATGGCAGCATCCAGGTAGGCATAGTGCAGGACGAGCTGAGAGTTCTATCTCTTCATCTGAAGGCTGCTAGCAGAAGACTGACTTCCAGGCAGTTAGGACTAGAGTCTTAAAGCCCACACCCACAGTGACATACCTATTCCAACAAGGCCATACCTCTTAACAGTGCCACTCCCTGGGCCAAGCATATACAAACTATCACAGATAGGTAGATGGATGGATGGATATATTAATGAGATGTATATGTAGATGGATAAGCAGGTGTGTATGTACACACACACACATACACACACACACACACACACACACACACACACACACACACATGGATAGATGTCTCCAGTCCACAGGGTATGCGTCTCAGAAGAATGCTGCCATTCCTCACCTGTTTGGACACTCATGTGCCTCACTGACCTGTCACTGTCACTGTCTTGTACACTGTGGACAGTTGAGGACAGTTTTGAATGTCTGTAGTCCTATAGTTCTTCCCAGAGGGAAGGTGTAGGAAGGACCAGCCACAGGAAAGGTGCTTTCGAATTCCTCTCAACCTGCTTCCCATCCTCAGACAGCAATGCCACCAAAGAACTTTCGCTTCTGCCCACATGGGCAGCAGGAGTCAGACACTGTCCCCGAGGAGGGGACCCAGCCCTTCTCAGCCTGGTGGAGCGTTGAAGAGGTTGTCTCTGAGAAGAAAAGGTGGGAGGGACAGAGGCCAACTGGCTGTGGCTGGTCTCCTTGTCCACCAGCTGGTCACAAAGGCCTTTGCAGTGACTCAAGTGGCTGCCTTTGGCACAGCTGGAGAGGCTTAACATGAATGGCTGGCGTGGGCAGAGGGAGACAAAGCCTACGCCCAGTCTTCCTGTTCCCTGGACTTGCAGAGTTAATCCACCAAAAGAAGTGTCAAGCTAAAAGAAAATCCTTCCTTTGTCTCCCGCTTGTTCCTAGCTGTCCTTCTCATGAAGCCAAAGAGAAGGCTTACGCTCTGATGCCTGGAGGCAACCTAGTACAAGGTTTCTACTTTCCCCAGCACAGAGCCAGTGAAGAAAGAGAAGGTGGCTTTGTGGGTGGAGCCCCTCGGTGTCCACAGTGCTGCTTCTCCGGCTTCCTGCCTAGGAAATGCCTAGGAGGGTAGGCTGCCCTCGTCCTTGGACCCCTTCTGTTTGTATTATCTATATACACATTGAGGTCTTTGTGTGTGTGTGTGTGTGTGTGTGTGTGTGTGTGTGTGTGTGTGTGTGTGTGTGCGCATGTGCATAAGCGTGGGTGCAGGTATGTGGGCAAGTGCACAGCGCAGCCAACATCGGTAGCTGCTTAATGACCGGCACTAACACCACACAGAGTGTACTTGGAAGTCTGAAGCAGAAGCCTCCAGGTACAGCCTGCTCTCCAGAGGACAAGTTCAAGGCCACCTCCCAGGCGTCCCCATCCCCATCCCCATCCCCACAAGCACCCTTCATGATCAACAACGGTACAGGAAGGGAAAAATGTGTCTCTCCCCTCTTCCCTTCCAAGTGTTTGCTTTGGTCCCTGTTTTTAAAAAAATTAACAGGGAAACATGCAGAAGTATATTTGTGTAATAGGAAGGAATTCAGGGCTGGCTTAAACAGGTTCTCTAAAGCCAAGGGAAGGCAGGCTAGGAGGTGACCCCGCATGGGAAAAGCAAGTGACCAGCTTAAGAGTTGTGCAGATTTAAGTCTTCGGAGTGACAGGGAGAGGGAGACTTTTGGACAAAATGGCTCTACGCTCGCACCCCTCCCCCCAGAGTGTCTGTGGTGTCAGCCAGTTTCAAAATGATGAGGTATGTTTGACGTGACATATACTAGTGTCATACAAAGGACAGTGTTATCACACCATTCCAAAGAATAAAGACCCCAAAGTCCTTTCCATTGGTTAGTTTGTTTTCGAGACAGGGTCTAACTGCGTAGTCCCTGACTGTCCTGAAACTCGATTACAGACCAGGCTGATCCCAACCTCAGAGATTTGCCTCCTGAGGGCTGGGATTAAAGGGATATGCCACCATGACTGGCTTTAGGACCAAGACTATGTCAACCAATAAAGAGCTTTAAAAAAAAAAACTTAACAGCTGGATGGAAGTAATACCCAATTAGCTTAGCACCTGTTAAGCACGTGCAGGTTTCCAAAGTCCTTCAAGTAGCATTTGTTACTTAGTTAAAAGTTCTCCCAAAGCTTCTGCTTGCCCTTATCCCAAAACAAAAGGTTCCTAAACAGGACATGTTCGAATTCTTTTATCTGAATCACTGGCGATGCTGACAGCCCAAAGAGCCCTGGGTATGGGTTTCCATGGCTTGCTTGCTTATTTTTGTGCTGCCGAGGTATTTTATCATTCTCTTTTTAATTGGAAAGCTGGCTGTTGTGTTCCCCAGCTTTTTGGAGGCGGAAGGCAGGAGGAGGATTGAGAGTTGGAGGCCAGCCTGGGCTACACAGTGAGCCAGTTGCCTGGAACCAAACCAAACCAAAACGGGGTTGTGTGTTGTGTGCCTGCAGTTAGGCCAAACAGGCGCTTTTAGACCAGACTCCTATACTTAGGGCTGTGGTTGTCAACCTTCCTAATGCTGCAACCCTTTAATACAGTTCTCATGTTGTGGTGACCCCCCCAACCATGAAATTATTTCCTTGCTACTTCCTAACCATAATTCTGCTACTGTTATGAATCGTAATGTGAATATCTGTGTTTTCTGATGGTCTTAGGTGACCCATGTAAAAGGGCTGTTTGACTCCAAATTTGTCCAAGACTCACAGGTTGATAACCACTGCTGCCCCTTTAAAGGGCTGTAATGGGGAAGAGAGGGAGCCTTTGTCTCAGCTTAGCTAATGCTCTTTGGAACAACCCATAAGTACTAAACCCTACCCTTGGATGCCATCTTTTTGAACATACCTTTATGATGTAGAATTTCACAGGACTATGCCCCTCTGCAAGTGAAGTGAGTATCCCCTATGTAAATGGGCATGAGCTCCCTTTTTCCTTTCTGCCATGCACCAACCTGATGCCACTCCTCTACCCTCTGGCTGCGCCCATGACTGACTCCCCTTCACCAAGAGGTGAACCCTTCACCCAATGTCCCAGAACTGGAGGATACTTTGGCATGCTTTGTTTTATTTTCCATTTCAGAAATATGTTTTTCTCTGTCTCCCTGATTGTTGTGTTGGGGCATAGATCTGTGGTTCCTCGTGGTAGAGCGTTGGACTTGATGTCTTCGTTCTCTGTGTTTGCAGGGAGAGGAGGCTGGCGGGATGATGAGGTCTGTATCAGTCAGGGTTCTCTAGAGTCACAGAACTTATGGGTAGTCTCTACATAGCAAGGGAATTTGTTGGTGACTTACAGTCTGTAGCCCAACTCCCCAACAATGAATGGTCAGCAGCGGCTGTGAATGGAAGTCCAAGGATCTATCAGTGGCTCAGTCCCACAAGGCAGGCAGGAGGTGAGAGAATCTTTCTTCTTCCAATGTCCTTATGTAGGTCTCCAGCAGAAGGTGTGGCCCAGATTAAAGGTGTGCACCACCACAGCTGGATCTGGGACTTGCTTTGTCCCAGATGACCTTGAACTCAGAGATCTCCTTGCCTCCATCTCCTGGGATTCATAGCCATCATACCTCAAGATCGCCATGCCAAGATCCAGGTCAGAAACTTGTATCTCCCAGCCTCAAGGTCAGGATCACAAGTGAGCCTTCCAATTCTGGATTATAGTTCATTCCAGATATAGTCAAGTTGACAACCAGGAATAGCCACTACAAGGCCTCTCTCGGAGCTATACCATAGATTCAAGGGACGCTTAGGGTTTTATAGAAAGCACAGGAGTTTCAAAGACACCAAGGATAACACAGTCACTGGTGGACACCCTCCAAACTACAGGCAAGGGTCATTGCTGATCATCCTTACGGTTTTTGTTTATTTAGTTTGTTTGTTGGGGTTCATGTTGCACATGTGGAAATCGAAGAACAACCTGAGAGAATCTATTCCCTCTTCGAACAATGTGGGTTCTAGGGATCAAACCCAAGTCATCCGCTTTGACATAAACACCTTTACTCGTTGAGCCATCTCCTAGGTCCAGGTCCTGATTTAAAACAAAAATATTTTTTTAGGGGGGCTGGAGAGATGGCTCAATGGTTAAGAGCACTGACTGCGGGGTTGGGGATTTAGCTCAGTGGTAGAGCGCTTGCCTAGCAAGCGCAAGGCCCTGGGTTCGGTCCCCAGCTCAGAAAAAAAAAAAAAAAAAAAAAAAAAAAAAAAAAAAAAAAAAAAGCACTGACTGCTCTTCCAGAGGTCCCGAGTTCAAATCCCAGCAACCACATGGTGGCTCACAACCATCTGTAATGAAATCTGATGCCCTTTTCTGGTGTGCATAAAGACAGCTACATTGTACTTATATAAAATAAATAAATCTTACAAAAAATATTTTTTTAGGTTTTATGTATATGGGTCTTGTGCCTACATGTATGTATGTACGTGTACCATGTGTGTGCCTGATGCCCTCCCTTGGAGGTCAGGGGGCTGGATCCCCTAGAACTAGAGTTACAAATGGTTGGGAACAAGAAGCCAGGTCCTCTGTAAGAGCAGTAAGTGCTCTTAAGTGCAGAGCCAGCTTTCCAGTGCCAGGTCTTGATTTTGAAACCGTGGACAGAGAGTTTCAAAATGCATAGCAACTCTCTCACAGTCCAGGGCACTCACGACACATGTCACAAGGTGTGTGTTCTGCCAGTCCTCACAGTGTCTTATGAGTATGGATTCTCTTACTAGCACCTGAATCCCTGCACCCAGCAAGTCTGGCCCCCTGTTCAAGGTGGTAAGACTTAGCCAGCTTCCTCTGGAGCCTCCTTTTACTCAGTGTCTGTACCTGCCTGGGAGCCACTGGTTTATAAATAATAATAAAAAATGGTATTCTTTTTATTGGGCTAGAAATGTAATACACATGGATCTCCAGAAATAAATTGTCAGCCGGGAGGCAGCACATCCTTGATAGATTTTCTGTTCATGTCCTTGAGCAGCAAAGGGCCCCATTCCAAATGTTCAAAGCAAATCCCCTGCATAGCAGCCCCAGGTTGAAAGCTTTATCCTCGCCTTTCACAGTCATTCCTCCCCAGGGTTCTAATCTATTTTCTGTCTCCTCGTCAACAATGCCTGGAGGTGTGATGCAATCATTTTAGGGCTACGGAAGGATAGTGCAGAGTCTTATTTATACTGTAGCCTTCTCCAAGGGACGGAACTCACCCAGAGAGGGCTGTGAAGCCAGTGAGATTTTTACTTAATGTGTTAGGTGGGGCCAGGTGGGGTTTTTTTTGTTTTTGTTTTTGTTTTTCTGGAGCTGAGCACCGAACCCAGGGACTTGCCCTTGCTAGGCAAGCGCTCTACCACTAAGCTAAATCCCCAACCCCGGGGCCAGGTGTTATTAAAGTTAGCTTTTCCTTCATATTTTGGACATTTCTATAGGTGTGGAAGTAGGGAGGAGAGCATATGATAAACCTATCCGATGAGCATGCAGCTGCAAGGTTAAGGTGTAGGGGGAATCGTTTAACTGTAGGACTCGCTTAACATTCTTTTATATATATATATATATATATATATATATATATATATATATATTTTTTTTTTTTTTTTTTTTTTCCGGAGCTGGGGACCGAACCCAGGGCCTTGCGCTTCCTAGGCAAGCGCTCTACCACTGAGCTAAATCCCCAACCCCCGTGCTTAACATTCTTGAAGGCCTCCATTCAATCCTATTCTCTCTCTCTCTCTCAAACATGCATACATGCATACACACACACACACACACACACACACACACACACACACACGTGTATACAAACCTAGTAACATTGTGAATCTTGTTTTGTCTGTTTCCCATGTACCCCCTTTTCTCCTTAAATTGCTTTATTTTCTAGTTTTTATTTTCTTTTGTTCTCATCATGCATGCGAAGCAAGTCATGTACCACTAAGCCACATTACCCCCAGCCCCCAGCCCTTTCTTCCTCTTAGAGGCAGTCCCTAGACATTGTATTTTTTCAATAGAACATGGACAAGCATTATCTACTTAATTTTATGGGAAAATAAAGGCATGGACAAGTTAAACTCTCACCCAAAATGATATATAGATATATGGGAAAGATGGACAAAATAACCCCACCCACCCACCCAGGTAATCCTACAAGGTAAAGGAAACTACGCTACAAAATATCTTGGTCCTGTACCTAAAGTAGTTACCTAGTTGCTTTTAGAACCCTCGGACAAAAGAACTGTAGCAACAATGTTCAAGCAGACCAATGACATGGACTGACTCCAGTCCCTGGTGTTTAAACACATGAAGGGTTTACTTTCAGTGACCAAAGGAGGAAGTAAGTAGGAACTGGGCGTAGTGATGTTTGCCTCACATCCCAACATTCAGGAGGCAGAGGCACCAGGAGCATTCCTATGAGTTTGAGGCCACACCAAGGGCTACCTAGTGAGACCCTGTTTCGTTTTGTTTTTGAAAGAGTAAATCGGGCTGGATAGATGGCTCAGCAGTTAAGAGCACTGACTGCTCTTCCAGAGGTCCTGAGTTCAATTCGCAGCAACCACATGGTGGCTTACAACCATCTGAAATGGGATCTGGTGCCCTCTTCTGGTGTGTCTGAAGACAGCAACAGTGTGCTCATATACATTAAATAAATAAATCTTTTTTTTTTTAAAGATTTTATTTATTTTATATAAGTGAGTACCCTGTCACTCTCCTCAAACACACCAGGAGAGGGAATCAGATTGTGTTGCAGATGGTTGCGAGCCACCATGTGGTTGCTGGGATTTGAAAGGACCTCTGGAAGAGCAGTCAGTGCTCTTAACCACTGAGCCACCTCTCCAGCCCAATAAATAAATCTTAAAAAAAAAAAAAAAGAATAAATCAACACAATGTTACTAGGTTTCTACCTGCTTGTGCTCTCTCTCTCTGTATGTAGGTTGGTACATGTGTGATAAGAACAGAGAGCCTCATGGATGTCAAATCTAAATCCAAAGCCACGTTTACTTATAAGACTGTTGTTTAAGGGCTAGAGAGATGGCTCAGTGGTTAGAGCACCGACTGCTTTTCCAGAGGTCCTGAGCTCAAATCCCAGCAACCACATGATGGCTCACAACCATCTGTAATGGGATCTGATGCCCTCTTCTGGTGTGTCTGAAGACAGCTACAGTGTACTCATATATAATAAATAAAAATCTTTAAAAAAAAAAAAGACTGTTGTTTAAAATCTTAGTGTGAATTGTCAGAAGGAGCATGTGACCAATGGTCACCTGAGACCCGGAGAGTGCATCTTGTTTTTGCTCCTGCACACTGGCATGTTGCAATTTGTATTCCTGTGAGGAAAGTTTCAGTAAACACCACCCCGCTGAGACATGGCAGCAGTCAGTTTTCTCCTGACAGGTCTTCAAACGCTGAGTATCTTGGCTGACCATTTTCAGTAGTTCCCTCTCCCCTGGGGTGTGGTTATTGGGATGCATACCAGAGAAGCCTTACAGGGCCTTGCCTTTTGGTCCTCTGCTGTCTGGGAAGCTGCTGGACTACAAAGAATGTGGCTGGTCTCTGGCTCTGACTCCTAGAGGGGACAGTCTAAATGCATGGATTTCCTGGGTGACTTGTGACAGCCCTCAGACTAAACCAGGTGCATCTCATCTCAAGCCTAATGCAAACTTTAACCCTAACCCCTAACACTAACTCCTAAACACTAACCCTAAACCCTAAACCCAACCCCTAATCCTAACCCTAACCATGACCATAACCATAACAACACCAACCCCTACCCCTAACACTTAACTCTAACCCCTAATCCTAACCTCTAACCCCTAACCCCTAAACCCTAACCCCGACCCTGACCCTGACCCTGACCCTTTCTGCTGGAAAGAACAACCATGCCATTGGAGGGTTGGGTTGGGAGTTTTTAACCTTACTGGGGAAGCCTTGGGTCACTGTGTTAAATCTAAGTGAGAACATGAGGAACGAGAGTTTTATTTGGCTCATGGTTTCAAAGGCTCTGCTGATTCTGGTCCCATGATGAGGCAGAATGTCATGGTGGACAGGAAGCAGAAAGAGGACATATAACAAGGGGCAAAAATAAGCTAGAGTTCCTAAGCCTCTCCCCGCTCCCCCATGACCTACATCTCCCAGTAGGTGTCACCTCTCAATGATGACATCATACATTGAGAGAGAATCCACTCATAAAATCAGGACCCTCAGGATCCAATTACATCCCCCCAAAGCCACCAGCTGGCAAGCAAGCCCCCTAATTCACAAGCCTGTGGGAGATAAGCTCTAATCCAAACCATGCTGTTGCTGCCCTCTGAGAAGAAAGGGGCTGCAGACTGTGTTAAGTCAGGTGATCCAGTCCATCTCACTGTGGACAGATCTCCATCCATCAAAACTACCACTCACCAGATGAGCTGCCCAGAGAGTGGCTACATTCTATTGTGACCTGGTCATTCTGTCCTGCTATCATTCTGGGCCCACCATAGCACCCAGGAGCCTGGCCTACTCTCTGGCTACACAGGCCATTTTCTTGGGACACTATGGGATTCCTAAGCTGAGGAATGAGCTTTTCCTTGATAGCCACTTTGGTTTTCATCTTTTTTTTTTTTTTTTTTTGGTTCTTTTTTTCTGAGCTGGGGACCAAACCCAGGGCCTTGTGCTTCCTAGGCAAGCGCTCTACCACTGAGCTAAATCCCCAACCCCTTGGTTTTCATCTTAAAGCAGATGTTTGTTTTATTTTAGGTTTTCGGAGACAGGGTGTCTTAGGGTTTTACTGCTATGAACAGACACCATGACCAAGGCAACTCTCATAAGGACAACATTTAATTGGGGCTGCCTTACAGGTTCAGAGGTCCAGTCCAGTATCCTCAAGGCAGGAGCATAGCAGTATCCAAGCAGGCATGGTGCAGGAGGAGCTCAGAGTTCTACATCTTCATTTGAAGGCTGCTAGCAGAATAGTGGCTTCAGGGAACTAGGATGAGGGTCTTAAAGCCCACACCCATAGCAGCACGCCCACTCCAACAAGGCCACGCCCACACTAGCAGGGCCACGCCCACAGCAATTGCCACGCCCACACCAACGGGGCCACACCTCCTAATAGTACCACACTCTAAGGCAAACATATACAAACCATCACACAGGGTTTCCTGTGTAGTCCTGGCTGTCCCGAACTGACTTTGTGGTTTTGTTTGGTTTTGGAAAGCTTAGAACCTCCCTCAGAACCAAAGGTGCCCACCCTTCGCTAACAAGGAGAGTCCTTCCCATGTCCCTTTGTTAGGTTCCCAAGAGAAGTAGGAGGCCTCCCAAAAACCTCAATAAGGAGAAATGACTGAGTCCGCATCTGGGAAGAAAGACTGAATGAGATCTGTCAACACACCTGGGCAGGCTCTGCTGCCACGCACCATTGACTTCTAATTTGGCCCCAATGAGAATCGTTTACAAACCATTGTCTGTTTTGTGTGCCTTCATTTCAGTCATTGTATGTTCTCCCAACTCATGGAGTCCCATAACGCACATGCTGCTCCCATCACAGCCCATACTTTCCCTCCCCCAGGGAAAAGGGAAATGTGTTCCTGAGTCTTGCAGGATCATCCCATGATTGGCAGCATGGACTCAGACGTACCAATAGGGTCTCGGGCACCCTGGGCAGCGCCTGCATCATCCTGGTACCCGGGAGACTTTACTTCCCTCTGAGTCTCTGGATGACTGCCATAGTAGAGACACTGTCGATAATGGTGTGTTCCTGTGATCCCAGAACACAGGGGATGACCCCAACTTTCTTTTTTTTCTCTCCCCCCCCCACCCGGGGCTGGGGACCGAACACAGGACCTTGCGCTTCCTAGGTAAGCGCTCTACCACTGAGCCAAATCCCCAACCCGACCCCAACTTTCAAACATCATGGTATCATGGTATATATGGTTTCAGGGTGTGGCACTTTAGAGGCGTGGCCTTGTTGGAGTGGGCGTGGCCTTGTTGGAGTAGGTGTGCTACTGTAGGTGTCCTACCCTAGTCCTAGCTGCCTGGAAGCCAGTATTCTGCTGGCAGTCTTCAGATGAAGATGTAGAACTCTCAGCTCCTGCACCATGCCTGCCTGGATGCTGCCATGCTCCCACCTTGATGATATCAGACTGAACTTCTGACCCTGTAAGCCAGCTCCAATTAAGTGTTGTCCTTTATAAGACTTGCCTTGGTCATGATGTCTGTTCACAGCAGTAAAACCCTAACTAAGACTATATATATATATATATGTGTGTGTGTGTGTGTGTGTGTGTGTGTGTGAGTGTGTGTGGATATATATATATATATATATATATATATATATATATATATATGCATATATGTGTGTATACATGTGTGTATGGATCATTCATGTGCACTTGTGACAAAGCCAGACCCAGACATCCCACTTCGTGCTCTTCTTCCCATGAACACTTAGTGAAACTGTCCTCTGTCAACAGTAGGGGGGGCATGCCTGGAGGCCCATCCATGTAGGAGGCTGAAACAGGAGGTCACATGAACCCAAGAGTTTAAGACCCTGAGACTAAACAAAAGCAAGAGGAATCATCTGTCTCCTTGAGGCCAGTGAACCAGAGAAAATGTTTCTGTTTAGCTGACAGGCCAAGGTTCTGACTATAGGTCAGTCAGGATGGTAAAGTTTCCTCTATCAAGTTCCTCTACCAGGCCCATGGGAAGCGTCTCTAGGCTGCTCTAAGACTTGTGGAGCCCTACCCTGTTGCTAAACTTCTGGTAACTGATAGCCTCTATGTCACTCACAACCACCTGTAACCCCAGCTTCAGGGGATCTGACATAATACCCTGTTTTGGCCTCCAGAATATCTATCTAAATCTATACCTATATATAAATATAAAATTAAAACACAAAACAATATCCTTAGCTAGCATGATGGTGCACATCTTTAATCCCAGCATTCAGGAGGCAGAGGCAGATGGATCTCTGTGAGTTCAAGGCCAGCCTACACTCCATAGTGACTTCCATACCAGCCAGGGCCACATAGAGAGACCTTGTCTCAAACACATCCCTCCCAAAACTGAGGGAGAAAGAAAAAGCCTTCATCAACAAAACAGCCTGAATTGAGTTGGGGTGAGGATCCTGCCACTGAGGATCCCTTTGTTTTTTTTTTTTTTTTTTTGGTTTTGTTTTGTTTTGTTTTTCTTTTTTTCGGAGCTGGGGACCAAACCCAGGGCCTTGAGCTTGCTAGGCATGAGGATGCCTTTGGAAGGCAGAGCAACACGACCTTCCTGGCCGGCCTTTATCCATTTGTCACCGTAGCCTCTGCTGACAGTGAATGGTCCTCTTGATGGCACAAGAGCCTCTGTCGTTGCCAGACACGTTCGGTACAAAAGTCCTCTGACTGGAAGCCAGCACCATTAGCTGAGGAGGAACAGCTGCGAGGGCCACACATCTGTGAGTCATTTGAACATTTTACGACTAACGAAAAGTCTCCATTACCCAGACGTATGCATTATATATGAGCCCGGTGCCTCCGATGTTCATAATGCCAACGGGCCCTTTTGTTGTAGGCCCCCCTTTCTCCCCTAATGACACGCTAACTCCAGCAATAAATCCAAAAATGAAAAACTTTAAGTCTCTGGCGACACGACATAAAATCTATTCTGCCGTGGCATTCCCAACAATCACAATAGCATTAATAACAAGGACAGTGTTCCCTGCAAACATACAGGCCTGGGGACCCCTGGAAGGCCAAGAGCTTGCGGTGAAAATTATGCACTTTTACGGAAAACAACTGGAAGATTAATGCAATAGCGAGCCAAAAATAAACCTTAAATACACCAGGGAGAGATGGGGCGGGGGCGGGGCCGGGGGCGGGGCATTTCCCTAAGATGCCTCCTGCATGCAGATGACCTTGGTTTACAAGACGTTTCTGGCCGAAAAACAAGGATCTTTTAAAGGGCCCAGTACCACAGTGAAAA
This sequence comes from Rattus norvegicus, assembly GCF_021556685.1. Classification (NCBI taxonomy): domain Eukaryota; kingdom Metazoa; phylum Chordata; class Mammalia; order Rodentia; family Muridae; genus Rattus; species Rattus norvegicus. Next base: position 10,404,839 of record NC_141553.1, on the reverse strand, counting down.
GGGAGGAAAGGTGGATACTGAGCCAGGAGGAGCCAGCTACCTAAAGGATCTGAAGCCGAGCAAGGGCTTGCCCGGCAGTCCAGTGTAGCCTGCGTATCGAGAGCAACACTAGACAACTAACCTGCACAGCCCCTCCCCATCCCCAGGTATCTCAGACAACCTCAGATCCCTGGGAGCGGCTTCTCCTCCCTCTCTCCCTTCCTTTCCTTCCTCTCTCCCTTCCTTCCCTCCCCGCAAACTCTTTAGTTTAAATAGCGTCCTCCTGGAAATAGCTTTGATGACATGAAGCCTTGTTCCCGGTGTGGGAATGAACTGGCAGACACTTGGAGCCTTTTAGGGAAGACGGTGCCTACTCCTGGCTGGCTCAGAGCTAAGGATAGGTATGGAAAACTCTGACATTTTGAAATAACGCCCAGGCTGTGAGAAGCCCCAATGCTGGGGTAATGTGCCAAGCCTTGGCACTTGCACTTGGGCACTCAAATACACACACACACACACACACACACACACACACACACACACACACACACGTACGTGTCTCAAAAACAAAGCAATGAGTCTGATGATCTGACGACAGACTCCTGCAATCATCCTAGCACTTGAGGAAGACAGCTGGATTGAAGGCTAGACAGCGAGTTCAAGGCCTCGGCTACACAGTGATACATTTAAACTAAAGAGAATTAAAACGCAGCCTCTGGTCCAAGGCTCTGCTGAACAGAGAGCCTCAGACATTGTCGCCTCCTCCTGCTGGGCTCCCAGTGTTTTCAAACTTGAGTCTAGGAACATAGCAAGTGTTTATAAAGAGTGGTGGGCTGTGTGTCTCAAAGCGTTGACCCATCTGTCATCATCTGGAGGCTGCTCTGAAGTTCTGGGAGGCCACTGCTAGGGATGTCTCCTTATTCTAGTCTTGACCAACCCGCAGTGCACTAAAAGAACCCCAGCTCTACAGAATGTCTTTCCATGCTGCTCACTTACAAGACAAAACATTTGGACCCAAGGGTTGGGGAGGGGCGACTCTGGGACATGATTCAGTAGTCTGTATTTATTCAAACTTCAGGAATCCGACCCTGAATTCTTTATTTGAGACATATTTAAGCACGGCATAATTTGGTGAAAATTATTCTTGTGGCGATTAGCTCGATCCCACATGCTCAACAAAGCGTGTATAAATCTCCTTGAGTAACAGAGCAAGCTAAATATAAATCAGATATGACTACACTGAAACTCAAATCCAAAAAGATGGGTTCTATAGATTGACTGAAGAAAAAAAACATTTATGATAGAGAACTAGAGGAGGGGCTGGGGCTAGAAAAGTTTCTAACCACACCGAGTCACCAGGTTGGATAATAATACATCTGCTCCAACTTTCTTTTTTTTTTTTTTTTTTTTTTTTTTTGGTTCTTTTTTTCGGAGCTGGGGATCGAACCCAGGGCCTTGCGCTTCTGCTCCAACTTTCTAAGCAGAAAACTTTCTAAGCATTCCTTCTCTTGAAGGGAGAAGCCTGTTTTCTTAACCTTCCAGGTGTCCCTAGAGCATGTCTGTGAGTGCAAAGAACTCCTAGCTTCCTGTATCAGGGGAGGAACAAGGACTGGCTTCCATGGTTTGTCTTGCCTGCTATGGTCATTGCTGGATAGGATTCAGGACTAGAAACAAGGTAATTCCAACCACTTTTGATACAAAGGTTTCATCTGTTTGTTACGCAAACAAAACAAATAGACAGGGCTGGAGAGATGGCTCAGTGGTTAAGAGCCCTGACTGCTCTTGCAGAGGTCCTAAGTACAAATCCTAGCAACCACATGGTGGCTCATGACCATCTGTAATGAGATCTGATGCCCTCTTCTGGTGTGTCTGAAGAGATCTACAATGTATTTAAGTATAAATAAATAAACTTTAAAACAAACAAACAAAAAAGCCCCAGGATCTCACTATGTATCTCTGGTTGGCTGGGAGGGACCTCCCTATGTAACCAGGCTGGTCTTTTTTTTTTTTTTTTTTTTCCTTCGGAGCTGAGGACCAAACCCAGGGCCTTGCGCTTGCTAGGCAAGCACTCTACCACTGAGCTAAATCCCCAACCCCAGGCAGTGAACTCACTGCAGATCAGCCTGCCTCTGCCTCGAAAGTGCTGGAATTAAAGATAAATGCCACCTCACCTGGACCGATACAAACTTTTTGTATCTTTTTGTTTTTTGAGACAGTGTAGCTGTAAAGCCCAGGTTTGCCTGGAACTTACAACCCTCCTTTCCCAGCTTTCTGAGTCCTGGGATCACAGGTTTGCATCTCTATGTCCGGCTTGGAAACACTGTTGGTAACTGACACTCCAGAGGTCCACTTTCCAGGGCATCCATTTCTATGTACCCTACACAGAGCAACTGAGGGGGGCACTCGATTTCCCATTTGTGTCACAGAATCAGAGTATCAGATAGCGCAGGCAGAAGGTGTCCTGTGTTTTTGTTTTAAGAATTTTCTTGGGGTTGGAGAGATGGCTTAGCCGTTAAGAGCGGTGACTGCTCTTTCAGAGTTCAATTCCCAGCAACCACAAGGTGACTCGCAACCATCTGTAATGGGATCTGATGCCCTCTTCTGGTGTACCCGGAGACAGCAATAATGTACTCATATACACAAAATAAATCTTTAAAAAAAAAGTTTTCGGGTTGGGGATTTAGCTCAGTGGTAGAGTGCTTGCCTAGCAAGCGCAAAGCCCTGGGTTCGGTCCCCAGCTCCGAAAAAAAAAAAAAGTTTTCTTGGGCTGGAGAGATGTCTCAGTCATTAAGAGCAGACTGTTCTTCCCAAGGTCCTGAGTTCAAATCCCAGCAACCACATGATGGCTCACAACCATCTGTAATGAGTTCTGATGCCCTCTTCTGGTGTGTCTGAAGATAGCTACAGTGTACTTGTATATAACAAAAATAAATAAATTAAAAAAAAAAGGGGGGGGTTGGGGATTTAGCTCAGTGGTAGAGCGCTTGCCTAGGAAGCTCAAGGTCCTGGGTTCGGTCCCCAGCTCCGAAAAAAAGAACAAAACAAAACAAAAAAAAAAAAGATAAAAAAAAAAAGGAATTTTCTTCCTGTGGGGAGTCTCAATAACAAATCTAGGTTCCATTTCACCAAAGTTAAACCTTAGGATCCAGTGAGTTTGTTAGGCTTGTTTAGTATTGATGGCGGATATGGGCAGGAGTGTGGGTGACCTAAAGTAGCCACACCGGAAGGTCTGTACCCAGCGTGAATGATAACACTCTGGTGTAGATGGAGACCCTTCTCATTCTCCCCAATCTACATGCTCTAGCCCCTCCATCGAACACTGGAGACCAAGTGCAATCAGAAAGGATTAAATACGATTGTGGGGAATGGCTGGACACTCAGGCGAGGGACCCATGATTCTCCCTGCCCCATCCTCCTATGAGGGAAGGTCACCAGTCGACATGCCTAGCTGTGGTGATCTCTTGCAAATAGACACAGCTGAACTCAGGAAGGTCGGATCTATCTGGCTCAGAGGATAATTGTGTGCGACAGAGCTCTCTAGGACAGCAGTCCCTGAAAGGCAAAGCCACTGCTGTTCCCTGGGCAACACCCAAGGCTGGTCTCACACACATGTGCACATACACACACATACACACACACATGCTGAATGTGACAAAGAAGGCTGAAGTCCCTGATTACCTAGTCCATTACCAGCATAAATAGACCAGTCTATTCCTGGAACACTCTTTGCTGACCCAAGATGCTCCTCCCAGGCCGCCATCTTCCAACACTGCTGTGTCGTATAATCCAGGATTCTGACGTGTGTCTTTGGAGGATGCACACAGCCATAGGAGACAGTTTGGAGAACGTGAAAGCACAGATAGTCAGTGACTGCCCTAGCCACTGCCTTGTCACAAGCTCCTTAGTCTAGCTTACCTGACACTCTCTAGAACCCATAGCAAGGACATAGTGAAGGCTTTCACCAAGCCACAGTAAATATTTGTGGCCATGTTTTCCTGGCCTTACATACATGTTTCAGAACAAAACTGTGGTGACTGTGGTGTCCCACACGGCCTGTGTTGGGGTGTCAGGTCTTCAGGAATTCGTGCTATAAAGGAGCAGGGATTGAGGGTGTTAGATAATCAATGTGGGCCTTGACCACCCTCCATTGAGTCAGGAAGAGGAAGTCTGGTGACCGCCCCTGGTTGCAGGCCACTTGCCTCCAGCCTTGGCAGAGTCCAGACAGCTCATAGAGCCCCCCAGGGTAGACCCAGAATCACCAGTGCTGGCGTGCTAAGGGGGACAATGGCGGGAGCTTGTTTACGGCTGTCATAATGGGGTCTGCATCATTTTAAGGAGACAAGAACAGATGTGTCCCTATTTCCTACTTATCAATGTGGTACCTTCAAGGAAAAAGCAGATGTTGGGGCCTGGACAGTGGTGGTGCAGACCTTTAATCCCAGTTCTAATCCCAGATCCGAGGACAGCCAGGACCACACAGAGAAACCCCGTCTTGAAACAAACACTAAAGAAGCACATGTTAGTGACGATGGCTTTATATTTTTTTCCCAACTCTCAGGGAAAGCATATTCATTGATTATTATTTTTTTGGCCAAAGGTAGCACTGTAGCACTGCACGCTCCCAGTTCTTATTTTCTTATTTTATCATCTCATTTCATTATACTGGATTGCATGAGACCATGTCAGACAACTGGAGAGAGCCACACTGAGTGAATCAAGGTGGTCTCAGAAAGACAAAAACCCCATGGATTCTAGATTTTGTACAGTTTCATAAGACCGTGTACGTGCAGGTGAAGTGAAAACTGAATCAAAGGGGACTAATGGGAGGGAGAGAAAGGAGGGGAGGAGGTGGGGAGAGGGAAGGAAAGAAGAGGGGAGGGAGAAGAGGGGAGGGGGAGAGGAGGAAGAGGAGAGGTAAGGGGAGGGGAGGAGAAAGGAGGGGAGGAGAGGGGAAGAGGAGGAGAGGAGAAGAGAGGAGGGGGAAGAGGAGGGGCAGGAGAGAGGAGTGAGAAGAGGGGAGGGGAGGAGGAAAGGAGAGGGAAAGGGGAAAGGAGAGGGAGGGGAAGAAAAGAGAGGAGGAGGAAAGGAGAGGGAAAGGGTAAGGGAGAGGGAGGGGAAGAAAAGAGAAGAGGAGGAAAGGAGAGGGAAAGGGGAAGGGAGAGGGAGGGGAAGAAAAGAGAGGAGGAGGAAAGGGAAAGGGAGAGGGAGGGGAAGAAAAGAGAGGAGGAGGAGGAATGTGAGGGAGGGGGTAGGAAGGGAGGGGAGGGGACAGGAGAGGAGGGAGGAGAAAGGGAGAGAGTAAGCTATAGGGACATGCTTTTTTCACACGGACTTTCCTCATCACTGTCCCTCAACCACATCACACGTCCCACAGGCACGGGCTGGATGTAAGGAGGAAGGGCTGAGGCTTTCCATGTAAGCCATGCACTTGACGTCGCTGTTGCTCTTGGACCAGCCACAGACGGACTTCTGAGAAGCCGATGGGGGAGGTGCGGGGCCCGGTCAGGAAATTCACAGAGCCAAGCCGTCCAAGTCCAATGTGCAGGGGATAGTTCCAGCACACACAATGGGAGCGATCTTTCCACTCTAGCACTCTGTCATGTTCCCCTGGGCTGTGTGGGAGCAGCCGCTGGCTGGGAACCTGCCAAGGGAAGCAGAGCTGTCTTTGTGCCGCCACAAAATGCCATCAGTGCTGTGGCCCATAAAACAACAGATTTATTCCTCACTGTCCTAGAGTTGGGGAGTCCAAGACCGGGGAGCCGGCAGATTGAGTACGGCAAGGGCCGTTTTCCTGGTTATTTTGTAAAGTTAAATAAGAAAGGATGCAGGCCTGAGTTCACAGATCGCGTGACTGACCAAGCACAGAGAAGGTGACTTCCTTTTGTTCACAGTGCCTAACAAGGGGTGAGGGAAGAGAGAAACCTTGGCTCTGGACAAGACTGGGTAGTTCTGCCTACTTAAGCCAGAAGGATGTCAAACCTGACTAAAGTCAGGAGGCTCTCTGAGATGGGTGTGACCAGAGGATCGGAATGGGCGAGTGAAGATCCTGTTGGACATGTTAATGGTCACACTGGGCATGTGACTGTTCAAACTGGGCCATGTGAGCGTTCACACGGGACATGTGAGTGCTCCCGTTGGGCATGTGGGTGTTCCCACTGGGTGAATGTGTGTTCACACAAGGCACAGGAGTGCTCCACTGGGCGTGTGAGTTCTCCTACTAGGTGCAGGAGTGCTCCATTGGGCATGTGAATGGTTCCACTTGGTGCAGGATTGCTCCCACTGGACTTGTGAGTGCTCCCACTGGGTGTGTGAATGCTCCCCCTGTGTGCAGAAGTGCTCCCCCTGGTCATGTGAGTGCTCCCACTGGGTGTGTGAGTGCTCCAAGCAGGTACATGAGTGTTCAGGCTGGGCAATGGTGCTTATGAGAAAGAGGCTTTGGAGATCAGCTCAGAGGTCAGTTCCTGTCTCCGCTGAGCTCTGAGTGTCCGTCCAGCCCCTCGGTTGTTGACAAGCTGAGGTCTTGGATCTAGTAGTTGAGACGGGTATTTGGTGAGGTACGATGTGATTCTCTCAGGAAAGGTGGACTGTCCTCCAAATTCATGACCCAGTGAAGCATAGACCACTCAGGTAGCCGATGGTGTTTAGAGTCCTTTCCAAGTGACCTAGTACTGGATTAAATGGCGCCTGCTGACAGCATCTTCACATAGGAAGGGGATCCCTTGTAGGAACTGTGGTGGTCTGAGCCTCCCAAAGGCTATGCCTTTTCCCAGGGCTACCTGCCTCTGGGTTTTTTTTTTTTTTTTTTTTCCTTTTCTTTTTTTTCGGAGCTGGGGACCGAACCCAGGGCCTTGCGGTTGCTAGGCAAGCGCTCTACCACTGAGCTAAATCCCCAACCCTGCCTCTGGGTTTTGTTGGTGATGTTTGTGGTGTTTGTGTTTTGTGGTGTGTATGTGTATTATATGTACTTGTTAGTATAGATATGTATATATGTGTGTGTTATATGTATCTGTTAGTGTAGCTATGTACACGTGTGTGTAGGTCCAAGGTCAGAATCAGGTGTCTTCCTCAGCTGCTCACCACCTTTATTTTTAAGACTCTTATTTAGTGTGCATGTGCACAGGTGTGCATGTACATGTGTGGATATGCACCTGTGTATGTACATGTGTGGATATGTGTTATGGTTTGCCCTGGAGTTATCTGTATTTTTTTTTTTTTTTTTTGGTTCTTTTTTTCGGAGCTGGGGACCAAACCCAGGGCCTTGCGCTTCCTAGGTAAGCGCTCTACCACTGAGCTAAATCCCCAGCCCGAGTTATCTGTATTTTGATGCTAATTCCACTGCCCCAAGGACTCAGGAATCAGGTGACTTCACCAGAACCTTCTCCCCATTGAATTTGTAAAATACAAGTGAGGGGCAGCTACAGGATAGAAGGAGGCCTGTCATTGGAGGAGAAGGAAGGATGGGCGGGAGAGAAGTTTGAAGGAGGAGGAGGAGACTGGAATGGAAAGGAGGAGACAGGAGGGAGGAGGAGAAGCCGTGGCAGGACAATGGAGGCTGACATTAAGATTCCGCTCTGTGTATTTACAGGTTGTTATTAATGTTCTTTTTTTTTCCTTTTATTTGTGTAGGCTAGAAGTATATGAATAGAGTAATATTCTCTATTCAGTAATTTCCCTCAGCCAATTTCAATGTCCCAAAGTTTAATTAACAGAACAAGGAAGTTGCCCTGAACTGAACTCAGCACTTTGGAGCGTTATTAATGTTCTTAAGGGATGGATGGTACTGGGCTTTGTATGTTTAAGTGGGCAATTATATCTTACCAATTGGGTCAAAGATTATTGTGTTGTGTGTTCTTTTATGTGATGGTTTGAGTGTAGGAAAGTGTGTGGCGGCAGGAGACACTGGGCTGCCGTGGAGTTGGGATGTGGTGTGGACCTAGCAGGATAATAGACACCTATATTTTTTTTATTTTTTAACATTTTTACAACAACAGATATGCACATACCATGGTACACAAATAGAAGTGAGAAGGTAACTCGTAGGAGTTGGTTCTTTCCTAGGGGGCCCTGGGGCTTGAACTCAAGTCATCAGGCTTAGCCACAAGCGCCTCTCTGCTCACTGAGCCATCTAGCTGGCCTTCACCCATCAGCTTCTGCTTATCTCATTTGCTTTAGTTCTGGGTACTCAGGTGTGGCTGTGACTTGCTTGTTCTGGAAGGTGGGTGGTGCCCTGACCTGCCATCCTACCCTCCTCCTCCCGGTTGTTGGCTTGCCTCATTCTTACTCTCAGCCTTCTGAGCACTCCACACCGTCTGGCTTCCATGATTGTTCAGTGTGAGATCTATCTGTGAGGGGCCTCTCGGGTTGACCTGTCTTTCACTGTAAGTGATGTGTACCCTGCACAGAGGCAGTGAGACGGTAGTAGAGAAGAAGGTGTACAAACCGATGTGTGTCTAGGTGAGGAAAAAAAATAAAGACCAAATATGTAGAACTATGTCACAAGACGCATGCTCCAGACACAGGCCAGGCCATAGATAATCATTCAAAGGATATGTACAATGATATTGAGACCATAGTGTGATGGTTTATATATGCTTGGCCCAGGGTGTGGCACTATTAGAGGGTGTGGCCTTGTTGGAGTAGGTGTGGCCTTGTTGGAGTAGGTGTGGCCTTGTTGGAGTGGGTGTGGCCTTGTTGGAGTGGGTGTGGCCTTGTTGGAGTAGGTGTGTCAGGTGTGGGCTTTAGGACCCTGATTCCTAGCCACCTGGAAGCCAGTCTTCTCCTAGCAGCCTTCAGATGAAGGCGTAGAACTCTCAGCTCCTCCTGCACCAGGCCTGCCTGGATGCTGCCATGCTCCCCCTTGATGATAATGGACTGAACCTCTGAGCCCGTAAGCCAGCCCCAACAAACTGTTGTCCTTATGAGAGTTGCCTTGGTCATGGTGTCTGTTCCTAGCAGTAAAACCCTAAGATAGACATTGACCAGCCAAGTAGCTTGCCCTCAGGGCTCAGACTGCAGACCTCTCATCCCAATGAGCCAGGGCAGAGGTACCCGTCAGACAACACACGGAAGGGACGGGCAGCCCCATGTCAGCATGGGCATGAGGTTGGAAAGACCATGGCCTGGACTGGCTTTCAAGATGGTGATTGAACGATGGCTGTCTTGGGCTCCAACTTTACTACCCCGTGCTTGACAATGGCAGTGTCCTGATCCTTGCTGGCGCTGGCTCAATCCTTCTTCCCTATTCCATTCATCAGGAGACTAGCAGGAGTGTTAAAGGTCTTTTACTATGTAAGTCTACACCCAGAGTGGGAACAGAATCTTCAACCCTCGCAAGCCCTTCCAGACCCTTTGCATCTCTGCCACTCTGCCTCCTACAGTGGGGGAAGAGGGTAGTGAGAATTTCAATCAAATTATAGTTTTGTCTTGTTTTGTTTTCCCTTTGAGAAAACACAGGAGCAGAGATCCCCAGAGGCCAGAGCTCAACCCTAACGGTTTGGACTAGCCTCAAACTGTGACCACAGCTACTGGCAGTCCGATGCTAGTTCAGCTCCTGGGCAAACACTAAGGCCTTGAGGACCCCTTTCCAGGGTTTCTGTTATCAATCTCATGGTGGTCTGTCTTTGTCTCTTCCCTATAGCCTGCCTCTTTTATCTGCCTTCTACCATCCTGCAGGTCCCTTGCAAAGGTAACCAATATATGGCCCCCTAACCCCCATCCACCCCACCTCCCTGCACACCATATGATGTGTTTATAAAAAGATAAGGGGGGTATGTTCTATGGAGGTGTGGTGAGGTGTTGGGGAAGGGGGTGCTTCTGTCGAGGCATCCTTTCTCCCTGAGGGACCAGTCACAGGACAGTATAGTATAGAATAGAGTTTATTCAGGGCACAGGGAGGGGAATCAAGAGGGTAGTAGGGGCAGAGAAAGGCAGAGAGACAGAGAGAGAGAGAGAGAGAGAGAGAGAGAGAGAGAGAGAGAGAGAGAGTTGTAGAGGAGTAGAGGCCAGCCATGAGCACATTGGGGGGGTCATGGGGAGAGAGGGGGAAGGGAAGGCAAGAGCAAGAGCAGGGGGGAGGGCAAACAGCCCCTTTTATAGTGTCAGGTAACTGTGGGGCGGGGCTTAGACAGAATGCTAACCTATGAACTCCAGGAAGGAGCAGTGCCTTTATTTGGGTGCAAGGCCACAGTACTAACAGGCAATTAGGCATTTAAAATAAGGTTCCTACCAGGTATCTGAGGTGACAATCACTCTCATCAGCTGTTGTGAACCCTTTGCATCATATTGTTTCCAGGTTCTTCTGGCATAAGGTGAGAGGAGAGAGAAGAGGAGCTCTGGGTGAAGGCGTCAGGTACCAAAAGCACTCTACCTGTTCCAGCTTCGTTCTCTGACCAGCCCTTTGCTAAAGAACCATGGTGACACCTTGGTTCCTGGGGACTGGCAAATCACAGCCTCACAGACCAGGTCTTGTTTGCCCCGTTTTGTTATCCAAGTGTGCAAGCCCGACTTTGTTGGGGAGATCTGGGCCTGCTTGTTTGTCTTTGAAGCCAGAGGAGCACAAGCTATTCAAACACAAAGTGGGTGTTTAACTCTCTACAATGGATATAGCCGGGAAGGCCCTCTCTCTCTCTCTCTCTCTCTCTCTCTCTCTCTCTCTCTCTCTCTCTCTCTAACTTCTGTGTCTTCTTCTTTCTGTGTTCTTTCTTTCTGTCTTCTGTCTTTTTTCTTTCTTCCTTCCTTCCTTTCTTTCCATCTGTCTTTCTTTCTGTCTGTCTTCTTTTTTCTTTCTTCCTTCCCTCCCTTCCTTCCTTTCTTTCTTTCTCTCTTTCTTTCTTTCCTTCTTTCCTTCTTTCTTTCTTTGTCTTCTGTTTCTTTTTTCTTCCTCCTCCTCCTTCCTCTCTCTTTCTTTCTGTCTTCTTTCTGTCTGTCCAGACTTTCTTCTCTCTCTTTCTTCCTCTCTTTCTTTCTTTCCATCTGTTTTTCTGTCTGTCTTGTTTTCTTTCTTCCTTCTCTTTCTTTCTTTCCATCTTTCTGTCTTCTTTTTTCTTTCTTCCTTCCCTTTCTTTCTTTCTTTCTTTCTCTCTGTCTGTCTTCTGTTTCTTTTTTCTCCTCCTCCTTCCTCTCTCTTTCTCTCTTTCTTTCTTTCTTTCTTTCTTTCTTTCTTTCTTTCTTTCTTTCTTTCTTTCCTTCTGTCTGTCTTCTTTCTGTCTGTCCAGACTTTCTTCTCTCTCTCTTCCTTCCTTTCTTTCTTTCTTTCTTTCTTTCTTTCTTTCTTTCTTTCTTTCTTTCTTTGAGACAAGGTTTCTCTGGGTAGCTCTGGCTGTCCTGGAACTCCTTTCATAGCCCAGGCTAGCCTGTAACTCAGAGATCTACCTGCCTCTGCCTCCTCAGTTGCTGGGATTAAATGTGTATACTACCGTCAACAGGCTGGCTCCTGCTATGTTTGGTTTGCTTTTGTTTGTTTGTTTGTTTGTTTTGAGACAGGCTTTCTCTGTAAAGTCCTGGCCATCCTGGAACTCCCTCTGTAGACCAGGCTAGCCTCCGAACTCAGAGACCCCCCCCTGCCTCTGTCTCTTGAGTGCTGGGACTCAAGGCGTGGGCCACCATTGCCCATCAGGTTTGTGCTGTCTTTAAGGGCTAAGGTGACTTTGTATACAACCTGCTCCAATTCGTGGGGTCTGCACCAAGTACGAGGGAGCAACACCTAGAAAAGATACCAGGGCACCGGTGACAGAAAAATAGGAACCATAATCAAAGCAAAGCAGTAAAACTCATCATCATCTGTGACTTGGGTCAGAATCTGGAAAGCCATCCTAGTGTGGTGACTCAACGTACAAAGGAATTTAAGCCTCTGGAATGCTCTGGTGGCAGTCTTTCAGAGAGCACAGAAAACAACAGCCCCCCCCCCCCCAAAACAAACAAACAACTGACTCTGAGGGTGCCTGCTGTATCACCACCAGATGGAAAACCCAGGGAGCGCCAGCTGTGACTCAGCCTGAGGCTGCTTGTCATTGTCCTTCAGCCCATTCAGGGCAGTGAGGCAGCTGCCAAGAAGGCTGAGATAGCCCAGAGGGACCATTTCCAAGGCAAGAATGGTTCAAGCCTCTTATTTCCTGTTCAGATCGGAATGCACCTACTCTTGGGGCTAGAATGACAGCTCAGAGGGCAGGAGCTGCCAAGCCTGGTGACCTGAGTTCTGTCCCCTGGAGCCACATTATGGAAGGAGAAAATCAATTCCTGTAGGCTTTCCTCTGATCTCCACATGTGTGCTATATGTGCACATGTATGTGTGTGCGTGCACACACATATAGATATAAAGAGAGACAGATGTGATTTATTTATCCCTTTCCACCCAAGGTTTCACAGCCCCCAAGACACACACACACACACACACACACACACACACACACACACACACGTGAGTGTGAGCGGACCTGCTTGGGCTTTGAGAAGCTGTTAATCTTCTTTAATTTTTTTAAAAATTTCATGTCCATTGGCGTTTTGCCTGCATGTATGTCTGTGTGAGGGTGTCAGATCCTCTGGAACTGGAGTTACAGACAACTGTGAGCAACCATTTGGTTGCTGGGAATCAAACCCGGGAAGAGCTGCTCTCGGCTGTCAATGTCACCCACACTGTGCTTAGTGCTGAGAACCAAGGTATGCAATGGCAGCCCTCCCTGTCCCGGAATGTCTGAGAGTGATGTGTTTCTCGGCCAACATGGAGTTACAGTAGCTCAGAGTTTGCTGTGGCCACCAGAGGCTCTGCAGTTCTCAAGGGCACACAGCCAATCCTGGAGAACGTGGTAGCATGTGCCCGGATCCCAGATATAGGGAGCAGAGCGGGAGGGTTGAGGCCAGAATGGGCATGGTTACAGTTAAAATCAGTGTAATGCACACATGCCTAATTTTATGTTTAATGTAGTAGTTAAAAATCAGTGTGCCGCCTAACCCCATTTTTCTCTCCACGTTTTTTTTTTTAAAGATTTATTCATTTATTATATATAAGTACACCGTAGCTGTCTTCAGACACACCAGAAGAGGGCATCGGATCACATTACAGATGGTCGTGAACCACCATGTGGTTGCTGGGAATTGAACTCAGGACCTCTGGAAGAGCAGTCAGTGCTCTTAACCACTGAACTATCTCTCCAGCCCTCTCCACATTTTTTTTTTTTTTTTTGTTTTTTTTTTTTTTTCCTTCGGAGCTGGGGACCGAACCCAGGGCCTTGCGCTTCCTAGGCAAGCGCTCTACCACTGAGCTAAATCCCCAACCCCCACATTTTTTTTTTTTTCTTTTTTCTTTTTTTCGGAGCTGGGGACCGAACCCAGGGCCTTGCGCTTCCTAGGCAAGCGCTCTACCACTGAGCTAAATCCCCAACCCTCCACATGTTTTTTAAACAAAATCTCCATCATTTGATTTACCAATAAAGTTCAGGAGCCAGACGCCGAGGTGAAAACCCGCTAACTCAGACAGAGAAAGCACCCAGCTGACCTTCCTCCTCTGTCCCAGAAGCCATGCCCCAACCACCCCCCCCCCAAAAAAAACCTTTTTCAAACTGAATGTCCCTCCTTTCAACTTCCTGTGAGTTTCTCTATCCATCTTCCAGACTTCCTTAGTCTCTATGGTGCCCCTCCCCCCCCCCAACTGAGGACCAAACCCAGGGCCTTGCACTTGCTAGGCAAGCGCTCTACCACTGAGCTAAATCACTTCCTAGCAGCCTAACACTCCTATGTTCACTTCCTGTCAGCTGGCTGGTTGCTTGTTCCACCTCTTGACCTTTGGTTGACTTTAATTAATCTGGCTTCCAATATTCAAGCAGAAAGCTCTTGGATTAAAGGTGTGTGTTAAGGCTGAGCCACACCGCAACTGAAAACGGGGTTTCCCAGTAAATCTCAGGGTCCAGTGTGATCAAATATCCTGCAGCACACACGCTACCTTTTGTGTAATGTAGTCGTTTACATCAGTGTAACGCCTTTCCCGGGTTCACTCTGGCTGGGGCTCAGACCTAGCGGCAACTGCTGCTGGACACCATACGATGTTGAGTGGGCCAACTGCACTGTGTTTCTCTCATTTTATGGATCCCTCTGGCTGGCTGTAGACCGGCAATTAGAGAGGGATGTGGTACACAGCGGCTCCCAAGTGTGTTCCCCAACAGACGACGTCCCTCAGGCCTTGTTAGGGATGATGTGGTTTACCATCTCAAGGAGCTACAGATTCTCATCTGGCAGAATCTGTGACCCCCTGGAGGCTGGCACGGAATCTCATGGACGGTGTCAGTAATTCATTCTCGGGTGTGTGTGTGTGTGTGTGTGTGTGTGTGTGTGTGTGTGAGAGGTGTCAGTAATTCATTCTCGGGGGTGGGGGGTGGGTGTGTGTGTGTGAGAGAGGGGAAATGACCACATACTGGGCTTTGTGCCTCTGACTTTTATTCTCACAGGCAAGAATTCAAGGGACCACACGGGGGTCTACCCTGAGTTGAGTTCAGTGCCGGGGCGACTCTCGTCCCGAAGACGGCTGTGGCAGCCTGAACTTGGAGAGGTCCAGGTTCAGGTCTAGGAAGGTGAATGCGTTGTACTCATGATGCTGCAGGTTCTTGTAGGTGGTGGTGTCACTCGACTCGGGAACCAGTGTGGGCTCTGTAGAGGAGAGTGAGAGGACAGCTGTCAGACACGCACATCTGTCTGGGCGCTTAGGAAGCAGAGGTCTCCACGCCACCAGTTTATAACGCGTGAGCACTCTAACTAGAACACAGGAGACCTTGAGAGCCCCGTGTCTTCTGGAGCAATGTGAAAGAGTCACCTGAAAAACTTATGCTGAAGCTTCTGGTCTGTCTTACCAGTTGAGTGTAATCGCAAAGTACTTGGAGGCAGTGCTGTCACCGTAAAAACTCTAACCCTGCCACAGACACCTTCCCTGAGATTGCGGCACAGGCCTGCCACGAGACGGATGACTCTCTGCTTTTTTTTTGGGGGGGGGGTAATAAAAGGCAGAGTCTAACATCTCTGAGAGGGGACAGGACAAGCTGCTTTTTTTTTTTTTTTTTAAAGATTTGTTTATGAGTACACTGTAGCTATCTTCAGACACACCAGAAGAGGGCATCGGATCTCATTACACATGGTTGTGAGCCACCATGTGGTTGCTGGGATTTGAACTCAGGACCTCTGGAAGAGCAGTCAGTGCTCTAACCACTGAGCCAACTCTCCAGCCCAGGTGCTTCATTTCTTATACAGGATTGCAGTAGTACCTTACCCTTCCTTTGTGTATTTTTAAGCCCTGGGCTCACACCATGCATTTGGAAGGATCCAGAATTATGGATACACTCCTAGGTCACGTAAAATTACACAGGAGAGAAATCACAGATTTTGGACCTCTGTCTGTGATGGAAATAACCATGCACAGACATGAGAAACACCCGAGTGTTACAATAATGGTGACAATGAGCTCGGGGACCCGGGAAGAGCTTGTGGCTTTGTCATTTTAATTTTTTGAAGAAAATTGTTATCTTCCAAATCATAGACAAAAACAAACAAACAAAAAAAACCCTCAAGACCCCCTTAATTTTGTCTTTTATCTTAAATGGGAAAAATTAAATCTATATACCTAAGTTCTCGATAATCTTAAAATTCAAAGCTTGGGAAGAAAGCAAAAGATGCGGGCTCTTTCAAGCCACAAAAGGCAGCAGGAGACAAAGCAAAGCAGGCGGTGGTAGCCAGTGGGCAAGCTCTCGAGGAATCATGTCGGTACTGCACAGCACAAAAACAAACAACATCCCAACAACTTGAATACATATTTCTCTATTCCAAACCCAAAAGCCGTTAATCTTCGTTTAACTTCAAGAAAGGAAGGAAGGAAGAACAAAAGGATGTTATATAGAGCAGGCAGCTGAAGATCTTCAGTGTGTGGTGTACCTTCAAAGTCCCCGGATTACATAGTCAGGCAGGGGAGGTGACAACTGATGGGGGCGGTGTTAGAAACTCAGTAACAGCCCACTGTAAGCAAGGAGCTTTGGGCAAGGACCACTTTGTGAGCGTCAGCTGCCAGCAAAGAAGGCTGGGGGTTGGAGGAGAGGCAAGTTTTTGTTTCCGCAGTACTGGAAACTGAGCCCGGGACTTTGCTCACTAGCTAAACCCCATGTTAAGCTATACCAGCAGCCCTGTGCGTCGTGGTTGTTTCCCGGAGAGACAACCTAGAAATCCCAATTCTGAAAACTGCAACAGGGTCGGAAAGGCAGGTCCCGAGGTCTTAGAAGTCTGGCGTGCGCTGGTACCTGGCGTATTAGTGTAGGAGGAGAAATGGGAAAGGAAGAAAACAGAAATGCTGTAAACATCCTGGAAGAGCGACAGTTAGCACAGGGGGTGATGCAAATTAGGCGAGAAGGGGGCGGGACCGGGAATGGCTCGCAGGTGCAGGAGGCCTCGTTAGCGATGCTGCCACCTTAAGGAGGACTCGGGAACTGCGGACCCTAAAAAATCAAAGAATTCCTGTTTCCCAGGGAGCTGCCCAGAGCGGTGTCACCCAGGGGCAAGACCACTCAGTATGATGGGAGTACTGTCCCCCTTGAAAAGCCCTTCATTAGAAACTCACTGTAGACGATTATACAGCCAACTGTGCTGGGAAAAGCCCTCAGATGCTGACCGTGGTTGCCTGCCTGTTTTTTGTTTTGTTTTGTTTTGTTTTTTTTTTTTGGAGCTGAGGATCAAACCCAGGGCCTTGCGCTTGCTAGGCAAGCGCTCTACCACTGAGCTAAATCCCCAACCCCTGGTTGCCTGCCTGTTAACACTCGCTTCAGTTCACTAAGGCACCCGTATAGTTCAGGTTAACTGAGGGCTATCACTGCCGAGTGTGACTGCTGCTCCTGACCTACGAGAGCGCCACAGGATTTCTGCTGTGAGCAAGTTCATGAATTACGTGTGTGGATACCCTCCAAGGTTATGTGTGGTGATGCTAGACTATCATAGTTTCCATAAGTTAAGCCGTCAAAGAAATAGTTAAATGAGGCCAAGCGCTGCACGAGAGATCCCAGCACCTGGGAGTCGGAGGCAGGGGGATCAAGGCAGGGGGATCAAGATCGCAACGCCAGTGTTAGCTGCTAGCTGCCTGGCGAGTTTGAAATCAGCCTGCGCTAGGAGAGACTCTGTGTCCAAAAAAAAAAAAAAGAAAGATACTCCTTTCTAAACACACAGAAACTCAAGAGGGTTCTTTAGGGACAAGGAGGAGTCTGAACCAAGGCAAGGTGTACCCTGTGTGTCGCCTGGGGCTTCCTGGGGTGGGCCTGCATCAGTGGGCGGGGCTTCGCCGGCTGGCGCCTGGAACGTCCCCTCCAGTTGTGGTCCAGCTCTCTCTCCAAAGGTATTTTTCTCCTCAACAGGAACTGTCTTCGAATATCTCCCTAGTGTCTGATCTCCTGAGGTCTCCTCCTCCGCCTGGAAGCTCCCTTCTGGCACCTGCTTCTCCAGGCTTTCTTTTCTGACCAGGGGAGAAGCGGTCTTCCATTCGAGCTCTGGCCCTTTGGCTTCCTGTCTAGCTCCCGACTCGGGGGCAGCGGCTGGCCGGAGTTCTGCGCTGGCCTCTTGTGTTCCGGTTGTGGGCTGTGTGGAAACTCTGGCTTTCCTGTGGCCGGGTAAAATTCCTTCAGCTTCAAACAGCTCTGTGCTTTCCTTTCCTGTCTTGTCTGGTCTCCGTTTTCCCTGGTGCTGTTTTTCCTTCATTTTTTGCTCCAAAACCTCACTGGACTGTGGCTTGGATGTCATGAGCTTGGACCTGGTTTCTTTACTATCTTCTACAGGCTTGGTGAAAGTCCCTTTCTTCTTAGGCTGCAGGGGCTTCTCTGGGTAGGTGACATCTGTGTGTGGCTTCTGCACCTTGGCCTTCTCTTTTGCAAAAACTGTGATCTTAGGGGCTCCGTTCTTCGAGGGACGAGAAGCCTCAGGTTTGGAAAACCCTGCCTTGCTTTTGCTTGCCACTCGGGGACCAATGTCGGAGCCATGTTCCTCCCCATCAGAGTCTGAATCTGAGGAGCTGGATGAGGAAGATGAAGATGAATCTTTCGTCACTTTCTGGACATGCCGCCGAGCCTCCGAGTCAGAAGCCCAGGCATGCGGTGGAGGCGTAACTTTCTGAGGAAACGCTACCAAAGTCTTTCTTGACAAGTCTGTGAGCGGCAGGCCTGCGACAGCCCCACCTGTGTTCTCCACTGATGGGTAAGAACTGGGTGGAGGGGAGCTTTTGGACAGTGCCGCTGCTGTGTGAGTGTCTAGGAGCTTGGCCCTCTCCTCTGCTCCCACCACATCTGGGAAACGGCACAAAGAGGAACATTCGTTATTCAAGGAACAACTCAAAGCCATAGACATTGCATCGTGTGCCAGCATGTCATGTCATAATGCTGTCCAGGTAACTGACACGACCCCTCTCCATGTGCCAGGGTGGACTAGCCTCTGAGAGGAACCTTCAGGGAAGGGGCATTTCTCACCAACAAGAGCCACCATCTGACTCCGTTTCTCCCACACGGTGCTTCCCAGACGATAAGCGTTCCTTTTTTTTTTTTTTTAAATATGTGGTATGTTAGCAAGATTTATTTATTTTTTTATGTATATGAATACACTGTAGCTGTCCTCAGACGCACCAGAAGAGGGCATCAGATCCCATTACAGATGGTTGTGAGCCACCATGTGGTTGCTGGGATTTGAACTCAGGACCTCTGGAAGAGCAGTCAGTGCTCTTAACCGCTGAGCCATCTCTCCAGCCCCACAATAAGCGTTCTTAAACGACCTCGCTCAGATTTACAACAGGTAAACCCTAGCGAAGATATTTTCTGTTGACTACACTACACAGGTTTTACAAACTCAGGGTTTCTTGAGGTGCTAACCCCACTCTGAGTATCTGGGTGCTTCTTGAATATATTAACAGGTTCACAGTTTGACCTTCCTGAGCAAAACACCACCAGAGGTCTAGACAAGAGTCTGCTTGGCACATCCCTGTGAGAAGAGTCAGTAGGAGGGAGAGAGTGGTAACAGCTTTTCAAGTAAAGTTGTCCTAAAAAGGAAGAAACGTCCAAAAAAAAAAAAAAAATCACACAGGTCACATGGGGACTTCTTCAGCCAAGAAAACAAGTTTTGCAAAACCCGAAAGTCTAAAATAATTTAATACCACACATATCACTGCAAACAGATGTTAAACTGCAGAAACAACAACAAAAAAAGCCCAACAGAGTAAGTTCTAACAGAAAAAAAATCTAACACTTCATGGTCATTTACGAAAGGGCAAAATTTAAAAAAAAAAAAAAAAAAAGAGTTTCTCCAGCTAGAGAGATGGCTCAGTGGTTAAGAGAACTGACTGCTCTTCCAGAGGTCCTGAGTTCAATTCCCAGCAACCACATGGTGGCTCACAGTCATCTGTAATGAGATCTGATGCCCTCTTCTGGTGTGTCTGAGGACAGCGACAGTGTACTTTTAATAACAAACAAATCAAGACCAACCTGAACTACATGGAAAGATCTGAAGGAAAAAAAAACCCAAAATCAGGTTGGGTATTTAGCTCAGTGGTAGAGCGCTTGCCTAGCAAGCACAAGGCCCTGGGTTCAGTCCCCAGCTCCAGAAAAAAAAAAAAAAAAAAAAAAAAAAAAAAAAAAAAAAAAAACCAAAAACCAAAACCAAACTGACAGAAAGGAATGTGAAAATTGCTTAGCCAGTAACTTACAGATCTATACAATGTGTCCTGGTGACTGGATTCAACAAACAGCAAAGAAAACTCAGGTATATCTCCAAGAAGGGCCTGAGGGAGCATCCTGGGACTGACGTGTAGTGACAGCTTTCCTTAGGAAGGAAGTTTGTGCCAAGAGATGGGAGCCTCCAGTGTAGGGAAGAAAACATTGCCCCCGAGGGTGGGCCCTGACCCACTCCTAGTGGCTGGGGACTAAGAGATGCAGGGAGCCCCAGGAACTCCCAAAGTTACACTGGTTCTGATGGTTTCTAATCCACGGCATGTCGAGGGAAAACACAGGCCCGCCTGTGGTTGTTTGTAAGCACGAGTTCTTTTTCTCTGCACAGGAATTATTTTAAATTAGAATATCCAAGTGTCATATGCACAGAAGAGAATTTATTTCCGAAGACCATATTCCACCCTGAAGTACACAGCCAGTCACAAAGTGGATGAGCGTGCCCGTGAGTGTACATGCACACATCACAGCTTCTTCAACCCGGAGCACCCAGGGAGGTGGCAAAGCTGCAGGCTCAGATGGCTGCAGAGGGCCAGGAGTCCCCTGGGAATCTAAGGCCAACTCCCTTCCCAAACCTTCCCAGGATGACATCCCTTCTATCCACACAGACACCTGTTCTTACATAGAAAACTCTTGGGTCCTAAAATCCATGTGACCTAAAATCATGTATCTAGAAGATAGGATTATGACATAACTTGAAAATCCACCAGAGGAGAGGACACGGTTAGTATTGAAATCCAAGTCACTCACCAGTAAGCAGTCACAAGCAATCCAGGCTGTGCAAAGCCCTGGGTTCAATCCACAGCATGCAAAAATAAACTAAAGCCCAGGCCAATACAGCACACAACGTAACTGACTTCTTGTTGCAGACCTTTTTTTTAAACGATTTATTTATCTATTTATTTAATGTACATATGAATACACTGTTGCTATCTTCAGACACACCAGAAGAGGGCATCAGATCCCATTACAGATGGCTGTGAGCCACCATGGGGTTGCTGGGAATTGAACTCAGGACCTCTGGAAGAGCAGTCAGTGCTCTAACCACTGAGCCATCTGTCCAGCCCCCGAAAGGCATTTCTTAAGTGTACTGGGATTATATGTCTTGTTGTTGTCGTTTTAAAGAGTCCTCATGCTTAAGATTTCAGTTTCTCGATGCATCCAAAAGGAAAAGAGGACTGTATTAAAAAAAAATCAGGGGGCTGGGGATTTAGCTCAGTGGTAGAGCGCTTGCCTAGGAAGCGCAAGGCCCTGGGTTCGGTCCCCAGCTCCGAAAAAAAGAACCAAAAAAAAAAAAAAAAAAAAAGTCAATTTGGGGCTGGGGATTTGGCTCAGTGGCAGAGCGCTTGCCTAGGAAGCGCAAGGCCCTGGGTTCGGTCCCCAGCTCCGAAAAAAAGAACCAAAAAAAAAAAAAAAAAAAAAAATCAGGCGGGTTTAGGCAGAACTGAATCACATCCCTCTGGAATTCAGGCTAGGACACCTTTACTGTGGGGCTGACAAGAGGTATGTGTGCAGAGCAGGAAAGGCTGTGTGGGTAGGCACTGTCTAACAGTGCGAGCATTTAACACTGTCAATGGTCGATACCCAGAGGGGGAGAAAACGAAGGAATCGCTGTAGCTTCACACACTCAAGCAGAGGAAATGCTAGTTTAGTGAAACTCAAACTGAGCTCAATTACCACTCCCCAAGAGGCAGCTCTTCACACATGTTCAAGGGTAGATCAGGGCTCCATGAATTAAGAAACTAAATTCAGGGGGCTGGGGATTTAGCTCAGTGGTAGAGCGCTTGCCTAGGAAGCGCAAGGCCCTGGGTTCGGTCCCCAGCTCCGGAAAAAAACAAAAAAACAAAAACTAAATTCAATGGACCCAATACACGAACCCTAAAAAACGTACAAGGCATAGGAAATAAAATTATCCCCGGGGGAGAAGCATTTAAAATATACAGCGTTTTCAGCTTGCCTACGCTGGCACTCAGAGAGGGTAAAATGTGACAGAAGTCAAAATGACTTTGAAGAGAGCTGAACACCAACTGGGCCCCAGCTGAGTAGAGCACAGCAGAAATTCAGGCTCCTAATTCCTTCCCCGAGGTCATGATGCCCCCCCCCCCCCCAGGAAAGCCTCACCAGACTCTTGGGAAGTCAGGGAAAACTAGAAACCAGGGAAGGGAAAGTAGGGGGAGGGGGGGGGTCTCACTATTTCATGCTATTTCATGTGTTCCTGAGGGCTTGGAAATGCCAGAGCCCTTCTGCTCTCCCTGTTGGGTTGGCCATTTAAAAAGCACTACTCCCACATCTAGAGCTAACAGAGAGTCAAACCAAAGCCTTTGCCACCACCGATGAGGTCCAATCTCCCATCTAATTATGAATTGGAGTCTTAGGTTATGTCGCTGGTCCAATTCATTTCAGGCTATTGACTTTGCATTTTTTTGCCCTTGAGACCATCTTTAAAAATCTCACCTTTGAACACACTTTCCGTCTTGCTAGTTGGTCCTGCCGCCTTTTTATTATTCTCGGACTCTGTAGACAGGGGCACTGTAGAAGCCAGTTCTCCTCGGAACACCTTTGCCTCGAGAAGGGCAGCCTGGGGAGTCAACAAGGAAAGACACTCACCTTGATAACAGCCATTACAATGTTACATATTAATATTCATGCAGCACAATTACAATGTTCATCACATATGGGAATTATGAACATTCTGATAAGGACCCAAAAAGCTGCAAGAAAAATATACCCCAAGTTCCAGGAAAATCACTGTTAGCATCTGGGTAAATGAAAACATCCTTATTTCCCTAATCTCTGCAGAAATTTCCCAAGATAGGGATTGGGGATTTAGCTCAGTGGTAGAGTGCTTGCCTAGGAAGCGCAAGGCCCTGGGTTCGGTCCCCAGCTCCGAAAAAAAAGAACCAAAAAAAAAAAAAAAAAAAAAGAAATTTCCCAAGATAGACACTTGGAAAGTTTTTATTAAAAATAAAGACATTTCCAGCTTCGTTATACAAAACTTCAGGATATCTTGGAGAAGGAGCCTGGTCCTGTGTTCTGCAGAAACCTGTGGTTCAGGCAGTAGGAAGTAGGTAGGAGACATGATTTCTGAGAAAAGCTCTTGCTGTCACATGTCTTGCAAAGCCTCATTAGACAAGACCTGTGTTAGCATGGGGGGAGGAGGAACGGGGGAGGGAAGTGCTGGCCTCTGGACTTCAGCCATCACCTAGATGGCCAGCGGTAACCCTCATGCCAGTATCCTGGATGAAGGCCCAGTTGGTTCTCAGCCCAATTCAGACTACTGGATCCTAGACAGGACAGCAAGTTTATTCTGATTATCTGGTTCCTCTACGAAATACTATGTTTCTTTTTGCAAAATTATCTCTCGACACTTAGTAAAGTTGCAGAAACACTATCTACTAGTAGATACGATGTAGATAATTGCTTCAGAAGTGTTACAATGTAAGAAGAATCTTACTGTAATTCCGCCGGCAACCGCTAAGGTATGGTGCTAGATCTTCATGTCCAGGCCCCAAAAAGAACCGGAAAAGTTCTATTTATATTGATGATTCTCCGCGTATGTGTACCAATAATTTGGAAAAAAATCGCTGGAAGTTATACCTGAAGGAGTAACTAGTGTTCATCTGACGATGGCGGCCCTCTGTCATCTGTATTTTATTTTGCTTTGAGCATTTCCTACTTTGGGGCCGGTTCAATGACAGCTCTTGACAAGCAAGCGCAGGGCCCTAGGTTTCATCCACCGAACCCAACCCAAACAAACCCCAACACTGATTTTGCAGAGAAAGTCGGGTTTTGCTTTTTAAACAGCCAAGGAGCCTTGGCTTCGCTCCTGCAGAGAAACCACTTCTCTTGGGGTCAGGTGAGCACAGGCCCTGGGACCTCTTTACCGCACCGAGCCCACGCGTGCAGCTAAGGGCCAGACTAAGGACCGGGTAGGTCTCTCCCGTTCGCTTTTTACCTTCAGCGCCCGGATTCGTCCTCCCCGCAGCAGGAGAGAGACCGCCATGGTACAGACGCCCAGCGCCGAGGTCGCACCTAGGTACGTAACCTGAGCGTGCACCCGCACAACCCGAGGCTCGGCCCCGCGTCACGTTCGCCAATCGTACACCAGGGTGGGGCCAAGCGCTTGCGCGCGCATTCTGGGCGGGCTCCCAGAGGCCACGCCTCTGACTGAGTCCACTAATCCCGGGTGAGAGTGCTTGGTGCCCGCCCCTTGGGCAGGTCTGGGTGGAAGTCCTGCCCCTGCGATCTGGGCCTGTCCACCTTGCCCTGATCTCACCCTTAACTCTAGTCTGCAACCTACTAAAGTTGTGCAACTAGGATCGTGTCCTTTGCGTTTCTGGTTCGTCTTGAGAGTCTTCTGTGTTTGGTGAGATTTTTGTGAGTTTGTTGTTTCTTGGAGATACAACTAGGTGGTAGGGCGTTTGCCTAATAGGGGCGTGGCCTTGCACAAACAAACCGGAAGCTGGGAGTGGTGGTGCCCACCTACCTTACCAGCACTAGGCAACTGTAAGGATTAATCAGTAGATAAATTCATTAATGAGGGCGCGTGCGCGCGCACACACACACATACCCTCACCAGTTGTAGACCAAGTCTTCAACACACAAGGCTTTTCAGAGAACCATATACAAGGCATGGAGTATGGAGTTATTGGTTATCAATTCCTAATTCCACTGATTGATTGGTGCCCCCTCCCACGTTGCCCAGTGCACAGTATTTTACACAGATGGATATGTCAACACCTCCAATTTCCACCAAGGAAACTTCAATGTCAATAAAAGGGTTCAGGACACTGAAATAAATTACTGGGGAGAAAAAATTTATTAGCACTATTAATGTTGTGTAAAGGCAAGCAGGGGGACAACAGCATAACAAGAGCTCCGAGGAGTGTCCAAGCCCCAGAGACAGAGCACATGGCCAGGTCTTTGAAAACTGGAGTCAGCCCATGTGGAAGCATCTAGCTTTGCGGATGGGAGTTTTTTGTTGTTGTTTTTGGTTTTTTGTTTTTTGTTTTTTGTTTTTTGTTTTTTTTGGTTCTTTTTTTTCGTAGCTGGGGACCGAACCCAGGGCCTTGCGCTTCCTAGGCAAGCGTTCTACCACTGAGCTAAATCCCCAACCCCGGGAGTTTTTGTGACATGAGATTGCTACCTGTATTGTGGGCTGAGAAGAAGCTAGATTCTAACAGGGCAGCCTTACAAAATCCCGTGAGGTTGACTGGAAATGGGCCTCTGAACAACATCTGGAACCTCATTCGGGTGGCCAGATAAACTGCCAGCATCAAGAGCCACTTGATCTCGCGGAGCTCAGGAAGGCAGAAAGAGCAGATGCAGGTCTAGACAACAGTGTGGACACACCCACTGTCTCTAAAGGAAGAAGACACACACAGCATGCTGACAGAATTGTCTTTTTTCACCTAATCTTGTCTCCGAGGGACTCTCCCGTTCAACTTCCTTTTGTGTGCTTGCTTTACGGGTGAGTAAATAATACGGAAGGGAACAGGTACTACCTGTCCTTTGCGGGACCAGAGTTGGAACTTTAAGATCACGGGACTCAAAACCTCCACTTCTCACAGCTGACCAGTTTAGATGTTGGTGGAACTGGGAGACACAAGAACAAACGAAAGAGCGCTTACCTAGGAAGCGCAAGGCCCTGGGTTCGGTCCCCAGCTCCGAAAAAAAAGAACAAAAAAAAAAAAAAAAAAAAAAAAGAACAAACGAAAGGGAAAGACTCCTCAGTGGGAGAGCTTGGATGCATTTGCCCCTCTGAGGGCTCATGAGCTGGAAGCTCTTGGTCTCCAGGTTGGTGATGAGGGACTAGAAGCAGTACGAGGTGGGGCCCGTGGGAAGTAATTAATCATTATGAGTACAGCTCTTGGAAGGGATTAATGTTGCTTGTGTGGGAACCCGGTAATTCTCATAAGGAGGGTGTGATGTTTTGGGGTGGTTGGCTTGGTTGATTTGAAGGTGTTTTGTTTTGTTTTGTTTTGAACCAGTTTCCCGATGTAGCCTAGATTGCCCTTGAACTTACTCTCCTTACGACTCTGCCCTTCCTCCTTCCTTTCTTCCTTCCTTCCTCTCTCTCTCCTTCTCTCTCTTTCTCTCTCTCTCTTTCTTTCTTTGTTTTTTTTTTTTTTTTAAAGATTTATTTATTATTTAGAAGTACACTGTAGCTGTCTCCAGACACCAGAAGAGGGCATCAGATCTCCTTACAGATGGTTATGAGCCACCATGTGGTTGCTGGGATTTGAACTCAGGACCTCTGGAAGAGCAGTCAGTGCTCTTAACTGCTGAGCCATCTCTCCAGCCCCCGTTTTTTGATTTTTCAAGACAGAGTTTCTCCAGCTGGAGAGATGGCTCAGAGGTTAAGAGCACTGACTGCTCTTCCAGAGGTCCTGAGTTCGATTCCCAGCAACCACATGGTGACTCACAACCCTCTGTAATGGGATCTGATGCCCTCTTCTGGTGTGCCTGAAGACAGCTATAGTGCACCCATATACATGAAATAAATAAATCAAAAAGAAAAAAAAAAGAAAAAGACAGGGCTGGAGAGATGGCTCTGTGGTTAAGAGCACTGACTGTTTTTCCAGAGGTCCTGATTTCAAATCCCAGCAACCACCTGTCAACCATCTGTAATGAGATCTGATATCCTCTTCTGTCTGAAGATAGCTGCAATATATATATATATATATATATATATATATATATATATATATATATATAAAATATCTCCCTGGATGTCCTGGAAATCTCTGTAGACCAACCATGGCCTCAAACTCAACAGAGATCCACCTGCACCTGCCTCAGCCTCTGGAGTGCTGGGAATAAAGGTGTATGCCACCACCGCTCAGCCCACTATTTTCCTTCCATGCCGCTCAACCACAGCTCTTTTGTTCAGCAACAGCAAATGGACTAATACACAGAGTATGGCCATAAGCCATGCTGTTAGAGGAAGGGATATGTAGGTGAGAGGGAACCCAGAGGGGAAAGAGATAGAGTGTGGAGGGGACATGATTGCAATGTGGTTATTTCCTCTGGGATGGACATGGCCGTTGCTACTTGGAGTCAAAGCAGATGTGAGCTCCCACAGGAGATCTTCATAAGATTTGGACCGTTAGCGTTTCCTCCTAGAGGGAGCATGAGGCTCATGGGGCCTTCCTCAATTATATAAGAAGTAGACAGTTTATTAGCAGTGGAAGTCATGAGTCTGGCAGCCGTTTGTGAATCCGCCATGATAGGGTGGGAATCCTTGGTGGTATGGCCGCCTGTGAGGTGTGCTGAGTGAGGGCTTCCCCGTAGACACCTCCAAGTTAGTCCTGCTCCTGTAAACAACCAAAAATAAATTCATCGGTCCGCCACACAAAACTTGGGATGTGTGAAGGAGACTCGCATGGGAAGGTGCTGTGTAGGCAGAAACTGACTGACTGGTTCAACTGCAGTGATATGGGGTGGTGGGAATGTTGTCGCTCCAGAGCCTGATTACAGTTTTCCTGGGGCTAGCTTTAGTTCCCTCAATAGCCGTTCCTTGTACCCCTGTGAGCGGGACCTAACATACTGACAAATTGATAAAAACCTTGGACTGTGGGGTTGGGGATTTAGCTCAGTGGTAGAGCGCTTGCCTAGGAAGCACAAGGCCCTGGGTTCGGTCCCCAGCTCTGAAAAAAAGAACCAAAAAAACAAACAAACAAACAAAAAAAACCTTGGACTGTGTTAGCTTAACCAGACCTCCTTTCGCCCCAGTCAAAGGGCTAAGAGTCATCAGACAGCCTCTCAGCTGTAGAGCTGAGACTTCTCCTCAGCGCTGGGCACCTCAGGTTGTCCATCCTCTTTGTTCTTTACTATTAAAACGTCGTGAAACCGCCTCCACATTGGAACATGGAACTTGAATCCATGCTCTTGCGATGTGGTCATGCAGAATAAACTATCTCTTATTTCCTCGGAGGTGGAAGTTGTGGTTCTTTGTTTGTTTGTTTGAGACAACCTTTTTTTTTTTAAGATTTATTTATTTATTTATTTATTTTCTTTTTTTCGGAGCTGGGGACCGAACCCAGGGCCTTGCGCTTGCTAGGCAAGCGCTCTACCACTGAGATAAATCCCCAACCCAGATTTATTTATTTTATTTATATATGAGTACACTGTAGCTGTCTTCAGACACACCAGAAGAGGGTATCAGATCTCATTACAGATGGTCCTGAGCCACCATGTGGTTGCTGGGATTTGAACTCAGGACCTCTGGAAGAGCAGTCAGTACTCTTAACCACCGAGCCATCTCTCTAGCCTGGTGGTTTGTTTGCTTAGGGTTTTTTGTTTTTGTTTTTCTTTTGTTTTGTTTTTTGTTTGAGACAGAGTTTCTCTGTGTAGCCCTGACTGTCCTTGAATTTGCTCTATACATCAGGCTATCCTTGAACTCATAGAGATCCACCTACCTCTGCCTCTTGAGTTTTGGGACTAGAGGTGTGTGACTGCCCGATTTATATATTTATGTATTATTGTTTTAGATTTATTTATTTACTATATATAAGTACACTATAGCTGTTCAGACACACCAGAAGAGGGCATCAGATCTCACTACAGATGGTTGTAAGCCACCATGTGGTTGCTGGGATTTGAACTCAGGACCTTTGGAAGAGCAATCAGTGCTCTTAACCACTGAGCCATCTCTCCAGCCCCGACTTATTTTTTTTTTAAGTCATGCAACTCTGGCTGTCCTGGAACTCACAAGAGATCTGCCTGCCTCTGCCCTTCATGTGCTAGGATTAAAGGTGTGTGCCACCATACCGAGTTATGATTTACTTAGTTTTATTTGTATGGGTGGGTTGCCTGAATGCATGGCTGCACACCATGTGTATGCAATACCTGCCAAGATCAAAAGAGGGTGACAGATGTCCTGGAACTGGAGTCTTAGACAGTTGTGAGCTGCACCTGGGTCCTGGAATTGTCTCTGAGTTGTCTGAAAGAGCAGCTAACGGTCTTAACCCCTGGGCTATCTTTCTAGACTTCAAGACTGAATTTTAGGGCTGGAGAGATAGCTCAGCAGTTAAGAGTACTGACTGGTCTTCCAGAGGTCCTGAGTTCAATTCCCAGCAACCACATGGGGGCTCACAACCATCTGTGATGGGATCTGATGCCCTCTTCTGGTGTGTCTGAAGACAGCAACAGTGTACTCACATATACATAAAATAAATAAATCTTTAAAAAGACTGATTTTTTTAGATTTATTCATTTATTATATATAAGTACACTGAGCCATCTGTCCAGCCCAAAAGACTGAATTTTAGTAGAGACATTTAAACAGAGCACACACCATGATAGAAATGATGAAAAGATTCACCACAGCAGGAAGCCTCCATCTCCTCTGTGGTGACTCCATGGTACCATAAAGACGGTGTAGGAAACAGGGACCACCATGAACTTGGCCACAGTGGTAGGAACTGTTGGGGAGAACACATTGTCAGTGGATTTGTATCTCTGCCTGGGCATTCTGGTTAAACCCAGCTGGCACACAGCTTACCTGAAGCCCCAGGAGCAACGTGCAGCGACCCCTCCTTCTGCAAGGACAGATAGCCACGTGCCCGGATAGCTGGCAGCGTCTGCTAGCAAGTCCCGTGAGGTAGTGAGAAAGAAGATGAGATTCAACATGGAATTTGGAAGAAGTGCTGGATGCAAGAACAGTTTACAAACCTGCATCTCTAGAGAGGCAGGAACAATTACAAAACATAAATTTAAAAGACCTCGTGGTATTAGCAAAACCCCATATATTGTGGTAAGGATATATTTAAATGTTTTGTCTATGCCCTTAAAGGATGATAAGATAGGGCTGGAGAGATGGCTCAGCAACCACATGGTGTTTCACAACCATCTGTAATGAGACCTAAAACCCTCTTCTGGTGTGTTTGAAGACAGCTACAGTGTACTTATATATAACGAATAAATAAATCTTTAAAAAAAAAAAGGATGATAAGATAATGCTGAGCTAAGGGAAAAGCTATTCGCGGTAGAGCCAAGGTGGCTTTCGCCACATGCTAATTTTATTCCAAATGGCCTAATACATTCAATTATTTCCTTAAAGATTTATTTATTTTATATGAGTACACTGTTGCTGTCTTTGGACACAGCAGAAGAGGGCATCAGATCTCATTACAGATGGTTGTGAGCCACCATGTGGTTGCTGGGAATTGAACTCAGGACTTCGGGAAGAGCAGTCGGTGCTCTTAACCACTGAGCCATCTCTCCAGTCCCACATTCAATTATTTCCTAATCAGTATCTGAGCAGGGGCCCTCTGGGGAATTGGACGATTGAATTGTCACAATTATGTGAAAGTGGGGGAAAGGGATCTGAACAGTTTAGTGGTGAGGGAGGAGGGAGAGAGGAGGGGTAGGAGGAAAAGGAGAGAAAGGGGGCAAGGACACAGGCAAAGTATAAATCAACAAAACTGAGCCTGCTGCCAGAGTGGTTATTTCTTGGGGGGTCCTTGTCTTAGGGCTTTGATCTGTCAGCAGCACACAGCAGGATCCAGGGAGGAAGCCACAGCGACAAGGAAACTTAATTTTGTGATTTAGGGTTTGTTTGTTTGTTTGTTTGTTTGTTTTTCCTCAGAGACAAGGTTTTTCTATGTAGCCCAGGCTGTCCTGAAAAGAACTGCCTGCCTCTTCCTCCAGAGTGCTGGGATTAAAGGCACGTGCCACCACCTGCCCAACTGGTTTTGATGTATTTTTTTTTAAAGATTTATTTATTATATATGTACACGGTAGCTGTCTTCAGACACACCAGAGGAGGGCATCAGATCTCATTATAGATGGTTGTGAGCCACCATGTGGTTGCTGGGATTTGAACTCAGGACCTCTGGAAGAGCAGTCGGTGCTCTAAACCACTGAGCCATCTCTCCAGCCCTTGATGTATTTTTAAAATTTGTTTATTTTTATAGTCTCTCTCTCTCTCTCTCTCTCTCTCTCTCTCTCTCTCTTTCTCTTTCTCTGTGTGTGTGTGTGTGTGTTTGTGTGTGTGTGTGTGTGTGTGTGAATTTGTGCATGTGAATTAGTGCTCATGGAGGCCAGAGAGGGCAACAGATGCTCTATAAGAGGATTTAAAGGAATTTGCTACCTAGATCAGGCTGGCCTTAAACTTGGAGCCACCCATCCCGGTCCTTTTATTTTTAATATTTTCATTGAGAATGTCACACATGCATATGATTTGTTTTTGACAAAGTCCACCCGCCCACCCATTACTTCCCTGTCCTAGTCACAACTATTCCTTCCCAATTGTGTATTTATGTGTGTGTGTGTGCACTTATGTGTGTATGCATGTGTACATTTGTGTGTGTGTGTGTGTGTGTGTGTGTGTGTGTGTGTGTGTGTGTAATTCACTGAGTCTACTTAGGGCTGCCAGTAAATGCAAGGATGTGGAACCTTCCACTAGATCATGGGTCATGTGGCTTCTCAAAGGTCGTATCTTTGAAGAAAACCCACTCTCCCTCTCCCAGAAGCTATTAACTGCCAGGGACTTCTCAGCTATACTTAAATGAGAGCCCATCTCTTTTTGGAGGGGGGTTGGGGTGAAGTTAATACTGAACAGCCTTCCAGGAAGCTTCAATAAAGCACCACCAACTGATGCAAGGCAAACTGGGTAGTTGTGCGTGGCTTAACACCAACAAAGGCTCCTGAGTTCCAGATTTCCTAAGGGCAGGAAGGGGAGAAAATCTGCTCAAAGGTCACGTTCTTCAAAGTAGCCAAGAAGGTTCCGGAAAAGGAATGGCACCTAAGAGGGCAGATCTCAGGCCCAGTGAAGGCGTTACCTGCTTGTGATTACTAAGAACTCTGCCCAGTGGGCTTCAGAACTGGGACAGACCAAGGATCCTGTGCTTTGCCTGATGCCACTTTCACGTCAGTGTTTGTCTTGAGTGAGCTGTTGCCTAAATGGACGTTCATGCCTGTGTGAGGGCATGGTGACCGGGGAGGGGGTGGGGGTGGTGGTGGTGGTGGTGGTGGTGGTGCCTTAGCATTAGATCATTGCTCTCTGTAGCCTGGCAAAGGGCTTCCATTTCTCCTTGCTATGATGTTTGATAAACTCAAGACCTGGCTTCTCTGATACAATTTAACTTCACCCATTATTTATCTTAATTACATTTGTAGGCGGTGGTCTCATTTGCACAAGTGATTTTTTAGTTGTTTGTTTATTTTTTTTTCTTTTTTCTTTTTTTTTTCAGAGCTGGGGACTGAACCCAGGGCCTTGCGCTTGCTAGGCAAGCGCTCTACCACTGAGCTAAATCCCCAACCCCTTGTTCATTTATTTATTATTTATTTATGTAAAGACAGGGTTTCTCTGTCTAGCCCGGGCCATTCTGGAACTCAATGTGTAGACCAGGCTGGCCTCAAGAGATCTGCCTGCTTCTGCCTCCCAAGTGCTGGGATTAAAGACGTGTGCCGCCACCTCCCAGCTTCCAGAAGTAGTTCTCATCAATCCATGCTGTTAGACAGATGTTGTGTAACTTGCTCAAGTAAAAACGAAGAGCTGTTCTGACTCAGTTTGAGGTAAAAATGGAGCCAACAACGGCTGCTTTATAAGATGGATTCACCGGGATTGGGGATTTAGCTCAGTGGTAGAGCGCTTGCCTAGCAAGCGCAAGGCCCTGGGTTCGGTCCCCAGCTCCGAAAAAAAGAAAAGAAAAAAAAAAAAAAAGATGGATTCACCCAGAGAACCTCCCAGCCTAGAGATAGCAATTGTACACAGTATAATAAGTGTGACTTTGAAATAGGTTTCGGGTGTGTTGGGTGGGTGGAGCAGATGAACCGTCTCTTTATGAGCTGTCTTGGGGGGGGTCTACACCCAACCAAAAGAGACCACAGCATTCTGGACGTCGTGAGTCACTGGGATGGATGGAACGAGTCTTTTGGTGATCTGGGGAGGCACACCGTTCGATACACACGTGTGACAGTTGGGGTCCAAGACGTCTTTGTCTTTCATAAGGACCGTAAGTAGCACATTTCCAGCGATTTGTAATCACACATGGTCACATATTGGGCCTGGCCATCCAGTACTAATGTCACGCAGGTTTTTTTTTTTTTTTGTTTTTTTTTTTTTGTTTTTAAAAGATTTATTTATTTATTAAGCACACTGTAGCTGTCTTCAGATACACCAGAAAAGGGCATCGGGTCTCATTACAGATGGTTGTGAGCCACCATGTGGTTGCTGGGATTTGAACTCAGGACCTCTGAAAGAGCAGTCAGTGCTCTTAACCTCTGAGCCATCTCTCCAGCCCCCTTTTTTTTTTTTAAAACGGCACAAACTGAGTACCAGGCTCTGTCCAAGAGGAACCACCTAACCTGACGGGCGGAAAAGTCAATCAACGCGAAAGGCACGCGGGGAATCTATAGCATCAGCACCTCCGAGGTATTCAAATCAAATGCGACCTCTCCCTGTGCGCATGCTCCTGCCCCGCACGCCATTTGCGCGGTGCCGGGTGACGTCACTGGCCGGCGCCACCAGGAAGGGCGCTGAGCGTCGCACGTGTGCGGAGGCGGCGGACGGGCCCATGGCGAGCTCTGCGGGCCTGGCACTGTGCGCCCAGACGCTGGTGGTGCGAGGAGGCAGCCGGTTCCTAGCCTTCTCCACCGCGAGCAGGTAAGAGGCTCGTGCTGAGGGCGGCGAGGCCGGAGCGGCCATGTTCCGTGTCTTCCCGGATTCCCGGTCCTCGGCGCCCCTTCACCCGGACCTATAGCCCCATAATCTGCACGGCAGGTCCGGGGCGCGCTCTCGGTTTAGAGTAGGGGCACTTCCGGACTCTGTGGCGCCTGCGCGGCGTCGGGAGGGCTAAGTCACGTGGGTGTCTCATTGCCCAGGCTTCTGGGGGGTCCTGGCTTCAATCCTGACCTGTTTGGAATCTTCCTGTTGAGAATCATGTATTAGGGAACCCTGCAGGTTCTTACTGAGCGCAAAACGTGCTCCTTCTCCCTCATCTGCGTCCAGCAACCCGGCTTTTGTTGCCCTTCGAGTTTTTTTGTTTTTTTGTTTTTTTTTTCGGAGCTGGGGACCGAACCCAGGGCCTTGCGCTTCCTAGGCAAGCGCTCTACCACTGAGCTAAATCCCCAACCCCCTTCGAGGTTTTTAACCCGACACCTTCCAAACCCAGGATGCTTGCGGAGCCTGAAGTGGGCATCTCCCTAAAGGCCCTTCACATGACATAACGATTTGCTTTGTTATTTCTGTCTTTATGTATACGTCGTGTTCGGTGATAGTATTCTTTGAGCAAGTAGTTGATTACCACCAACCTAGAGAATCAGTGGCAGTCCGTGTCGGCTTTTTTCCCCCCTATCCCGTTTAGCTTCGGTACTTAGATGTTTGAAGATTAGGAATTGTTCCTCAGTTTGTGCCTTTTGGGGAATGCCCAACAAAGTTTCGGACTTGGAAGATGATTTCTCTTTCTGCGGTTAAGTGTTTAACTGGAAAAGTCTTTGATGAAGCCGCTTTATGGGTTGTCAATAGTACCAGATGCTTTAATGTGCTAGGTTACAGGTCAGAGCAAAAGAAGGGAGCTTAAGTTCTGATTTGGAATGTGATTCTCATCTGAGTAAGGGCCAGAGGCTCATGGGGGCAGGTGAGACTTGTTTCTGAATTATGTAAGGACAACCTCAGCGGTTTTAAATTTGAGAGCAAAGCTGAGTTGAAAACAATTATCAGAGGGCTGGAGAGATGGCTCATAGGTTAAGAGCGCTGGCTGTTCTTCCAGAGGTCCTGAGTTCAACTCCTAGCAACCATATGGTGGCTTATAACCATGGATAACGAGATCTGGTGCCCTCTTCTGGTATGCAGGCATGTATGCAGGAAGAACATTACATATATAATAAATAATTTTTTAAAAAGAAAATATCAGAATGGGTGGGTGGCCGGGGGGGAGGGGAGTGGGGGAACTGGGGTTCGCTAGTGGACACCTTTGATCCCAGCACTCAGGCAGAGGCAGGTGGATATCCCAAGTTTGAGGCCAGCCTGGTCTACAGAGTGAGTTCCAAGACAGCCAGGGCTACACAGATAAACCACCACCATAACAAAAAACCACATCAGAACATAATTTAGAATTAACAGGTTGGTGGCTGGAAGAAGACTGCATTGATTCCAGGCTTGCACCGCCATGCCACACTGAACTGATTTAGAACAGGACCGTGCCGACTGTTCATGATGTATGCTGACAGGTTAAGCAGTGGCAGTCCTTGGCTCTTCTCTGTCATGGATAAGACCCATGATGTAATGACAGTGATGTGTTTTTGTTCCCAGGGTAAGATGCAGTAATCATGTGTGTTTGTTAATAACTGCTCATGCCTATCTCTTCCCTTTAGCGACGATGACTGCCTCTTCTCGTATGACTGCAGCACTGCCGAGAAGAAGTCCGTGCAGGAAGATAAAGGGTGAGATGGTGGGGAAGCATGGTCGCTTGTGGTTTGAGCGCTGAGACCGGTGAGCCTGCTGAAGTCCTGGCTCCTGTTCCCTTGTTGTGCATTCCAGTTCAGAAAGAAACATGGAAGCAACTTGGACTGTGGGCATTCAGACTGTGTGGGACCTTCCCGGGGAACTTTTAGGTTCTTTTGTTTTAATTTCTTTAGTACTCATTTTTGTTACTGGCTCCTTAAAGTAAGAGTGACCGTTTCAAACGAAATGCACTGAGGGCAGGTGTGGGGAGTTAACTAATTGAAAGGTAAGAAGCAGCGTGTGACTGTTTTGTGTGGTGGCCTGGACTTGTGACTCAGTGTGTCATGAATTTTATCAACCCCTGCTTCTAGCCTTGGATTAGTCCATGTCTATGAGGGCTAGGCCACGTGATCGCTGAGAGTCCTTCCAGCCCACACTGGATATTAATTAGCATTTGTGTTAGGTTTCATGCTTGGGTCCCCTTAATCTCTCATCATGCTCTGGCTGCACGAAGTGCCTGACCACGCGCCTTCTACTTACCTGTGTTAGAATGGACAAGCCCGGCAACTCACACGAGGCCTAATTGTTTTCCCTTTCTTCCCCTGCCCTTTCAGGGAGGACGGACAGCCCGCAGACAGGGGGAGTGACACGATTCTGGCGTCCACCTTCTCCAAGTCTGGCCGCTATTTTGCTTTAACTGATGACAGTAAGCGTCTGATTCTTTTCCGTACAAAACCATGGCAATGTCTGAGTGTCAGGTATGAAATGCTAACACCGAGTCATTAAGATGTCCTATGCACTCCTAGTACTTGCATGTCAGTAGCCATAGTGACAGTAACCACTGTAATCAGCAGCTAACATGACGTACCAGCCATGAGTGAGACACTGATCGCAGAGCTTTACGAGTATTAACTGACTGAGTCCTAACAGCATGTGGGGGTGGCATGGGCTCCTCTCTCACGTTGGGTGGTGTGGGGGTTAAGTGGGCAGTCTAGGGCTATTCAGTTGGGAGAGGCTCTGTAGAGGCCCCTGTGGCTGCAGCGCCAGCACTCAGTGCCACTGTGCCTTCCTGCTCTCCACTTTGCTGCAGCCTCATGCCCAGCAGGCTGGGGCTGTTAGCTCACGACCGGGCTTTGGGGAAGTAGAAGCGGGTGGTGTGCATTTGTAAGCTAAGGTGATGAGGTGCAGCCTTGTGTGTCTGAGGAGAAGATAATGGACGAGCTAGCTGTTGGGTGAGACCAGCAACTGGGCAGGAGCATGGGTGGCTCTAATGGTCCTCTCCCCAGGAGTTCCACAGGCAACTCTGCATCACTCACTGTTGTTTCTGAAGGCGGTGTGCAGGGAGGGAGATGGAGGTGGCCATAGTAAGGAGTAGGAGACCGTGTGTGAATCTGTGTTTCCCGAGATGCTGCCCTTTCTCAGAGCCACCTTATCCCTGAGCGTGGAGGTGGGTGTCACTGTGGTACATGGTGCTGGGGCTCAGACAACCAAATACAGATGCTCTGGGTCTCCTGAATCTCTTGATTCTTCTGTGGCATCAGCCCACCCCCATCCCACCCCCACTGGCTGATCTAACCAACCTTGAGTTTATCCATCAGTGTTTCTGTTGCTGTTAAATCCCTGACAGAAGCAGCTCGGGGAAGGAGGGTTTGTCCTGGCTGGTCGCTCAGAGGATGCGCTTTCAGGACAGGTGTGGTGCTGGTAGTGTCAGGATGCATGAATTGGGAAGGAAAGGCGTGCCAGGCCGAGCTCACGGTGCTGATCTCTGGGTATGTTAGGATTCGGAGAGCAGGGCTGGACAGTGTCTCTCATGGTCTGCCCTAGGGCCTTATATTTGCAGCTAGGCCTTATCTCTTAAAGGCCCTGCAACCTTCAGAACCACACCACTGCTGTGGATGAGGTGTTTAAACACATGAGCCTGTGGGACATCACACACTCATCCCACCAGGATAGCTGTGGGTGTGACATTTGAACTACTGATGCTCAGAAGTGTCAGCTGAGCTTTTTGGAGTTTTAGTTCATCCTGTTTCCTAAGAGATGAGTTTAAAAAATCAAAAACAAAAACCCCAACTCTGGCTATTAGGTGGTATCAAGAGCGTACATCCACTTCGCCCTCTCTCCGTCAGCTTAGAGAAAGAGGCCTGAACCGCTGCCTGTCAGTGCATAAGCTCTTGCACCTTAGACGGGTAGTAGGTAGGCACTGTTTAGAACTTAACAGGAACTTAACAGGACACTCAGTGTGCCAGGCTTCCTCAGGCCCTCCCACAGACACAGGCGACTCCAGCAGGACGCTGGCTCTCTGTTTTTAAATTACTTATCTGCCTGTGCTGGTGTGTGTGTGTGTACTATGTGTACCTACATATGTGTACCTACATGTGTGCTTGGGCCACTTCTTCTGTCATGTGAGTCCTGGGGATAAGACCAGGGTCCACTGGCTTGGCAGCAGGTGCCTTTGTCCTGGAGCCCACGTAGGGCTGGACATGAGGGCGTGCCTCCGTAATCACAGCCCTCCAGCAGGATGGCAGCTAGACACAAGAGAACTCTGTAGGTCGCAGACAGGCTAGCTTTGTGTATGCAGTGGCAAAGAACAGGAGCTGCTGTTCACACAAAATGAAAGCAAGGGTACTGCCTGGGGTTGCCCTCTGACCTTCACGTGTGTACTGTAGCACACGCATGGTTGTATCCTCACGGGAGAACCCACACTTATGCACAGAAGGTTTTTAAGAGAGTGTGATGGGGACCTTGACCGACTGCAGAGGTAGGCACAAGAGTCACCTGGTCACCTATGACAGCACAGGCTCTGGTGTGCCAGCCTGGGACGGGGTGGGGTGTCTGTGACTTGTTAGTTAGGTGCTGGGGACACGGCCCCTCGTGCTCAGAGTGTGTTCTCCCTCTGGCCTGCACTCTTAGCCCCCAGTATGTGGCTCACATAAGCTTACATGGTGGTTGTGCCCATGGGCTGTGGGCTGCACTTGGGTGTGAGCTCAGACAGACTCTGACCTTTCGTTTTTAGATCATGGGGGTGCACAGCTGGCCAGCAGCTCAGCTAGGGGACTTGACAAGGAGACCTGGCGCCTCCTAGGATGAAGGCGTATGGGAGAATGCAATGTCGTT
Source organism: Rattus norvegicus (assembly GCF_021556685.1). Classification (NCBI taxonomy): domain Eukaryota; kingdom Metazoa; phylum Chordata; class Mammalia; order Rodentia; family Muridae; genus Rattus; species Rattus norvegicus. The sequence continues at coordinate 10,366,643 of NC_141553.1, read as the reverse complement.
GCCATGTCTTAGAAGGCAGCAGCAGTAGTGCAGGCTGCAGGCACGGAGAGGTAGCATTTGGGCGGGCCCACAGTGTGCTTGTCTGTGCACACGGAGTATGTGCATGGTGCCTGAAGAGGCCAAAAGACGATGTTGGAGCCCCTGGAACTGGAGGTCAATGACTGTGACCTACCACACGGGGCCTCTGCGGGAGCAGCAAGCTATTGAACAGCCGAGCCATTTCTCCAGCTCCTGTGGGGGTTTCTAAGTGTTTTCTCATCACTTGGCATTCTCAAGTCCTCCATCTCAACTGCCTGTGAGGCAGTGTGGCTCTCTGCACGCTGGACAGTCGCTTGCTCTTTGCGAACTTCTTTTTGTATCTTTCAGGGGTTTTGTTGTTTTTTGTTTGTTTTCAGCAAGAGGACTTTCAAACTTTTTACAGAGTTGTAAGAGCTTTTTGGAAAAAATTTCCAAAATTGAGAAAACAACTCCTTTGGAATTTTGGGTTCACGAAGTTAGTAGGGCAAGGTAAAGTCCTTCGCTCTCTGTCTGGTGGGAAGTCTGACGGCAGGGCATGTGTAGGTGAGCATGGGAAGGGAAGGGAGAAGGGAGGTCTGATCAGGAAGGCAGCAGGCATGTGGGAGTGGAGGTTGCTCAGTCCCCTTTACACTGGAGGCTGTCATACTCCATACTGTGGTGTCACTGTACTTCGTGGGCACAGATCTCCTTGGACTCTGAACCTGTTTCCTTGAGGAGACCACCTTTACACTCCTGTCGTGCAGCCTGGCTCCAACAGTTGCATTTTGTTTGTTTGTTTGTTTTTCTTTTTTCTTTTTTTTTCGGAGCTGGGGACCGAACCCAGGGCCTTGCGCTTGCTAGGCAAGTGCTCTACCGCTGAGCTAAATCCCCAACCCCAGTTGCATGTATTTGAGTTTGTGTGTCCTGCACACCATTGGGGAGCCCCAGGCTGCTCTGGGCTTCCTGGCTGAGGCCTGGGTGCTATCCAGCTGCTGCCTTCAGTCTCCTTTCCGTTCTCTCTCTTCTCTTTCTCCCCCTCCCTCTCTCCCTCCTTCCTTCCCACCTTCCCTCTTTCCTCTTTTCTTTCCCTTCCTCCCTCCCTCTTCTCCTTCCTTCCTTGGTTTCTCTGTAGCCCTGACTGTCCTGAAACTCCCTCTGTAAATCAGGCTGTGCCTTAGTCAGAGAGGGCCAGGTTTAAGGCATGGGCCACCACTCTTGGCTTCTCCCCTCAGTCTTATGTGGGGGAGTTGTGGGTGACAGTTCGTCAGTTGAGAATGGTAGCCATATAGACCAGAGACCAGGGTTACCAGCTAAACATGAAGACACAAAAGGACAATGAAACCATTAGTTTTGGTGGTGTTTTATGTGTGAGAAGTCGGACTATTCTAGAAAGTGTTCTGCAGAAAGTTGTAACAGCACAGAGGAAGAGCCTGTTTGCTCTGCACTGGGTTGCTGGGGATATGAGTTGACAGAGCTATGGCTGGACTGCTGTGGCAGGAATTTTGAGATCCTTAGTGCCTGGCAGGACATAAACATTGTGTCTTTGAAGGATGGCTTGGGGCAGCACCATATGTAAATGGGAGCTTCAGAGCTCCTCAGGGAGACACATTGGCAGAGACCAGCCTGTTCCCTCTCTACTGGAGCCCACCAGAGAGGAGAGGCAGGACTCGTTGTTCTGTGGAGCTCTGGGCTGCAAACCCTGAGACCAGAGGATTAGGGAAGTGCCTAACACCTGCTGTCACGAAGTCGGGTTCAGTGGGGCTTCTGCCTCAGCTCCTGGAGTTCTTCCCTGCATACTTCTCGTCTGATGATTGGACTTGGGCCCTAATTCCAGGCTTGAGCCCACAGCAGATACCTTCCTGGTGCCTCTATGCCATAGTCGGAGAGGTTGGCAGTGTACCATGAATGTGTCTGCCTGGAGCTGTGTAGTAGCAGTGTGGCATGGGAAGACTCATGTAGGAAGCAAGTTCTGGGCAGATGGAGTCCTGTGCGTCACTGTTGGTGGTTTGTCTTGACCTGTGTAGAGCTTGTGCTTGAGTTTGGCACAGTGGCACATTGAACCCATTAACACAGACACGGTTGCTAGGTGGCTCAGGCCATTTGTTTTGGTTCATTGGCCCCAGAGCCTAATGGTCTCTCTCCTGTCCTCCATTGTGCCCCTCTGGAGCACCTACTCTGCGGCTGCGCAGACAGATAGAGGAGAGCAGCAGTGCAGCCAACCCCTTCCCTTTTCTTTTTTTTTTTTTTTAAAGATTTATTTATTCATTTATTATATATGAGTACACTGTAGCTGTCTTCAGATACACCAGAAGAGGGCATCGGATCTCTTTACAGATGGTTGTGAGCCACCATGTGGTTGCTGGGAATTGAACTCAGGACCTCTGTAAGAGCAGTCGGGTGCTCTTAACCACTGAGCCATCTCTCCAGCCCTTCCCTTTTCTTTTTGTCTCTTGTGGATACTGTCCTCAAGCTTCAGGCTCTGTCTCAGGCCTGCGTATGGCCAGCCCACTGCTGTGAGGGTGTGGGTCCTGTCTCAGGCCTGCGTATGGCCAGCCCACTGCTGTGAGGTGTGGGTCTTGTTCTGCCCCCAGCATTAGCTCCTCAGCAGTGGCTACTGCCAGTGCTGAGCAACAAAGGAAAGGGAGGCAGGGTTTCTGTGGTGAGGGTGTGTGCACTGCAGAGCAGGCTTAGAGCGATGGGTGACATTACCAGGGAACACCATCTGGGTGCCTTCCCCTGGGACCAATGCTCCTTACCTGGACCAGCTTGCAGCTTGGACTTACCATGGGGCCTGGGCCAGGGAGTGCTGTGATTTGACATGGGTTGATTTAACAGATTTAAGTGGTCTCCAACACTGTCCCTATGTCGTGTACTGGGAATTCTGGCTGACTCATGGCTGTCCTGTTGCCCGTGGCTCACGTTGCTCTGGGTATGAAGGGCACCTACAGCCACTTGAAGGTCTGACAACCTGATAGTGCCCATGGCCTTCCTGATTCTAGACTCAGACCTAGCAGCAGAGTCACAGATGAGGTGGGCTGAGGTGGGTTGGGGGTAGGTAGAGCCAGGTGGTCCTGCTGGTGGGGAGACACCAGGGCTCTGGGGTCTAGAGAGCATATATGCTTTGTAGCATAGCTAGCACTTGGGATGTCAGGTGTGTGCCTACCTGTCTTTGTTTTTGTATTAGTTTTTTTGAGACAGGGTTTTTCTGTGTAACCGTGGCTGTCCTGAAACTCACTGCCCTAAACTCAGAGATCCACCACTTCTGCCTTCTGACTGCTGTGATCAAGGGTGTGAGCCACCACACCCAGCTATGTCTTTCATTTTTTGAGGGGGAATTGTAAAAGTTAAATAGGTTGAAGGCATTGTTTGTTTTAGCTGTGTGTTTGGGGCACCACCTTCTGCAGTGTAAGGAGCAGATTCTCTGTAGACTTAGGTGCTCCTAAGCCCATCAGCTCTTAAATCAGAACTGTTAACACACTTATTACCCCCAGACCTATGGGCCTAGATGTGGTCAGCCTGCAACCGAGCCAGGCTGTGTAGGAGAAGCCTGCGTTACAGTCCCATTGGCCACTTGGAGTTGAGTGGTCAACAGCGAGAGCTGGGTGTGTGCTACCCTTTGCACTAGGTGACGTCAAAGCCTTGTGCGTGTAGCCATTTTAAACTGGGACCATCTCTGGCTTTAGGGTCTGAGGAGGGCCTGCGCTGACTTGGGGCCCGAGGCAGCTCAGCTCTCTGACTCTGCAGGACGGTGGTGCGGAGGTGCACCGCCCTGACCTTCACAGCCTCCGAGGATCGAGTCTTGGTGGCTGACAAGTCTGGAGACGTCTACTCCTTCCCGGTGCTGGATTCGGGTGGATGTGGCAGGCTGGAACTTGGGCACCTCTCCATGCTGCTAGATGTGGTATGTGGGAACACACATGCAACACTGCATGGGCAGGGCCAGGTGGGAGAAGCATGGGGATCCCAGAGTAGGAGGCTGGAGTGGAACTGACAGGCGAGTGATCCTCATTCTGCACCTCTGGTCCTCAGTCTGGGCAGTGTAGGGTAGTGGTGAGAGCTACTTGGCCTGTGGTCTCCCCTCTAGGGTTTAGCTGTGACCCTGGCCTCCAGTCTGCAGAACTGGGGCAGTCCGAGGTGGGTAGCATCAAGGGCTGTGCGCAATGCTTAGTATGGCTGGCTGCTGCTGTCCAGAGTGGGGGCTGGGAAGGGTGCAGCAGGCATGAGTGGGTGGCATTGGACCTGGACTTAGTGTATAGAGGGAAGGGCTCTGGCCCTGATTTAAGCTGAGGAATGGGAACTGGGCACTTCTGAGGACCCTCTCACAGTAGAGAAGCTCCTTCTGTCCCTGCCAGTTCCCATTGCCCTTCCAAGATGCACTTCAGCTCCCTGAAAAGCCTTCAGGGAAGCCTGGAGAAAATCCAAGCATTCTGATGATATTTGCAAGGCCACCCAGTGAGTGGCTCTCTTTCTGTCGCCTCTGCCTGGTGATGTAGGCTGTGAGTCCTGATGACCAGTTTGTGCTCACCGCAGACCGGGATGAGAAGATCCGGGTCAGCTGGGCTGCCGCCCCACACAGCATCGAGGCTTTCTGCCTGGGCCACACGGAGTAAGTGCCACCCTGCCCCTAATAAAGTCGCGTCTAATAAATGAGGGTGGGCCAGGGCACTGGTGCTTGGGTATACTGGTAGGGGCTTCATGCTAAGGGATACTTGGAGGCTCCGATGGCCGTGTCAGGCCCATGGCTCCCATAGATGTGAGAGCTGCAGAAACCCAGGGCTGTGAGCTGTGGGAAGCCCAGGGCCAGCATAGCTCCTGGGCTGGTGCTGCTCAGCCCGTTTCCACAGTCCACACTGCAAACTCTTCCGGGCCCAGGGACCAGTGTACCCTGGTAACTGCAGGCTGTCGGGAGGAGTTAAATGTCTGGGTCTCCGCCTGTGCTCTCCTGGCAAGTGATCTTTGGTGGAGAAAACTGCTCTTTGGCCAGAGGTTGATTGCAGGGTGCACAGGGAACAGCACTTAGTGTGTCTGCACTGAACGGAAAGCACGTTATTGCAGACAGTGGGAAGGAGGCCTGGAAGACTTCAGTTCTGAGCTGGCTCTTGACTTCTCCAGTGGGATGCAGAAGTTGGCCTTGGAGAAGGCTATGTCAGTCAGCTTGTACCTTGCCACAGCTTAGCGCGGCTTGTAGTTGTCTCAGAGGATGCGCTGGGTTCCGCTGAGCCTCACTCCAGTGGGCGTGCACTCCTGCCTCAGGTTCTTGTCACATTGTGGTTTGTGGAACTGGTGTTTATGTGGCAGCCCTTTGCTCCTCTTTGTCATTTTCTGTTGGTGCTGCCTACTTCCTTGGGGACTTTACCCCTCTACCTTCTGCAGGAACCTGTCGCTTGTGTACAGTGACTTGAGAATGAACTGTACCTGTTAGCCCTTGGGGTTTCTGCAGTGCAGGGAGGGAACCCCCGTGGCCTTTTAGTTCAGCTTTGTGTGCACTGGTCCCTTCTTAGCTGCTGAGGACTTGGGGTGACTTAGGGATGCACACAGCTTATTCCTCTTGGAGGGCCTAGGGCTACAGCCAGGGCCCCTCAGATGGCAGCTGCAGGCCAGGCCTGGGTCAGTTGGCTTGGTATTGAGGTAATGGAGATGAAGGGAGCTATGTGAACCAGCTTGTGGTAGGAGGCCTGGGTCTTGAGAAAGATAAAGTCTCTGATAAGGGCTGGGAGAAGGGGCTGGAGAGATGGCTCAGCGGTTAAGACCAATGGCTGCTCTTCCAGAGGTCCTAAGTTCAGTTCCCAGCAACTACATAGTGGGGTGGCTCATGATCATCTATAATGGGATCTGATGCCTTCTGACCTGCAGGAATACATGCAGACAGGACACTTGTACATTAAAAAAAATAAAAGGAGCTGGGAGAAGGGCAGCTTTCTTGCCTGCACTGGAGAGCATGTGTCTGGCCAGGAGGATTGCAGGGTAGGTGTGGGGTTCCTGGAGAGTCAGGTGCTTGCTCAGGTGCACGGCTGGCGGCATAGTGGCTGCTGTTGTCCTGTGCAGTTGGAAGCCACAGAACTAGGTTGGGTTTTGCAGCTAGGAGTTTCTGATTGGTTTCCTGGGGGCACTGGTATGGACTGGCTACACAGAGGCCTCTTGGGGACTTCTCTGGTGCTCAGTAGTATGGCTTTCCTCTTCTCTGGTGCCCTGCCCTCTGAGACTCACTGACCCTGCATGGAGGCATCATGCAGAGCTGCACGCGACAATGCTCTGGCAGAACTGGGCCCTGCCACCCTTGGTCCAGATGTAATGTCGGGGACACAAACGTGCCCAGCCATGTTCTTAGTACCTGCTGGTATGGGAGGGGTGACCGTGTTCTCCCTTTCTGAGCAGCTCGAGGCTCCCTCCCATGCTCTGGGTGACTTAGCCTTGCTCCACAGGTTTGTGAGCCGCATCTTTGTGGTGCCCAGTCATCCTGAGCTGCTGCTTTCTTCCTCCGGGGTAAGTTCCCTGCTTGCTGCTGGGTGCTCACAGCAAAAGAAAGTGTCCAGCCCCTTGTCCCCAACTAGGATGCCAGGTCCACCAGTTTCTGTTGCTTGTGGCCACTAGAGGGAGTGTCTTCCAGGCTCTTAAAGTGGCCCCTTCTTCAGGGCTGTGTGCATAGTTGATGTGTGTTTGCCTGCCTGGTCCCGGCACAGCAGGCGGTGTGAGTGGACTTTGCTCAGTAGGCTGCTGGCCATCTTGGTTCCTTTGCCTCTGTGCCATGGCTAGGTGTCTTGACTCGCCTGTCATCCTGGAGGCTTTCTTAGGTGTGGCACAACTGCTTAGCTTGCGGTACTCCACAGAGAGGGTTTTCTTCATAAGGGAGCCCTAGCTGTCAGAGGGGCTCTGTCTGCACCCAGCTATGTTCAGCGTCCTGTTTCCCCGGCCCTCCCCCAGCCTTTGTTGCTTCTGGGACAGGCCTCTTGAGCCCACGTGCTAACCCTTCTGTCTATGTACAGGACGGCACCCTGAGACTCTGGAAGTACAGAAGTGGTTGCCAGCTGCAGTGCTGTGACCTGGCCAGCCTACAGGAGCCTGGCGAGCATTCAGTCCACAAGGTAGCTTCATGCTCATCTTGGGCACCCCGGTGTTTGCCAGCCATCTCCTATTGCTCTCATTATGGGAAGTCATCTTAGTGTGTGACTTCTTAGGGCTTGGGGGACACACACAGGATTCCCAGTTCTGCAGTGCCTGATGGAAACAGTTCACATCGCACTGCGTGTGTACACAGGGGCTAGCTTACAGAAAGGCCTCCAGGCACACTTGAATATTAAAAGATGTTGGCAGACAGCCTCACGATGTTCTGTCAGTGTTGGTTGGTGGCATGCCAGCATTCTTTGTGCTCATGGATTCCCCTGGTACCTGCTGTACCCATGATTCCTCTGGCATCAGGGATGTTCCCAGATTGCTTAGCTTAAAATTGGGCCAGCCAGTGAGAGGCACATTCTTTCCTACACTTCGTGAAACTTGGGGCTTTCAGAATCTTCTATGTGCATCGCCTCCTGTCCTGGGAAGCATGGTGGACAGTTGTGTCTTTATCACAGCCTCTCTTCCCGTGTATCCCTGCTTTCCCACTGTCAGAGGCCTGCGGGGAGAGCCAGGGTCAGGCTGAGGACAGGGGGGTTGGCTGCTCCCCTCCTGTTGATTCCAGAGTGTTTTGGTGTACTCTAACCCTGCGTGGGCATCATACGGGATCCGTGGTGCCCGTGCTCTTTTGCTCCACTGAGAAGGAAGCACAGGTGGCCTGGCTAATCAGCTGCTTCCTCTGCAGGGGTTGGCTGCATCCAGGATTGCATTCTGGGGACGGGAGAGCTATGTGGTGCTTCTGTGTGAGTGGTAAGAACAGGTTTCACTGTCGGTGACGAGTTAGCACCTGTGGGGCAGATTGGGGGGCTGGGTATAATCGAGGGGCTCCCTCTGCTGCCCTGCATGCTCTCCTGTGAAGCTTGGGGATGCTCTTTCCTTAGACGTTAGAATAGTACAGGTTTGCAGAGGAGAGAACCTGGCCTTCTGTCCACACCTGTGGTGACCCCCAACCATAGTTACTTTTGTTGCTACTTTATAACTGTAACTTTGCTACTGTTAAGAATTGTAAACGTGTGTTTGCCCATGGTATCAGGTGACCCTTGTAAAAAGGGTCATTTGCTACCTCCAGGGATCACGACCCAGAGGTTGAGAAACACTTACATGTACACTTAGAACCGTGTGGGTGGCCATCTCATTTGTCCTGTATTAGTTCTTGCTATAAAGCAAGTTGCCCCAGAACTCAGACCACAAACACGTACCATCCCCCAGGGTTTGGGTGACTCAGCGTCTTCAAGGTCGTAGAGGCAGGCCTAGGGCTTGGATGTCACGTGCTGTTGTGGTGGTGACCTGTCTCTCTCTCTCTCCTGGACAGTGTCCCTGTGGGCTTCGTCTTCCAACTTGATGCCAGCAGACAGCAGCTGGTGTTCAGACAGCGGCTGACTTTCCCTCACCGGGTGTGGGATGTTGTATTTGAGGAGACTCGGGGCCTGTGGGTTCTGCAGGACTGCCGTGATGCCCCTCTGGCGCTCTGGAGGCCCATGGGCAGCGAGTGGCAGGTGAGAGCATGCAGCATCTCCGTGTTCTGAGCCTGTTGTCCTGGTGGGAGCGGCAGGGTGTAGATGAGATTTCCTCACAGCCTTGAACCTCTTCTGCTTGATCACAGCAGGTCCCAAGGCTGAATCTACCCTGAGGCAGCTTGTCTGCCCTGGCTTGGGTACTGACCGGTTCCTGTGTACAGGAGGTTGAGTTGCCATCAGTGATGGGTCCCGACCCCATCTCATCCCACACTGCTGAAGGCAGCGCTAGGCCTCGTGGGTGTGCAGGCCCTGTGCCCGGGGCCCTGCTGAGTACTGATGTGCAGGGGAGCACTGGGGGACATCCCAGCCAATCCCATAAGGCTTTGGGTGGGGTAGAACAGCACTGGGAACTCTGGAGAGCTTCTTGGAGGTGCCTGTGCCCGGGGGTGTCCCTGCCAGGCCTCTGCCTGCTCTGAGACCCGGCTGACTTGTCACCTGCAGGCTGCTCCTGACGATGCTGTGTCCCAGAGACTCTGCAGCCATCTCCGTGAGAGCTGGGCCATGCTGGAAGGTGAGAACTCTGTTAGGTGTATAATACATCTAAGCTCTGCTACTGCGAGTGCAGTGAGAAGACCTGAGAATAGGACTCGAAGTCCAGCACTCAGCTGCTGCTTGGGGTGTCCTCTGTTGTATTTCCTGGCCAGAGGATGCTCATCCACGCAGAACCACCCAGACCCAGTCTTTATGAAACAAAGGATTACTCAGAAAAGATGTTGCAAAGCCAATTCTTAGAAACTAGTGTTCCTAGACTTCCAGGGCTGTGCCCTCTGAAGCCTGCAGGCTCACTCGCCACAGGGCCGTCCAGTGGGCGTTTTCTCAACTGAGAGCCCATCTTGGAGCCTGACTGGCTTGTGTTGAATTGAAAGAAGTGTGGCAGGCAGGACAGGCTGCTCACTCTGAACTGACTGCAGTGTGTCCTGTGGCCCAGGCTGTGTTAGCAGTCTGGGCCTGCAGCTGCTCACCCTTGGACTTCTGACTGCAGCATGTGTCAGAGACAGCCTCTGCAGAATGTGGGCTGAAACTCAGGCTGTCAGGCTTGGCGCAGGATCCTTTCCCTCCTGAGCCATTCTGTTGGCCTCCCACTGTACTTCCTCATGCTCTGCCCGGCCAGCTCCTCTGGGTCTTCTGGGCCTTGCTCAGTCCGGTCGTTGAGGGTTACCTGTGCAGACTCAGATCAAAGTCTGTCTTCACAGACGCTCCACACACAGATGAGCACATGTGGATAGGGCGGGGAGGAGCACCACACTAGCCTGTGCATCCTGAGCCTTGGCTGCTGGAGGTCGGGGACCACACCCACCTGCAGGGTAGGGTGACCTAAGGACACTCTGTAGCATGCAGCTGGTTGTCCTTGGCATGTACCTCACCAGGGTGAGACTGGCTGAGGGGCTCTGCCCGTAGTACCAGAGCTTAACACTCAAGGAAGCCTCCTGCAGTGTTGCCACCCAGAGCCATGGCTCGCTGGAGCCTGTGGCCTCCGTAGACCACCTGCCATCCACTGGTGTTGACTGACCCTGGCTGGTCTTAGGTTCCCCTTGGGCAGGGTCCATTCCCACTCAGGAGGTGGCTGCAGGATTTAGGCCTCACTTCTGTGCTCCCCTTGGTTCAGGACCTGCAGCTGACTTTATCAGTGAATGGGAAAGCACAGACCAGATGTCAGCAGATCCCTTGACCCTGCTTCCCACCTCTATCCCTTCCCTTCCATATTCTGTTGGAACAAGTCCCCAGGTCCAGCCCAAGCGTGGATCCCAAAGGTTGGGTCACATGAGGTGTCAGGGAGGTAGAATTCCAGAGACCAACCTGTGAGAGGAAATAGGTCTGGCCCCTGGGCCATGTTCCCAGTCACTTCACCTGGCATCTCTTCTTGTCCTTGTCATAGGCTCTGCTGGTGCAGATGATGGCTTCCGCAGCCTGTACAAGGCCACCTTTGACAACATGACCTCTTATCTGAAGAAAAAGGAAGAGAGGCTGAAGCAGCAGCTGAAGAAGAAGCGGCAAAGGAGCCCCCACCCAGGGTCCCCAGAACAGACCAAAAAGGCGTGCCCAGCCAGGGCAGTCAGCCCTTAGCTGCTGACCTCGGCTTGGTCATCTCATCCCTGGGGCCGCACGGCCAGCTCTCCTCTCCCTTCTGTCTGGCTTATCCCTCAGGGAGATCGTGGCAGCTCCGTCCCCACCACGAGCTCAGCAGCCTCTGGTCTCTAGAGACTGCCTCTGCCACTGAGCACAGTCTCCTGCCCAGCGGCAGGGGAGACAGACCGTGTTAGCTAATGAGTCTCTATTAGCTGTGTGGAAGCACCTTCACATTGAAGGATACGCTGACCACAGCACCACGCACGACTGTCAGTGCCTAGAGTGGTGCCCTGGGGATCTCTAGGGAGGTCTGGAGTAGGCAGGACCTGCCATCACAGGGTGCCTTCGCTCCCTTGGGGTTGGAGCCCTGAATCACTCACGTAGCTGCTTGCTGTTGTGAGGCAGATGATACTGTTTCTCTGTAGCCTCAGTCTGGGGCTGAGCAGACCAAGCAGGCTTCAGGGCTGTGAGGGTGTGGCCTTGCCGGGCCAGCCTTGTTTACAGGGAATGACTGGTGACCTCATGGGTCTGCTGCTTTGACCTCTGCATGCGCTGCAGAACAGAAGTGAGTGAAGAGAATACACAGCATCAATAAAGACAGCTTTGCATAGCTTTCTGGAATGTTCAGCGGCCTCCAAAGCTGGTCCTAAGACAATGGCTGTGGGCATGCTGCTCAGATGACACGGCTTTTGGTGGCTAGAGGTGTCAGCTAGCTCTGCCCACCCATGCTGTGTCCCAGACCAGCTGCAGGGAAACCATCCCGGGCAGGAGAGATGCTTGGCGAGTAAGCAGCTACGGAGAGAGAAGACCCAAGTTCAAGGCCCCCCCTCCCCCACAGAACAAAGGCAGGGCAGAACTAGCACCCTGTAACCCTGATGCTGGGGTGGCAGCCTGGTCTAAGCAGTGACCTTTTAGCAATAGGAAGACAGCAGTGTCATCCTCTGGCCTCCACGTGGACATGCACACATGGTAGGAAGCCTTGTGGCCACTAGCAGCTATATTGTTAAGTCGGTGGTGTGCACAGAGCAGGACACTCACTGCTATAGGAGCTAGTGTTATGCGTTGTGAACACGGAGATGTTTGGTCCCTGGATAAATGCATATGCAAACCTGGCTGGGTCCTGTGACCCAAGTTCTAAATAGCTGGAGATAATGTTTCATGACCATGTAAGCTCAAGCCTGAGGGCCCAGGAATACAGCTTTGCTGAGACAGTGCTGCGTTCACTCAGCCCTTTGGTCCTGTGCTACCCACATGCCATGTCCAGCCCATGCCTGCAGGGCTGGTCCTCACAGGGCTACCATGGGCTGTGGAACAATGCAAGGAACCATGAGAGACCAAATGCATGTGTTGCCGAGAGGCAGCTGAGGTCCCTGCTGTCTGGCTCATAGGCCCCGAAACAGCCACACAGTCAGTGAGGGGGAGTCCTCGTGTCCAAGAAGAGATGGTGCTTTCATGATGGGGTCATTCCTGAGATCAGCCAAACAGCAGTGAGCAGCGCATGGGCCCACCCCAGTCCTGTCTCCATAGTGTTCATGATTGTTTCCACCTGACGGTGACACCATTCCACCTGTGGATGTCCCTGGGCCCACTTACCTGTGTGAGTGTGGCCAATGGAAGCACTCAGGTGTGGGTTAGAGGAGGTTGTGGACCTCCCATGTCCTAGCTGGGCCGGAGCTGACTGGCAGCAGGCTCCTGCCTACCCTCTGGCTTTCCTGGGCCCTGTTCCCTTCAGCGAAGCTTCTGAGCTTGTAATCGGGCCTACTTTCAGGTGCCTTAATGCCCGCAGGCTGGGTGCACAGCATCGTGGTGGTTTTATAGGGCTCTGCTAGCTAGTAGGCTAGTCCACATACCTACACTTGAGGTTGTTCCAGAAGTTTCTTCCATAGTGGAGTGAGTGGAGCCCCATTCTTGTTGGGACGTCTATTTAAGGGGATTTGTGCCTTTTATCTCATTTTAGGCCACTCTGATCTGGGCAGTTCATGCCACAGTTTCAGCTGTCAGGACATATTCACCTCCGACAGCAGCTCCCCACTTCCTCCGTGATACCTTGTTGCCAGGGTCGTCTATGTGAGGCTGCCTGCTAGTCTCTGATAAGACACTAAGGCAGTTTATAGGAGATTAACCGGCCTTACAGTTCCAGAGGGCTAGGGACCATGCCGGTGGAAGGGAGGCCATAGCAACAGGTAGTGGGAGCAGCAGCTAAGCTCACACCTTCCACGAGCAGAAGGCAGGGCACACTGGGAATGATGCATCTCCAACAAGGTCTTAGTCCCTCTACACATCTCCACCCCGGGGACCATTCCCATCCACACCAGTGCGAAGAGCCCTCCCCTTTGTTGGTTTAGACTTGGCCTCGGTACCCCTAAGCCCCCTGCCTCATCCAACTTTATCTTCGTTCCTTAGTACCTCATCGTCTGCACCTAGCTTTGAGAGAAGTCCCTCGCCCTCTGCCCCACCTCTCACTGACTCAGTCCCTCCGCCGTGCTCATAATTCTGTTTCATTATGATGGGAGGTCATGTGGCACACAGCTGAAGTGGATACGAAACAACATGCCAGTCCCACCACTGGGATTCACATGTATGAAGGTGCCCTCAGGATCAGGCAGTTGCTGCTACTGGGACTCCACACTCCCCATGTACTTACCTACTAACACGGGCAGGCAGTCTGACCTCTGCCTACACTCCTGTACTTGGCCGCTTTCGCTGAAGCCTCTGAGAAGCACACATTGCACGTGGCTTACAGTGGTCCATCTGTGGGGATACCAGTCTGCTCTACCCACAGGTACTGGATGGCTTAAAATTGTTGGCCAGTAGGAAGACCGCTGCTGTGAGCATTCGAGTTTCTGCTATTCAGTCCACAGGGAAGCGTTTCTGTCGAGTACAGAGGATCCATCAGTGTTTGTAGGAGATAGCACTACCAGGATAGCAATACCCCATATTCTTCAGATACTCAAGTCCCTTGCACAAGTGGCTTTTGTAGTAGACTCTATGTGCCCCTCCAACCCCCTGAACTCGATTTTGGTGCGGTGTGAAAATTCTCCCTTCAACCCGAGATCCTGAAGGTTTTCTCTAGTTTTTCCAAAAGGCTCCTGGTTCCGTTTCACTTTTGTTTTTCCAAGACAGGGTTTCTCTGTATAACAAACCAGGCTAGCCCCAAACTACCTATGTCTGCCTCCCAAGTGCTGGAGTTAAGCCATCTGCACTGCCACACCCAGCTTTAAGTTCAGTCTACTCTGATCAGATGTGAGCTCTGAGCTTCTGTCTTGACATCCCAATGAATTGCTTGTTTCCTTGGGTACAGTTCTAGATCGTGAGTTTACAGCCTTTTTCTCCCCTTAGACTTTACTGCCATGCTTCTGACCTGTAGATTTCTCCTCTGCTGTGTTCTGTGAGCTGAGTCTTGTCCCTCAGCTCCTGAGACCCTTACCTGCTTTGCTTTGTCGTCCTGGAGACGTGGACCCCCAAGATTTCTCCTTTGTTTGCAGGCACTGCTGAACTCTGCCACTAGAGGGAGCAAGAAGCACACCTAGGATGACGGGCCTTATTTGCCTGCAGTGACTTTTCTAGCTCTCCGTAGGGAAAGGACTCCAGTGTGGGCCTTGGTTGTCAGCTCTTTGACAGCCCCACCATCCTGTGCGACACGGCCACGTTCAGCACACAGGTTCTGCATCTCAGATGCAGGGGATGCTCAGGGTCCTCAGCGTCTAAGCTCAGCACATCTTTGTGCCTGTCACACTGTCAGATTTGCTCATGGCTCCTCTGAATGACGGTATGAGAGCTAGCTTTCTCCACTCTCTCTGAAGTGACTGGTTGGTAAGCACGCAATGACCGTGAAAGCCACTGGGTATGAGCTTGTTTTCTTACCTGCAAAATGGAAGTTGAGTAGGTCTCGGCGACTAGCCATAGGCCTGTTTGTTTTGAAACAAACAACTACAAAATTAAGACTTTGAAATGTCCCCCAAAGCTGTAGCTACAGAAGGAACATATCTCTGGATGCCAGTCCAAGGCTGCATCTGCCCTAAGACCAAAAGCTGACTTTTCTTTTTTTCTGGAGCTGGGGACCGAACCCAGGGCCTTGCGCTTGCTAGGCAAGCGCTCTACCACTGAGCTAAATCCCCAACCCCAAAAGCTGACATCTTAACTTTATGCAGAGGACCAACTGCCCTGATATACACGAATAAGGACTAGGAGATGAAGAGCTGAAGAGCTGGAGAGCTGGCTCAGCGGTTAAGAGCCCTTGTTGTTCTTTGAAAGGACCTGGGTTCAATTCCCAGCACCCACATGGTGGCTCACAACCATCTGTTTACTCCAGTTCCAGCAGATGCCACATCCTTCTCAGACCACAGCAAGCACCAGGCATACACTCGGTACACAGATATATGTACAATGCAAAACACCCATATGTGTAAAATTTAAAGTTGACAACGACGAAGAAGATGGAGGAGAAGAAGGAAGAGGAGAAGAGGAAAGAAAAGAAAGATTGAAGAAAAGCTTTTAGCACCATTTATTTCTTTGCTTATCCTCAAAGACTTGGAAATGGGGGTATATAGGGTATGTGGGGCATGTGGAGAGGGCTGGGAGGGGGTGTTCTCACTCTGTCTACTTCCCCAATTTCATCTTAAATGTGCCATCCCACGTGGCTAGCTATGGATCAAATCCACATCTGCTCCCTTCCCATCCAGCCATAGCTTCTGGCTAGGGTCACCCTACCTCAGTTTCCCCTTTCCCATGTTGAAACCTGCCTGTGTTCCAGTCCCCTCGGGTCAAGTTGCCCGCTGTGTAGGTAGCACTGTCTGATATACAAAGGACGTGGGCCATAAATGCCAGCCGCCTTGAATGCTCTCAGAACCATATTAAACAGCCAGAACTCAGGAGAAATTAATAAGCTCTTTAATTAAAGTAACATGGTCAAAGGCTATCATTTCAATAGGCAATTGATATAGAATTAATGAGATATTTTGTACTATCTCATTATCCTTGAGTGCTAAACCTGGTGGCTTCTCTGCCTCTTCTGGGGGCCTCGAGTGGCAGGCACAACAGCTCTGGCTACCTTCGCAAAGGAACTGGACTACAGACACAGGATGGCACAGGTACACAGTTACACTGAATCCAGGACTTAACACTGTCACCAAAGTACACCCGGGGAAGGCAGGATCTGCAGTCAGTGGAATGGCCCTGGGGAAAAGGAGGAGCTAGATAGCTGGGGGTCTTGAGGGATCTGGGAGCCAACCAAGACCATTGACTTTGCCTCTGGGTGTTGATCATCCCTGACCTCTTTCTCCCTTACCTTGCTCCAGGTCAGGGTTGCTTTGAGCAGAAAAACAGAGATGAAACTAGACCGGGCAGTCCAACGTGTAGGGGCGAAAAGTGCCAGAGGCTGGAGAAATCAGTGCTTTGGAGAATGGAAAGTTCTAGACGGCAATGATGACGACTGCATGGTAGTATGAATGAACTCTTACCAAACTGTGCCTCAGACAGTGAAAGTGATAAGTGTTATGTAAATGATTCCATACCTAGGCATGCTTGTCCCTGCATGGTTGAACCCTAACTGCAGGTGGCCATTTCTAGAGGATTCCGAAGGCACTGACAGGGAGTGGCCAACTAGAGGCAGTCCTGGTCCTCAGTGGCAGTGACATCTGGTCTGGAAACCCTAGGGACATACCTTTATGGGTGCTTAAGGCATGTAGGAGACACATACATCCTGACCTGTTTCCTGCTGAGGCAGTGCACTCTCAGACACTACCAGGCAACCCCCCTGAAGTGGGAGTTAAGCTGTTTTGCTTAAGAGGGTGATCAGATAAAGACACCTAATCTTGGCTCCCCAAATCCCCCAGCTTGTTGCCTTGCAAAGAGGAGTCTCCTCCCTCCCCTCGGACCACCCCCCTTCCCCTGGATGCCCCACCTCCTCGTTCCCCCAAGACATGGTTTCTCTATGTAGCCCTGGCTGTCCTGGAACTCACTCTGTAGACCAGGCTGGCCTTGAACTCAGAGATCTCTCTACCTCTGCCTCCTGAGTGCTGGGATTAAAGGCGTGCACCACCACCACCACTACCTGGTTACAAAGAGATGTCTTCAAAGAGAGGGACTGAAGAGGGCAAACCTCATGGGGATCTGGCTAAGCAGCAAGAAGCACAGGGCCAGTGAGCTCTACCACCCCACAGCCCAGCTACTCGGGCCACGACGGAACAGCCTTTTCAGGAAGGCAGTCAGACTGGATGGGGGACATTCTGGAGGACAAAGGGGGTGCCCTAAATGGTGGAGAGGGTCAGGATGTGGGTGGAAGCTTCTGGGGTCAGCTGAGGCCAGAGGGGTGGGTCCTGCCATCAACAGTCTCTGAGTGCCTGGGAAGCTCATCGACCCACGTGAGCCGTGAATTCAGTACTTGAGGTCACTTGCTCCCCGTTGGGTCTGCTGAGGTGCGAGGTGACCCTTCCTGCCCACCCATAGCACAGCAAAGATCTGTCACTCGGGTCTTGATGTGATCAATGATGCCAGGGTTTGGAAACATTTCAAAGTGGCACGAGGAACACAGATATGAACCCAGACCGTTGGTATGTGGGGCGGAGTTATCGCCACTGCTACATGGGTAGGCTCAGGGGGTCAGGAAACATGACTGGAGCCCCGAGGACCCCTTTGGCACCCTTCCTACAAGCATCTCTCCCCACCCATGAGCTCCCTTACGCTTTAGCGTCACCCCAAGGGTGGGTCCTGGCCTCGAACTTACTCCATCTTTTTTCCACATCCAAACCCTTTCCTGTCAGCTGTCATCAGAGCTGATCTCCGGAGGGAGATGGCTCATTGAATAAAGGAAGACCGGACTTTGATCTTCAGCAGCCAGGTAAACAGGGGGCAAGGTGGTGCCCACTTGTAATCCCCAGGCTGGTGAAGCAGGGACAGGAGGAGCCCTAGGGCTCTCCGGCCAGCCAGCCTAACCTATTGGACTTAAGGTAGGTGAGAGAGAGACTGTCTCAAGGGACATGGATGGAGTTCCCCGCATTGACACACGAACTCCCCCTACCCAGCTTCCACTTGCCCACACATACGCACCTATACACATGCCTAAAGGTAGAAGGATCACAGGATGTGATTCCTGTAGCAAAAGACAGGAGCTGTAGAACAGAATCTCCTCTGACCACACAAACGGTCAACTTTTTCAGAGCAACTGTGACCACTTGCAAGCCACTGTCAAGATCAGGTCTGTGGATTAGCTGCCCTCCTTCACAATAGGAAGGGGGGGGGAACACTGGACCCTCCTTTGCACCCTCCAGCCAGCTCTGAGACTGCCCTAATTGCACCCGGCCTCATGGTCTCTAGAGGGAATGCATACAGAGCGGTAGGATAGCAGAGGAAGGGATTCCTGATAAAGGGAAGTGGTCACCCCTGCTAGGTGAGACTTTCTGGTGCTGTAGCTGCTTCGGGTCACTCATGTTCCTGTAAGTAACCCCTGGCCTTTGCAAGCAAGTGCAACAAACTCACTGGGCCCCAAGTTGGACTTAGGTGGAATTGGACTTTTGTCAGATCAGGTGTGTGCTGTGTTCCCCCGGAGAAAGAGTTCATGAAACCGGGTTTCCCTACATAGCACAGGCTGGCCCCAAACTCAAGGGGCTCTTGCCTCAGCCTCCCAAGTGCTTGCTCTTGAAAAAAAAATTTTTTTAAACAATCAGAAAATTTTTAGTCCAACAATAGCTTATTCTTCCCTGGAATCTCTCTCCTTCCCAAATATCCAGGCAAAGAGGACCAGGTTTTTTTTCTCACTCCCCAGAGTTTTCAACCTGTTGTGAAGTCAGGACACACTTGTGTGGTTTTGTTGTAGGTTTTGTTTTTTTTTTTTTTTTTTTTTTTGGTTCTTTTTTTTTTTTCCGGAGCTGGGGACCGAACCCAGGGCCTTGCGCTTCCTAGGTAAGCGCTCTACCACTGAGCTAAATCCCCAACCCCCGTTGTAGTTTGTTTTTTATAGATTAGAATTGATAGGTGCCTCTGTCTTTCCCCTTCTTTATATTTTAGTAATAGACAGTTCCTTATACAAAGAAACAGGTCTCTGTTAGGGAAAAAGGACTGGAGAAGCCTCATTCATTCGTTCACTCATTTCTTTATCTTCTGAATGGCCTCATGGAACCCAGGCTGGCCTTGAACTCGTTATACGGCCAAGAACAAACTCGAACATCTGATTCTCCACTTTATGAGTGCTGGATTCCAGGCATGAGCTACCATGCTCTGTTTATGTGGCGTTAGAAATTGTGGTGTTAGGAATCACATCCAGGGGCTGGAGAGATGGCTCAAAGGTCAAGAGAACCGACTGCTCTTCCAGAGGTCCTGAGTTCAATTCCCAGCAACCACACGGTGGCTCACAACCATCTGTAATGGGATCTGAGGCCCTCTTCTGGTGTGTCTGAAGACAGCTATAGTGTACTCATACACATAAATAAATAAATCTTTAAAAATTATTTATTTAAAAAATTCTTGCACTTCCTAGGCAAGCGCTCTACCACTGAGCTAAATCTCCAACCCCTATTTAAAAAATTCTTAAAAAATGCCATTTGTTCCATGGTTTAAGGATGATGTCTGTGTGAGTGTGTGTGTGTGTGTGTGTGTGTGTGTGTGTGTGTGTGTGTGTGTATGCGTTCTGTGTATATGTGTGTGTCTGTGTGCATCTGTGTATGTGTATGTGAGTGTGTCTGTGTATATGTGTGTGTGTATGTGAATGTGTCTGTCTGTGTATATGTGTGTGTTGTGTATGTGTGCATGTATTTCTGGGGTTTGAACCCAGAGTCTTAGCACAGCAATAGGTGAGTGTTAATTGTCAAGCTGACAGACTGGGAGCAGGGCCTCTGGGCATGCCTGTCGGGGATTATCTTGATTGTGCTAAATTGATTTTTTAGTTTGGTTGGTTTGGTTTTTTGTTTTGTTTTGTTTTTTTCTTTTTTTCCTTTTTTTTTTTTTTTGGTTTTGTTTTGTTTTGTTTTGTTTTTGAGACAGGGTTTTTCTGCTTAGCCCTGGCTGTCCTGGACCTCTTGAAACTCAAAGATCTGCCTGCCTCTGCCTCCCCAGTACTGGGATTAAACGTGTGCACCACAGTGCTGTGGGAAGACCCATTTTAGTTGTAGGCAGCACTGTTCCCTTGCCTGGGGATGCTGGGCTGTATGGAGAGAGCTGGGCAGCAGCCCTGTGCAGTGCTTTCTCTGCAGGAGGAATAGGCGGCTTCTGCCAGTTCTGCTGCCTCGACTTCCCCCGCTGTGATGGACTGCACCTTGAACTGTGAGCTAAGATCAGCTGCTTCTGTTGGAGTATTTTGTCATAGCAACAGAAAAAAAATAATAAAAAAAATAATAAAGACACTAGGTAAGATCTCTATCCACTGAGCTATGTTCCCCAGACCTCTGATGGATTTGTTCAGTCTGTATGTTACCCCAAATAAACTGACTTTAACTATGAAACGTGGGTTGGAATAAGTTGATAAGAGGAAATGTACTGTGCGCACACAAATTGCAAGGACCGCTGGAGGAACCTGGCCGTTTCGGAGGCAGACATCCCTAAAGGTCAGGGGCTACCTACCACAGCAATGCAGTGAGGCAGTGCCTCCTCGAATACGTGACTGAATGAACACAGGTAAGAACACGGCTGGAGTGTAATATTAGTCCTAGAAAGAACTGGTTTCTGTCCCAGGACAGCAGTAGGGTCCAAGATGGACACCACTTACGGGTAAAAGCTGGGCTTGCTAATGAACTGGCACAGTCCAGTTAAGTGTGGTTCTAGGAAGCCACCATTTTGTGTGTATGTGTGTGTGATATGTGCATGTATATGTATGTGTGTGTGTGCCAACCACCAAGCAAATGACCCTTAAGGATTGTTTAATATTTAGCCAACTCTTTCTCGTGTCACTTCATTATTAATTTATTCTGAGTACACTGTTGCTGTCCTCAGACATCCTCAGACACACCAGAAGAGGGCATTGGATCCCATTAGATGGTTGTGAGCCACCATGTGGTTGCTGGGATTTGAACTCAGGACCTCTGGAAGTGCAGTCAGTGCTCTAACCACTGAGCCACCTCTCCAGCCCCAAGGATCCTCTTCTTAGCCAAACTTTTCTTGACCCTTCTCCTAGGCCCCATTGGTGACCTTCCTTGTAAAATCCAGTCTTCACAAAAACTCTTAAGTTTATCAAGGATGCCCCAACTTCATATCTGATCCATGTATGGAGGTGGGGGGTGTATGTGGCAGTGGCAAGGTCTTCTGGAGGCTAGGCTGCTCTGACTTGTTTTGTAGGCTAGCTTTGAACTCCTGGTTCCTCCATCTGCATGCCAAATGCTATGGTTACAGGTGTGTGTGTGCTTCCACACTTAGTGTGGTTGAGATTTCGGAGGAATTTCCTGGCCAGATCCACTCTTCAGCAGGAAGCTGGTCTGCATAACTGGCTTGACCTCCGTCATGCATATAATTTTGAACGACCCTAGGGGCTTCCACCAGCCTTACACCCACCCGACTCCGGTCAAGGCTAGGCCAGGTTCCAGCTTCCTGCCTCTGGTCGAGGCTGGGCCAACTTCCACTCTCCACCCACAGAGAGCATTCTTAAGTAGAAAATTCTCAGAATGTACTGACTGATGCTTGCTAGCCAACAGATTTAAAAGTCAATATGCTTAGCCAATAAGTTTGAACTGTAACCTTGCTGATGTAACCCGTGCCCCTAAAAAGTATAAAAACTGCTTGTAATAGCCATTTGGGGTTACCTTCTAGTCATTCGCCTTGAGAGACTAATTGAAGGTCGACCCCGACGCGCCAGAAAATAAGTCTCTTGCTTTTGCATCGATCTGCGGCTCTGTGTCTCACTTGGGGGTGTCTCGAAGTAAGTACCACTGACCGAGGGTCAGGGCCTTACAATTTCACAGTGGTTCTGGATCCTCTGCTCTGGGGCTATAAATCTCCAGTCTCCCTTGCTGCATTGAGAGAAAGCCAGTCTCTCGCCCACTGCAAAGCTCCCCGCCTGGTTCCTGTACCTGCTGAGTTGTTGAGGAACGGTCTAGGCTTGATGAACTTTGACACCCACCTCCCACCCTGCCAGTAATTTTTCCTTTCACACAGGCGGAGAGTGAACATCTGTATGCATGTGTACCCATTCTTTGTTCTTTGTTCCCTGTGACCCGCGCTCTGCTGCTTTGGAGGATGATCTGACAGTTCTCCCTAATTGTGTGGGAATCATGTTCTTTGCGGCTTTCTGAATTCTAAGAGGAGCTAGAGGTTACTTTTATGCGTTTTACTGGCGCCAGAACCTAACAAGCCCTCTCTGTGAGCTCATCTCCTGGGGGATTTCCTCCCTAGGGGTCCCGGGTAATGGCAGTCTAACACATCATTGGATAAGCCCACAGCAGGAAAGAGATGGCACTGAAAACTGGGTCACCCAGGAGGGTTTATGAGTCTAGCTTCAAAGATGGGGGAGTTTAGAAAAACCCTTATGCTAAGGCTAAGGGCACGGGCAGCTGCTGAACTTAGATCAGAGCTGGCTGAGGGACTGTGGAAGAGACTTGACCAGTGAAGAGCTTTGGTCCTTAGCAAAGGCAAGGACAGAGAGGGTCTCAGCGATTTTTGACATCGTGGTCTACCCAACACACAGAGACATCCCACTCTTTCTCGGAAACCAGACGCAGCACTCTTCCAGCACCGTGAAGTGAGTGCCAGGACAGTGTGTCACAAGTCCATCAAACCAAGCTCCAGACACTTGAGGGGACTGAAATGTTACAGTGTGGTCTTTGTCCACAGTGAAATCAAACTAGGCACTAGGCGTCAATAACACAAAGACAGCAGGGAACTCTTCTAACAATCAGGGCCCAGGTAACCTAGTTTTAAATGATCCATGGCTAAGAGTCTCAAGGGAAATTAAAAAAAAAGACTTTGAAATGAGGGGAAATGAAAATACATTGTATCAAAATCAGCCCCGGGGGGCACACTCAGTTAAAACCTGGTTGGGAAGGAGATTTACAATGCGAATGCCAGAAGGGAGACAAAAGATCAAGTCTCTTAACTAGACTTCAACCCAGATAAAAAGGACCAAGACAATAAACCCAAACAGATTGGAAGGAAGACATCTAAGAGATGAAATTAAAACCAACTCAGGGGGCTGGAGAGATGGCTCAGCGGTTAAGAGCACCGACTGCTCTCCCAGAGGTCTTGAGTTCAAATCCCAGCAACCACATGGTGGCTTACAACCATCTGTAATGAGGTCTGATGCCCTCTTCTGGTGTGTCTGAAGATAGCTGCAGTGTACTCATATAAATAAATAAATATTAAAAAAAAAAAACAAAACCAATGAAGCAAGTCGGTGGAACGGAGCCAGCTGTTTGAAAGGATCAACACGGGTCTTGCAGGGCTGAGAAAGGAGAGGACCAAACGCTGACAATAGGAATGGAAGTGACTCTGTGGCAGCAAGGGTGTGACCAAGGGACCCGGCAATGCACCCATACCTGTAACACTGACAGCTTATGTGAGAGGGACCGACTGTTAGAACTGCTCACATTAGCAAATACATCTACCACAAGGTACTGATTTTATCAACTCCTTACACTGAAATGGAATCAGTGATGAAAAGGTATCATTACCGCTGCCTGGCTGTGGCGTAAGCCTTTAATCCCAGCACTCAGGAGGCAGAGGCAGGCAGATCTCTGAGTTCAAGGCCACCCTAGTCCACATAGTGAATTCCAGGACAGTCAGACTTTGTAAGAGATGACTGTGTTTCAAAATAAATAAGTAAGTAAATACGCAATCTACTTCTTGGGGCTGGAGGCACGGCTCAGAGGTTAAGAGCATTGTCTGGTCTTCCAAAAAACTCAGGTTCAATTCCCGGCACCCACACGGCAGCTCGCAACTGTCTGTAACTCCAGTTTCAAGGGACCTGACACCCTCACAGCAATGCACATAAAATAAAATGAAATAAATCATTAAAAGTTCCCGTCAACAGAAACACAGCTCCTGCCTCAAGGGGAAGAGGAGACAGTTTATTCTGGAGTTAAATGTAAGTGGCCAAGACACAGGGACACAGACTAAGTTTACCCTGGACACTATATGTTCCAGCGTTGAATCAGTTCCATGACATTTTTATAGCAACAGAACAGAGCAAAGCGTAAATCAAGGCTCTTTAGAACATATTTGTGGGAATATCAGGTGGGCGGGGGTTCAGCAAAGCAGGGAACCCCTTCCGTAGCCTCGGCACCATTTGAGGGCACTTTTAGCCTACAGGTGGGTAGAAGGCAGGGGTCTGTTTGTCTGTTCCAGAAAGATTTACCTAATAGCCACCGCTATTATATCACACACAGAGGTGGCCAATACATGGCTCTGAGGAGGCTAAGATACCCTAGGATAATTTGCCTCTGCACCTGCAACATTCCAACTCCCTCAAATCAGAGGTGACAATGACTGAATCAACTTTATAGAATCTTTATGTGGATGTCGCTTTTTTGGGGACCCTTAGTTCACAGTCCTCCTCTATCCTTTCCCCCTCCCACCACTACCAAATGCTAATTCTTCAGTGGTTCCACTGGGGGGGGGGGTGTTTTTAAAGATTTATTTATTATGTACAGTGTTCTGCCTGCATATATGCCTGTATGCCAGAAGAGGGCGCCAAGATCCCACTACAGATGGTTATGAGCCACTGTGTGGTTGCTGGGAATTGAAATCAGGACCTCTGGAAGAGCAGTCAGTGCTCTTAACCACTGAGCCATCTCTCCAGCCCAGTTCTATTAAAAATTATTCCAGGCATTTGAAGAGAAACTGGCACCAATCTTTACCCCCTATTGCAAAACAACCAATCAAACAAACAAACAAAATCAGGGCTGGAGAGATGGCTCAGTGGTTAAGAGCATTGTCTGCTCTTCCAGAGGTCCTGAGTTCAAATCCCAGCAACCACATGGTGGCTCACAACCATCTGTAACGAGATCTGATGCCCTCTACTGGTGTGTCTGAAGACAGCTACAATGTACTTACATATAAATAAATAAATCTTTAAAAAAAAAACAAAACAAACAAAATCAGAGGAGACAGAAGCCCTTCTTAATTACTATATGAAATGGTATTACTTCGAGATCAAATCAGAGAGACAATAAATGTCCATGTAGAAATTCTTAAAGTACTAGTGAGTTGAGTTCAGTACATATATCACAAGGATGGACAATTATGACCAGCTGGAGTCTATTCTGGGATGTTCAGTATTCAAAAACTGACAAGGTAATCCATCACTCTGAATTCAGGGACACCGTTAGCAAATTTCCCAGCCAAAGTTTCTATATTGTGTGTGTGTGTGTGTGTCCTGGCTGGTTTTGTGTCCAACTTGACACAAGCTGGAGTTATCACAGAGAAAGGAGCCTCAGTTGAGGAAATGCCTCCATGAGACCCAGCTGTAAGGCATTTTCTCAGTTAGTGATCAAGTGGGGAGGACCCAGCCCATTGTGGGTGGTGCTGTCCCTGGGCTGGTGGTCCTGGGTTCTATAAGAGAGCAAGCTGAGCAAGCCAGGGGAAGCAACACAGTAAGTAACATCCCTCCATGGCCTCTGCATCAGCTCCTGCTTCCTGACCTGCTTGAGTTCCTGTCCTGACTTCCTTTGGTGATGAACAGCCATGTGGAAGTGTAAGCTGAATAAACCCTTTCCTCCCCAACTTGCTTCTTGGTCATGGTATTTTGTGCAGGAATGCAAACCCTAAGACAGTGTGTATGTGCACATGTGTGTGTAGGCACAGGTAGAGGTCAGAGGTCAACTTTGGGTATTATTTTTCAGGCTTCTCTACCTTGTTTTTTGAGACAGGCTAATTTTTTTGGGGGGGTGGTTGTTTGTTTTTGTGTTAAGTTGGCCACACTACCTGGCCAGTGAGCTCCAGGGGTCACGCCTGTCTCTGTCTCCACACCACTGGAATTACAAACGTGTGACACCAAGCCTCCTTTTTACGTAGGTTCTGGGACTTGAACTCTGATCCCCGTGCTTGCTGGGTTAAAGAGGGAAAAACCATATGGTCATAGCAAGCAACACAGTAAAAGTGTTATAGACAAAATCAACCCAGGTCATGATCCAGACGCCCTGAAAAGTAGCGAGAGAAGGGAACGTCCTTAATTTGATAAAGGACATCTATAAACGTATCATTTATGCATAAAGAGCAGATCCCTCACCATCACCACTGAAGAGGAGGAGAAAAGGGCTCCCTCAGCCTTCACAACACAGGGCTGGGCTCTCAGCCTTTGCAACAAAGTATAAGCAAAACAATAAAGGCAGCAAGCCAGGGGTGAAGTGAGAACCGACTGTCAGTCTCTTAGGAAACCAGTCTGAGGGCACTTCCGGGAGTGAGAGAACAGGCACCATCCTCTCTTTCTGCCGCCTGACTGAATGTGCCATGCCCAGCTGCCTCAGGCTCCCACCAACATGCTCTCCCTTCCGTGTCCCTCAAACTGTGAGCCCGAGACATCCTTCCTTCCCTCACTTTTATTCTCTGGGAGTTTCCCCATCATGCACCCAATCACAACCCCTTCCCAGTCCTTCCATGTCTACCCCTCCTGTAACCTCTCCCCACCCCCAAAGAAGTAAAAATAAAAAGAAATAAGAAACAAACAACAAACAGGTCCACTTGGTCTTAGCTGCATACTCCCTGAAGCGTGGTCAGACTCGCGATCTTCCCAGAAACCATTAATTGTGAAGAGCTATTCTTTGGAGTCTCTGTCTGTCTGTCTGTCTGTCTTTCTTTCTTTCTTTCTTTCTTTCTTTCTTTCTTTCTTTCTTTCTTTCTTTCTTTCTTTCTTTCTTTCTTTCTTTCTTTCTTTCTTTGGTCCTGAACTTTATCTGTAGACCTGGCTGGCCTCGAACTTGCAGAGATCTGCCTGCCTCTGCCTCCTGAACAATGGGATCAAAGGCATCCATCACCACCTCCTGGCTCACCACTCTCTTTAAGAGTTCTCTTCGGGGGCTGGAGAGATGGCTCAGTGGTTAGAGCACTTGCCTAGCCCTGGGTTCGATCCTCAGCTTTGGGGGGGGGGGGATGACGACATATGAATTTACATAAAGGCAGGGACATGCCTTTTCCTGGGTTGGAAGATCCAGTATTGCAAAGATGTCGATTCACTCAAAATTGGAAATATACATTTAATTCAACGTCTGGGAAGACGCAACAAAATTTCATAAACACAGGCAAGATAATTCTGAAATACAGGAAGACCACAATGGTCAATACTGACTATTCGTTTGATATAGGGTCTAGAATCACCCGTGAGACAAGTCTCCCAGCTTGCCTGTGCTGGATTATATTATTATGTTCGTTGAGGTGGGACGATTCACCCTACAAGTAGGTGGCTCTGCTCCCTGAACTGGGGCCTGGACCCATCAAAATGGAGAAAGCGAACTGAACAGTAGCAGCCGTCATTCTCTGCTCTCTGACTGCTTCTGCAGTTGTGACCAGCTGCCGCATGTTTTCCTTGTCTGGGACTCCTTACCGGACCAGTATAAAACTCCCTGTGTAGTGGTTATAAAACCTGAAGTTGCTCACCACTGCCCTCCCATGCAAGGGGTCTAGCGCCCTCTTCTGGCCTTCTTAGGCACTGCACTTATGTGGTGTGCAGACATCCATGCAGGCAAACCCTTTCTCAGTAAGGGTTTCTATGGTTACAATGAAACACCATGACCGAAAGCGACTTGGGGGAGGGAAGGGTTTGTTTGGCTTACACCTCCATCTCACTGTTTATCATAGAAGGAAGTCGGGACAGGAACTCAAACAGAGCAGGAACCTGGAGGCGGGAGCTGATGCAGAGGCCATAGAGGGTGCTGCTTATTGGCTTTTTCTACATGGCTTGCTCAGCCTGCTTCCTTATAAAGCCCAGGTCCACCAACCTAGGGGTGGCACCACCTACAATGCGCCCCCGCCCATCAATCACTAATTAAGAAAATGCTCAGCTGGAGAGATGTTAAAAGCACTGACTGTTCTTGCAGAGGTCCTGAGTTCAATTCTCAGCAACCACATGATGGCTCACAGCCATCTGTAATGGCAGCCAATGCCCTCTTCTGGTGTGTCTGAAGACAGCAACAGTGTACTCACATACATAAAGAAAATGCCCTACAGGCCTGACTACAGGTCCAATCTTTTTTTTTTTTTTTCTTTTTTTCGGAGCTGGGGACCGAACCCAGGGCCTTGCGCTTGCTAGGCAAGTGCTCTACCACTGAGCTAAATCCCCAATCCCAACTACAGTCCAATCTTATTGGGGGGAATTATCTCAAGTGAAGCTCTCTTCTCTCTGAGGACCCTAACTCGGGTCAAGTTGACATAAAACTAACCAGAACACACCCATACATGTAAAATATTAAAAAAAAAGTTTTTTTTAAAAAAGAGCATAATAACTAAAAGCTTTTCAGAAAAAGAAAGTAATGTGGGAGGGACTGGGCTACCTAATTTAAAGAAAATTGTATTGCTACAAAAATTAAAGCTGTGTGATACTAGTAATGGAGTAGGTAGAAGTCAATGGAAAAGAGAAAAATCCAGATACAGACGACCACAGGAATGCTCCATTGGCCTCTGAGAAAACAGTACTGGTCATTCCAGGAGGAAAAAGAAATTTTCTTTTCAACAGGGCTGCTTGGGGTAGCCCTTGCTGTCCTGGAAATTACTGTCTGTAGACCAGACTGGCCTTGATTTTCGAGCCCCGCCTGCCTCTGCCTCCTGAGTACTGGGTTTAAAGGTGTGCACCACCCTAGCCTGCTGAAAGACAGCTTTTAGAAGAAAGGTGCCAGAGCCACTAGACATCTTCAGGCACAAGGTGGACCTCAGCCTCTATGCGCAGGCTGACTCTGAAGGCATCAGGGATTAAAACCTAAAACTATGAAACTTGAGAGAAAAAAGGACATAGAAGAAATTCTCAGCATACAGGGGTTAGGAGATCGTGTTTAGATTTGACAACAAGTTAGATGAAAGGCCTGCCAAAATTGTATGCTGGCAGAAATGCAAATATTTGCTACTTGAAAAAAAAAACAAAACCATATCGCTTTAGCAGAGGTTCTCAACCTGTGGGTCATGGACCCTTTGAGGGTCGGGCAATCCTCTAACAGGCCTCACCTGAGAAATCAGAAAAGGCAAACTTACATTACCATTCCTAACAGTAGCAAAATCATAGTTACAAAGTAGTAATGAAAATAATATTATGGTGGGGGGGTGTCACCGCAGTGTGAGGAACTGTATTAAAGGGTCATAACACTAGGAAGGTTGAGAACAAGGCTTACAAGAGCAGAAGAAGTCTGGGAGCTGGAAGGTGGAGGCACACACCTTTAAGTGCCTGGCATTTGGGAGGCAGAGGCAGGAGGATCCCTCTGAGTTCAAGGCTGGCTTGGTCTACAGAGTAAATTCTGGGACAGTCAAAGAGAAACCATGCCTCAAAAAAACCTCTTGAGGAGAGAGAGAGAGAGAGAGAGAGAGAGAGAGAGAGAGAGGAAGACAGAGAGAAAAGAGAAAAAAGGGAGGGTGGAGGGAAGAGGGAGGAGGGGTAGACTGGGTAAGTGGAAATTGTGTCTTGTCCAGCAGCAAATGTGAGGCCCTGGGTTTGATCCTTGTCCTAGCTATGACCACACTGACCAGAAGCAGTAAGGGAAGGGATTATTTGACTTACACTTCCAGGTAATTCTCCGTCACTGAGGGAAGTCAGGGCCAGAACTCCAGGCAGGAGGTGAAGGAGAGACAGGCTGCGGAGGAGTGCTCTCACTGACTTGTTCCTGATGGCTTCCTAAGCCTGGCCCACTGGCCCAGGTGTGGCAAGACCCACGTGAGCCCAGCCCTCCCCCATCAGTCCTCAATCAAGAAAATGCCCACAGCTTCGCCCTCAGCCCACGCTAATAGAGGTAAGGTTGTTTTTTCCCCAATCGAGGGTTCTTCCCAAATGATCCTAGTTTGTGTCAAATGGACAAAAAAACCAAACAAACAAACCCCTCCAAACCAAAAAACAACAAAAACACAACTAGCCAGTGTCATCCTGAAAGACCCCAGCTTAACAGCAGTAACGCCATTTTGCAAGGCTGTACTTAAGATGACTGGTTCAGGGAAAGGTTAGAACACTGAGTACACAGCGGCTGCCAAGCAAGATATGTTTGGTTGAAGGCCTGGCAACAGGACGACTTCGGTTGAGCACCTGACAATGAAAAAAAGCCCCAGGAGAGGTCCCACACCCTGGTGGGGGGCCGAGTCAGTCGTTATGTTCCAAGAAGGTAGCTAAGAAACTTGCCCCCGGGCTGAACCCTTGGGGGGCCGAGTCAGCCGTTATGTTTCAGGAAGGTAGCTAGGAAACTTGCCCCCGGGCTAAACCCTTGCCATATTAGAATCCACCAATTATATCCCTGTAACCATGCATCTGCTTCTGTATGCTTGCTTCTGCTCCCCAAAATCCTATAAAAGCCCATCCTTGGTTCCGTGGGGCGCGCCAGTCCCCCGAGTGACTGAAGCGCCCGCAGGTGCCTGTGCCTGTGTATCCCGACAATAAACCAAATCCTCTTGCTGATTGCATCCTGTGGTGTCTCAGTCTGGTCTTTGGAGTTGGAGGGTCTCCATCCCGAGGGAAAGTTCTCCCTGAGAGCTTTTCATTTGGTGCATGGGCCGGGAAAGGAGATCCTCCACCCAGGGACCACCGACCACCCACTGGGAGGTAAGCCGGCCGGCGTCTGTCTGTCTGTCTGATTTTGTCTCGTTCTGCCTTATTCTGTCTGTTCTGTGAGCGCTCAGCCAGGTCTGTTCTGTGAGCGCTCAGCCAGGTCTGTTCTGTGAGCGCTCAGCCAGGTTGTTTGGAATTTGGGCGGGACGAAGAAGGAGCTGACGAGCTCGGACTTCTCGCCCCGCAGCCCTGGAAGACGTTCCAAGGGTGTTAGGGGCCCGACTTTTCGGGGCCCAATCTGGGAGAGGAGAAAGATCCGGACTAACGGCACCTCTGTCTGTATTTTTGGCTTTCAGAGGGCCCCGGACCTTTACCACCTCCATCTGACTTTTTGCTTTCAGTTTGGTACCAAAGCCGTGCAGCACGCCTGTCTGTTGTTTGTTTGACTGTTGGTGTTGTTTGTTTTCTCTGTGTTCTAATCTTCCTTAGAACTAACATGGGACAGTCCCTAACAATGCCCCTAAGTCTCACTCTTGATCATTAGAAAGACGTCCACGACCGGGCACACAACCAGTCCGTCGAGGTTAAAAAAGGAAAATGACAGACTCGGAGCGGGATGGCCAGTGAATGGCACATTTAATAAGATCATTATTTTACAGGTTAAAGATTGGGTCGTCCACGGACATCCTGACCAGGTTTCTTATATTATCACTTGAGAGAGTCTCGCCTTAACCCCCCCCCCCGGGCGGAACCCTTCGTGGACCCGAATTGGCCTCCCCTCAACCCCCAGCCTGTCCCCTCGGCCCCGCCCGGTCTGCCGGCCACGTCTTCCTCTCTCTACCTTTGTGAAATCAGAGCCTTCTAAGAAACCTGTCCTCCCGGCAGACCCAAACTCCCCTCTCATAGATCTTCTCTCTGACAGGCCCAGCTAAAACGGAGGAGGCAGAGCCGCCGGCCAGATCAGTTGCCGGGCCACAGTCTGATAAGGGTTTCTCCCCTGTCGCAGGGAGATTGCGCAATAAGCGCGAGGTGATGCCAGATTCAACCTCCCAGGCTTTCCCACTTAGACAGGGAACCGGTGGCCAGACCCAATACTGGCCGTTTTCAGCAGCTGACATTTACAATTGGAAACAACACAACCCTTCTTTCTCCAAAGATCCGGTGGCACTCACCGACCTAATAGAATCTGTTTTACTTACCCACCAGCCTACTTGGGATGACTGCCAACAGCTCTTACAGGCTCTCTTAAACTCAGAAAAAAAACAAAGAGTGTTCCTAGAGGCCAGAAAGCATGTTCTGGGAGATGATGGGCGTCCCACCCAGCTGCCTGAGGACCAAACTGGGATTTTAATACAGCTGAAAGTAAGGGACACCTACGCCTTTATCGCCAGACGCTTCTAGCGGGTCTCCGAGGGGCTATATGACGCCCTACTAATTTGGCTCAGGTAAAACAGGTATTACAAGAAGCAGGGGAAACTCCCTCCGCCTTTCTAGAGAGACTTAAGGAGGCCTACCGTATGTACACTCCCTATGACCCAGATGACCCAGGACAAATGACGAGTGTCTCTATGTCCTTCATCTGGCAGGCTGCT
Source organism: Rattus norvegicus (assembly GCF_021556685.1). Classification (NCBI taxonomy): domain Eukaryota; kingdom Metazoa; phylum Chordata; class Mammalia; order Rodentia; family Muridae; genus Rattus; species Rattus norvegicus. Next base: position 10,334,778 of record NC_141553.1, on the reverse strand, counting down.
CCAGATATCAGGACTAAGTTACAGAGGTTAGAAAATTTGCAGGGCTATACATTACAGGATTTACTTAAAGAAGCTGAAAAGATTTTTAATAAGAGAGAGAATTGAGTCGAATCTTGGCCGCCGTAGTTCAGGGCCAAGAAAGGAAGGGAGATAGGGGGGAGCTCGAAAGGGGCTGAAGCTGGATAAAGATCAATGTGCCTATTACAAAGAGAAAGGGCACCGGGCCAGAGAGTGCCCCAAGAAGCCTGGCGGACCCCGAAAGCCTCGACCACGAACCTCCCTCTTGGCTCTAGATAAAGATTAGGGAGGTCAGGGCCAGGAGCCCCCCCCCTGAGCCCAGGGTAACGCTTAAAGTTGGGGGGCAGCCGGTTACTTTCCTGGTAGACACAGGAGCCCAGCATTCAGTCCTCACCCAAGCTTCAGGACAACTCAGCGACCGGACGGCCTGGGTACAAAGAGCTACTGGTGAGAAACAATACCGATGGACTACGGACCGCCGGGTTCAGCTGGCTACTGGTAAGGTGACCCATTCCTTCTTACATGTTCCGGACTGCCCGTACCCTCTGCTGGGCCATGATCTTCTCACCAAACTAAAAGCACAAATTCATTTTGAGAAAGGAGGGGCCCAAATAACTGGCCCCCACGGAACTCCCCTTCAAGTTCTAACCCTATGAACCGGGACAGGACACTGGCTTGGACAGAGACTGGTGGGATGGGGTTGGCGCTCCAACAGCCCCCCTTAATTACAACTCCAGTCTCCATAAAACAATACCCCCTGTCACATGAAGCTTATCAAGGTATAAGGCCTCACATTACGAGGCTTCTAGATCAAGGCATCCTAATCCCCTGCCGGTTGCCTTGGAATACGCCTCTTCTGCCTGTTAAGAAACCCGGCACTGGAGATTATAGGCCAGTACAAGACTTGAGAAAGGTCAACAAGAGGATAGAAGATATTCATCCGACTGTTCCAAACCCTTACAATTTGCTCAGTAACTGTTCATCGATGAGAAACAGGGGTATGCTAAAGGGGTCCTAACACAAAGGTTGGGACCCTGGAAACGCCCTGTGGCCTACCTGTCTAAGAAATTGGACCCTGTGGCCTCCGGCTGGCCACCGTGCCTAAGGATGGTGGCTGCTATTGCTGTCCTGATCAAGGATGCTGGAAAATTGACTTTGGGACAGCCACTCACCATCCTAGCACCCCACGCAGTGGAGGCCTTGGTAAAGCAGCCCCCAGACCGCTGGCTCTCTAATTCCCGCATGAGAGGGAGAGCGAAAGGCTGGAGCTGCGGTCACTATGGAGGACAGACAAAGTGATTTGGGCGAAAGCCCTGCCTGCTGGTACCTCCGCACAACGGGCTGAACTCATCGCCTTGACTCAGGCGCTCAAGATGACAAAAGGTAAGAGGCTAAATATATATACAGACAGCCGTTATGCCTTTGCCACGGCACACATCCACGGGGAGATCTACTGGAGGCGGGAGCTGCTCACATCTGAGGGTAAAGATATGGCTAAAATTCTGGCCCTCTTAGAAGCCCTATTCTTGCCCAAAAGACTGAGTATTATACATTGTCCAGGACACCAAAAAGGACACAACCCAGAGGCATGAAGAAACCGGCTGGCCGATGCCACGGCACGAGAAGCGGCCATGAACAAACAAATCTTGCCCTTAAATAGCCCAGACCAACCCACGCCCCCACCAGTGGGACAAACTAGTTGGGTTTATGCCCATGAGGACATAGAGCTCCTAAAAATGGGGGCCATCTACCACCCTCAACTAAAACAGTGGGTCTACAAAGGAAAGACAGTTATGCCAATAAAAATGACTTTTAAATTGATCTCCTTTTTACATAAATTAACCCATTTGGGGTTTAAGAAGATGACTAGATCGAGAAGAGATAAATCTGTGTTTTTTAAATCGGGACAAAGCGATACAAAAGGTGACTGAGAGTTACAAAGCGTGCGCTCAGGTTAACCCGAGAAGGACCATGATTGGACAAGGAGTTCATCCTAGGGGACACCGTCCCGACATCCATTGAGAAATTGGTTTTACTAAAATTAAACCAGGTATATATGGACACAAGTATCTCCTAGTGTTTGTAGACACCTTCTCAGGATGGGTCGAAGCCTTCCCCACAAAACACGAGACTACAAAAATGGTCACCAAGAAGCTCCTCGAGAAAATCTTTCCCAGGTATGGCATGCCTCAAGCGTTGGGGTCGGACAACGGGCCCGCTTTCGTCTCCCAAGTAAGTCAGTTGGTGGCCAAATTGCTGGGGATTGATTGGAAATTACATTGTGCCTATAGACCCCAGAGTTCAGGTCAGGTAGAACGCATGAATAGAACAATTAAGGAGACTTTATCCAAACTTACGCTTGCAACTGGCTCAAAGGATTGGGTGGCCCTCCTTCCCCTAGTTCTATATCGGGCCCGGAATACCCCGGGCCCCCATGGTCTAACTCCTTTTGAAATAATATATGGAACACCACCCCCATTTGTCCATTTCTTTGATTCAAACATTGCTGATTTTGCTGACAGCCCTTCTCTGAGGGCCCATTTACAGGCCCTACAGATTGTGCAGAGAGACGTCTGGAGACCTTTGGCCACTGCTTACCAGGACAAGCTTGAGCATCCGGTGGTGCCACACCCGTTCCAGATTGGAGACACCGTGTGGGTGCACAGACACCAGACCAAGAATCTCGAGCCACGGTGAAAAGGACCCTACACCGTCCTCCTGACTACCCCGACCGCCCTAAAGGTAGACGGAGTCTCGGCTTAGATCCACGCACCACACGTCAAGGCAGTCCGGTCTGAGGAATTGACTAATCACAACACTACACCCCAGACATGGAGAGTTCAGCGCACTCCAAACCCCTTAAAGTTAAAACTCCTACGTGGCTCCTCCTAGCCCTTTTGTGGCCTAGAGTCATTGAGGGAATAAGCCCCCACCAGACAGAAATTTCTTGACCAAGTCGAGTGAAAGATTTCACTCAAAGTTAGCAAAAAAAAATGGGGGAATGAAAGACCCCAGCTTAACAGCAGTAACGCCATTTTGCAAGGCTGTACTTAAGATGACTGGTTCAGGGAAAGGTTAGAACACTGAGTACACAGCGGCTGCCAAGCAAGATATGTTTGGTTGAAGGCCTGGCAACAGGACGACTTCGGTTGAGCACCTGACAATGAAAAAAAGCCCCAGGAGAGGTCCCACACCCTGGTGGGGGGCCGAGTCAGTCGTTATGTTCCAAGAAGGTAGCTAAGAAACTTGCCCCCGGGCTGAACCCTTGGGGGGCCGAGTCAGCCGTTATGTTTCAGGAAGGTAGCTAGGAAACTTGCCCCCGGGCTAAACCCTTGCCATATTAGAATCCACCAATTATATCCCTGTAACCATGCATCTGCTTCTGTATGCTTGCTTCTGCTCCCCAAAATCCTATAAAAGCCCATCCTTGGTTCCGTGGGGCGCGCCAGTCCCCCGAGTGACTGAAGCGCCCGCAGGTGCCTGTGCCTGTGTATCCCGACAATAAACCAAATCCTCTTGCTGATTGCATCCTGTGGTGTCTCAGTCTGGTCTTTGGAGTTGGAGGGTCTCCATCCCGAGGGAAAGTTCTCCCTGAGAGCTTTTCAATCCACAGTGTCACACACCAATCACACACTCCTTTATTAAAGTAAAGGTTGGAAGGCGGCTTCACCTAGCTGAGGATAGCCTTACTAAAACCTAACAAAGAAAGGCGAGAGGGTTCCTGCCGGCAGGTGTTTAAGTGCTTGTTATCTAAGCCCTAAGCCTGAAGGCCTGAGTTCAATCCCCAGAACACAGAGAGAAGCTGCTGGTGTTCATAATCCTGACGCTGAGGAGGCCCGAGACAGGCAGAGCCCTGGGGCTCTCCCTCTAACCTGTTGGCTAGCTAACTCGGAAAGTTCCAGGCCAAAGAAAGATACTGTGTCAAAAAAATACCAAAGTGGACAAGCTCCAGAGAAATGCCTGCAGAGATCTGTGTATGTGTTGGCTACATTTTTAGTTACATTTTTATCGCTCTGCTAAGACGCCCTGAACACCGCAACTTAGAAAAGAAAGCATTTAAACCCGCTGGTGGTCCAGAGAATTAAGAGTCTGTGACAGGCAGGCAGGCAGGCAGGCATGGCGCTGGAGTACATCTTGATCCACAAGGCAGAGGGAGCTAACTGGGAGTGGGTAGGGTTTTGTTTGTTTTTAAACCTCAAAGCTCACCCACAGGGCTATACCTTCTCTAACAAGGTCACTCCTAATTATTCAAAAACTGCTTCACCAACTGGGAACCAAATATTCAAATAGAGGAACCTGTGGGGGACATTCTCATTTAAACTATTGACATGCACATGTACATGGGGATATATAAACCCTGTCCCTGCTCATCAGGGGAGGAGGAGGAGGAGGAGGAGGAGGAGGAGGAGCACTTAACAGAAAGTTCCCGCTTTCCCTGGCATTCCTTCCAGAGACATTGATCCACGAGTCACACAAACACCTGCTGATTAATCACACAATTATCCTAGATAGCACAGGAAGGAGAGAGCAGGCAGAGCGTCATCATGTCTTTCTGTTCTTGACTGTGGGGGTTCCTGCCCCCATGCCTTAGCTGTCATCCTGGGCTGTACCCTCAAACCGAGAACCAAAACATAACCCTTCCTTCCGTAAATGGTTTTTGTCAAGCACTTTGTCCCAGCAATAAGAAAGGTGACAACCACAGATCTGATATCCTCTACCAACCCCCAGGGGTAGCCTGGGAATGATGCTGAGTACAAAAGCTAGCCCAAATATTCCTTATGGTTCTGAGGTATGGTCCATCATTATCATGACCGGAAGCATGGCAGCCTGCAGGTAAGCATGGTGCTGGAGAGGTGGCTGAAGAGTTCTACATCAGGATCCTCAGGCAGCAGGAAGTGTGAGCTGCTGGGTCCAGCTTGAGCTTCTGAAACCTTAAGACCCATACCCGCCAGTGACACACTTCCTTCAACAAGGCCACACCTACTCCAACAAAGCCACGCCTCCTGACAGTGCCACTCTCTATGAGCCTGGGGGGGGTTCTCATTCAGACCCCCACAAGCCCTTATTCCTCTGCAGGAGAGGCTGGCCTAGAGCTCTTGTGGCCTGTGCAGGTAGGAGTGGGTGGGAGGGGTCAGGTGCCTGGAAAATCAGCGTGAGATAATCCCTCTGGGTTTTTTTTTTTTTTTTCCTTTTTCCTTTTTTGTTTTTCTTTTGAGCATGTTTGGTAAAGTAGGCAACATACCACTTGTCTTAGTTAGGGTTTTACTGCTGTGAACAGACACCATGACCAAGGCAACTCTCATAAGGACAGCATTTAACTGGGGCTGGCTTACAGGGTCAGAGGTTCAGTCCATTATCATCAAGGTGGGATCATGGCACATCCAGGCAGGCATGGTGCAGGAGGAGCTGAGAGTTCTACATCTAAAGAGTTCTACATCTTCATCTAAAGAAATCTAGGAGAAGACTGGCTCTGGGAAGCTGGGATGAGGGTCTTATAGCCCATACCACAGTGACACACTTCCTCTAACAAAGCCACAAGTACTCCAAAAAGGCCACACCCCCTAATAGTGTCGCTCCCTGGGCCAAGCATATACAAACTGTCACACCACTTTAAAAAATGATATTAAAACTTTATTATGTCATTTCCTCCTCCCTCTTACCCTTCCTATGTTCCTTACCACCCCCTAGAAATATATGGTATTCTCTTCTTTAATCATATATATGCACATATACATCATATATATTATACACATACACATACAATACACATACACACATATCACATACATACACACATATGTCACACACATATACACATCATGTATATACACATACACATATATATCATATACATACATATATATACATCATATAAATATACAGACACATACACATATACATCATACACATACATATACACATATTCATCATATACATATATACACATACATCATGTACATACACATATATCATATACATATACATCATATACATACACATACATATAAACATAACATATATCATACACATACACACATATCATATACATACACATATACATCATGTATATACACATACATATACATATATATCATATACAAATATACATCATATACATATAGACACATACACATATACATCATACACATACATATACACATATGCATCATATACATATACACACATACATCATGTACATACAATATATCATATACATACACATATACATCATATACATACACATACACAAAAACATAGACATCATACACATACACATATGGATATATCATATACATAAACACATACACATCATATATATATACATGTACATGCACATATACAGGAATAAACATGTAAGCACAAACTGCTGAGTATTGCCCGCATTCTATTTCTTTTTTTTTTTTAAAGATTTATTTATTATGTATACAGTGTTGCACCTGCATGTACACGTGCAGGCCAGAAGAGGACACCAGATCTCATTATAGATGGTTGTGAGCCACCATGTGGTTGCTGGGAATTGAACTCATGACCTCTGGATGAGCAGTCAGTGCTCTTAACCTCTGAGCCATCTCTCCAGCCCCTCCGCATTCTATTTCTTAGTATTGACTAAAAACCAGCTGGGACTCATCCCTGGGGAAGATGAGTTTTTCCTGTCTCACCAGCTACTAACTGCTTTGTGGCTCTTCCCTTAGGGCTGGGCCTGTGATGTCAAGAGTGGTTCAGGTCCTGTTTAAGCAGCCATCTCCTGGGTGCTGTTTGTCTGTCCTCTTCAACTGCCCTTCTGGAACTTTCCAGAGTTCCTGGCTGACTCTGAGATGTGGGGTAGGTCACAGGGCAGCTCCAAAGACAGAGGTGGGAAGGAGCCCAGGTAGGACCCTTGCCCAGTAGCTTGGACATTCCACATATCCTAGGCATGGCAGTGAGACCAGAAGGTCCTGGGATGCAGTCCAAACTTCCCCCACAGTGCTCATGGGTGGATCTGGTACTAGGGGAAGCAGCACAGACAGGGAGTAGATCCATCAGTGACGTTGGTAGTGTGAAGTCTTCAGAAGGGCCAGGACTTACAGCTTGGGGAGTAAAAATCCAGAGTCTCAGCCCTAGGACAAGGTCGAGTCACCTTAGAGTACACTGAAGGACAATAAAACCAGGAACGGGAGAGGGGCCCATGAGGTGGGATGAAGCTGGGTCAAAGTTTCCAGCAGAGCGATCAGGAAAAGCCTGACATCAGATATTGAGGGAGAGAGTGCAGACAGAACACCCATCCCCTGAAGACTATAGGGAAGGGTGGCTCACTGACCATTAGCAATATTCAAATTAGGAGGTGGGGCATTCTCCATAAGGCGTGATGGGAAGTCAAAGCATATGACTGAAGACTCTGGCGAAGGGTGGCCAGAGTCCTGCATCCAAGAAGCTGGAGACTAATTTATCTGAGAAGTGAGCAGGGGCGGCTCAAAAAGAGCTCTGTTGTGACATAATTAGAGTCTGGTGATGCCGGGAGAATAGTTAGTTGGTGGTTTAGGAGTTGCTTGTGCTGAGAGGTTAGGTTGCTAAAGCAACATGGGCAGGTTGGAAGTCATTTGAAGGCCTCTTGAGTGACCTCCCATTAAGTCTCCAGTCTTTGCCCGTCTTGGTGTGGATGGGGATTCATGTTCACAGCTCATGTTAACCTCAGGCTGGGTGCGGCTCTGGGATCTTGGGAGACTCCTAAGTTGTAATGTCTAAGAACAGAAGCCAGGTGGTCCTGTCCCCAGGCTGATGCCTAGGTCCACCAGTCTTCTGCATTCTCCCTATCAGATCAAAGATAGTGACTTTCCCAGGGGCCACTCACTCAGACATGGCCCCTCCCCTTACTCCATTCATTTCCAGCTGTTGACACTAGGTGTCTCCCAGGATTACCAGAAACCAGGGCTCAGGAGTCTCCTCGTGCGGTCAATGCAAGACTCAGAACTCAGGATCCCAGGCCCAGGAGTCAGACTGTCCTGTCCTGTAGGATGACAGGGGGCCTCTGAATTTCCTCTGGATTAAGGTGACAAAAGCAAAACCAAGAAGAGAGGTGATGTGGGGGCTGAACTGAGTGGGTCAAAGGAGGTGAGAGCAGCTGCTGTGGTAGGAGGCTGAGAGGCTGAGGTGGAGGGCTTGAAATTCAAAGGCCAGCCTGGGCTAAGTGGAAAGTTTGAGGTTGGCCTCGGCAACATGGTGAAGAAAACAGACACACACACACACACACACACACACACACACACACACACACACACGCCAGGCATGTGTGTGCATACCCTACAGAGAAAGAGAGAGGACAGAGACAGGGAGAGACAAAGAGACAGAGACAGACAGAGGCAGAAGGACAGAGAGACAGAGACAGATAGAGAGACAGAGACAGAGAGACAGATAGAATCCCTATACCCCCGATAGAGATAGAGAGACAGATAGAATCACTATACCCCCAATAAATTATTCAAAGACAAGAAGTAACATTCTAGAACTCACCCAGAGGGATAGGTGCTTCAAGAGAAGCCAATCCAGGATGTAAGGGTCCCAACAGTGGACCAACTCCTCATGAGGTGACCTCTCTGGTGGTTCTCTGGCTCCCCCAGGGGAGTAGCACTGGCCCCGTATCCCCATTAGATGGCCAGCAGCTTCTTCATACTCCTTGTAAATTGAGAATTCAGAGTCCAGGTGCATGAGAGAACAAGAGGACCACATAAGCAGGGTGTGTGTGACCACTTCTTTGTGACCTGTAGGAGCTGGGTTCCCTGAACAGTCACTATGGGACTTGGAATGTCTTCACTGTCTGCCTTCCAAAAATGAAAGACAGGGCATCTCTTCTTTTAGGACAGAGTCCCGCTGAGAATTTGAGGGGTGAATTTCAATTCCCTGTGGGCATTCAGCAGCTGTCACTGCCTATGTGGTGGTGGGGGGATCTGTCTCCCACATCACCACTCTGGTACATAGTGCCTGCCTCACTCTGTGACTTCTGTACACATCACTGACACCTTCCTTCTGTCCATAAACACTGGACACATGCGCATCCCGAGTGTCCCCCTCTGTTCATAAAAACAGGACACATGCACGCCTCTATACTTGGGCACCGTTCTGACATTTAATGTGGAATTTACATGGACCCTCATATCACATCCCACGGTTCAACTGCACGAAGATACGTCCAAGGGAAAACCAGAGTCCTTGGAAGCCCGAGTCTAAAACCCAAAGGAAAAAAAATACAGACCCATTTCTGTATAAGAATATATTATTTAAAAGACAGTTTAAAAATAAAAATTCTGTACAGCGTCATGAATTCCTGTTTTTATATCAGTGAACAAAATGGTTCTTAGAAAACATGGTCTGTGGCAGGTCATCTGGGGGTCATCTGGGCACGACCATCCTTGTGTGGAAGATCCTGGGAAGCCCCTCTTGGCTCTGTCCACTCAGAGGCTGCAGTTCATCGGCTCTAACTGGTACAGTCTGCTGGAAAAAGGAGAAGATGGCATGTTTTTCCCTGAGGGGCCTGGAGATGGCACAGCCACAGGACCAAGTGGGGATTTGAGATGGTGATAGAATACATTCGATAAGAAAGCGGTAAGACCTGGGCCAGGAGTGCTAGGAGCCAGCACAGCTCTTGCAGAAGACGAAAGTTCAAGTCCCAGCAGGTACAACCGCCTGTAACTCCAGACCCAGGGTATACAACGCCCTCTTGTGTTCTCTATGGACACCTGCACTCATGTGCGCGCACACACACACCACAGATGTGTGTGTTTGTGTGTGTGTAATTAAAAATATAATAAAATCTTTGCAACCCCATAAGAACAACAATATCAACCAACCAGACCCCCCCCCCCCCGAGCTTCCAGAGACTAAACCACCATCCCAAGAGAACACAGGGATGGACCTATGGCTCCATCTGCATATGTAGCAGAGGATGGCCTTGTTAGGCATCAATGGGAGGAGAGGCCCTTGGTCCTATGAAGGCTTGATGCCCCAGTGTAGGGGAATACCAGGGCGGGGACGTGGGAGGGAGTGAGTGGATGGGTGAGGGAGCACCTTCATAGAAGCAGGGGTCGGAAGGATGGGATAGTGGGTTTCTGGAGGGGAAACTGGGAAAGGAGATAACATTTAAAATGCAAATTTTAGGTTGGGGATTTAGCTCAGTGGTAGAGCGCTTGCCTAGCAAGCACAAGGCCCTGAGTTCCGTCCCCAGCTCTGAAAAAAAAAGAAAGAAAAAGAAAAAGAAATGCAAATTTTAAAAAATCCAATAAAAATTTTAAAAAATGAAATAAAATCTTTCTTTCTTTCTCTCTTTCTTTTTCTTTCTTTCTTTCTTTCAACAGAAGTAAGGCTGGAGAGGTATTCAGTAGTTAAGAGCACTGCTAAGTAGTTAAGGACATGCTTGTGGTGAGGAGGGCAAATGCTTTTTTAAGAGCTTTTAGGGGTTGGGGATTTAGCTCAGTGGTAGAGCGCTTGCCTAGCAAGTGCAAGGCCCTGGGTTTGGTCCCCAGCTCCAAAAAAAAAGAAAAGAAAAGAAAAGAAAAAAAGAGCTTGTAATACTCCAGATGCACTTCACAGACTATTTCATCATAAGAGCGGCACACATCCTGATAATTAATCTTTTCTCTATCCAAAGTGTGAACTTTTCCAAATCAGAGCCCAGACTCTAATGGGGACGCACAGGGTTAATTGAAGCTTCACTTATGGGAAAGCCCACAGCATGCTGGGGCTTGACTCTGCTCTTAGCCTGTAAGTGTAGCAGGCAATTGATACTTTGTATGTGTCCCTGGAGTATTCTGGTGCTGCTCAGTCCCCACTGTGAGGTTAAAGGTGAAAACACTTGACTGTAGTGTTTGGAAGGAGGCTGTGGGAGGCGGGTAGCATAGACAGAGGCATCAGGGTGCATATCTCATGACTGAATTTACGGTGCTTTATAAGAAGAGGGTGGGGCACCACACACACACACACACACACACACACACACGCACATGCACACACACACATGCATACACAAACACAAATGCACTCGCGAGCATGCACACATACACTCGAGCATACACAATGCACCCATGCACACACACGCATAAAGGTGCTTGCATGCACCCTCTCGCCCTTAGAACTCCAGTGTCCTCTTCCCACTTACTGCATACATTGGGATATCAGTTTGGAGGCAAACGGCCTTCATTGTCTTTCGCATCTCTGGTCTTCTCTGGGGCGTTTTCCGTGGCCCCAGATGTTAAGTTCTCCGTCTTCTTCTGCAGCTAAGAGAACAGAGGTCAAAGTTAGTCCTTGGCGGCAGTGGGCCAGTTCAAGCAGCCTCTTGTCTTGGGAAGCGCCTGTTGCCTGAAGATGCTCAAATGTGAAAGATGGCTGCCCACACACACATGTGTATAATCCTGGGGAGCAATGTCTGGATCCTGCCAGCTCACAGCCCACAGCCCACAGCCCACAGCCCACAGGCCCAGGCCTGGGAGCTAAGTTCCTGTGTCAGGCTTAGTTCACCCTTTGTTTTTCGTGCTGGAGAGGCCTGGCATCCATTCCCACTGGGCAAGCGGGATGTAGGACTGCAGACTCAGGTCCTCCAAAGCAATGGCTGATGGGATGACCACAAGAGCAATCCCCCTGCAGCCTTCCTGTGAGAGTCTAGACTAGGAATGCCCTCTTGCTCTTAACCCTTTAGATTTTCAGAGCCGTCTTGTGTCTGTGGAAGGAGACGCCAAGCAGGGAGATGGGGATTGCTGGTCTGAACTTTCAGTCAACCTGGACGCGCATTCACCCTATGTCTCTGAGACACGCCTGGCATTGCACACTGAGGATGTGCGTGGCAGATGTGGCTGAGCGGGCTGTGACCAATACCAGGTCACATCTGGGAAAGAAGGCAGAAAAGATGGATATAGAACCATCCATTACTAGGGAGCTTGGGTGGATGGGTACAAAAGAGGAAATGAGAAGCTGAGGGGCATCCCAGGTTGGGAGGTGGGGTCATGGTGGCCAAGAAGAGGTCTGGAGTATATAAGAAGTGGGTAAGGTTTTCTGGGTCATGGTTGTCCTGGTAGGAGCAGGGGTCAAGTGGATAGAAAAAGACTATACCCAGCCACCATATCAGGTAGGAGGTGTGGAAGGGTCCTTAGTGCCAGAGTCTTGGGAAGAAGAGATCCTCACAGATGAGGAATCTGTTAAGACTGTAGTGGTTCCTACCCTCTCCTGAGATCCAGCCTCCGCAGTGCCCTAAAACCTCTCCATCTCCCAGACCACAAGGGTAGCTGAGCCCTGTGTGCACTGTTTCTGAAAGCAGGGACTTTGGGCGCTTGCATTGTTCCTTTTCAATGCAGCCCTCACTGAACAGGCATCCTGGCCAGGAGGAGGCCAGGGAGGTGCTAAGAGACAGCACAGAGGCAGTTCTGTGTGACACCAGGGTCGCACATTTGTGTGCTGGCTCTCATTGGCCAGCAGGCTCTGAGGAAAACACTGTCTGACGAGGTCCCTGGGGAAGAAACTCTGCTTTGAGATAGCATAGCATCTAAGCTTCTTTTTTTTTTTCCTCCATCTTTATTAACTTGGCTATTTCTTATTTACACTTCAAATATTATTCCCTTTCCCGGTTTCTGGGCCAACATCCCCTAACCCCTCCCCCTCCCCTTCTCTATGGGTGTTCCCCTCCCCATCCTCCCCCCATTACCACCCTCTCCCCAACAATTACGTTCACTGGGGGTTCAGTCTTGGCAGGACCAAGGGCTTCCCCTTCCACTGGTGCTCTTACTAGGATATTCATTGCTACCTATGAGGTCAGAGTCCAGGGTCAGTCCATGTATAGTCTTTAGGTAGTGGCTTAGTCCCTGGAAGCTCTGGTTGCTTGGCATTGTTGTTCATATGGGGTCTCGAGCCCCTTCAAGCTCTTCTAGTCCTTTCTCTGATTCCTTCAACGGGGGTCCCGTTCTCAGTTCAGTGGTTTGCTGCTGGCATTCGCCTCTGTATTTGGTGTATTCTGGCTGTGTCTCTCAGGAGAGATCTACATCCGGTTCCTGTCAGCCTGCACTTCTTTGCTTCATCCATCTTATCTAGTTTGGTGTCTGTATATGTATGGGTCACATGTGGGGCAGGCTCTGAATGGGTGTTCCTTCTGCCTCTGTTCTAAACTTTGCCTCCCTATTCCCTCCCAAGGGTATTCTTGTTCCCCTTTTAAAGGAGTGAAGCATTTGCATTTTGGTCATCCTTCTTGAGTTTCATGTGTTCTGTGCATCTAGGGTAATTCGAGCATTTGGGCTAATATCCACTTGTCAATGAGTGCGTACCATGTGTGTTTTTCTGTGATTGGGTTACCTCACTCAGGATGATATTTTCCAGTTCCATCCATTTGCCTATGAATTTTGTAAATTCATTGTTTTTGAGCATCTAAGCTTCTTGTATCAAGGTTTGGCTCCTGTGCTTACCCTGTGTACTGCTTGCCTGCCTGCCTGCCTGCCTGCCAGTCCCCAGTCTGCCTGCCTGCCTTTACCTCCTTCATGGCGTCGTCCAGCTGCTTCAGCTCCTCGTAGTGTTCTCGGGACTCCCAGAGTGGCCGCAGCATGGTCTCCTCGACAATGGGGAAGAGCTGGGGAGAAGGGGGTCCAAAGTCAGCCCCCATATTCACGTTAAGCTGTAGAGAACACTGGAGGAGGGCTGGAAGTGGTGGCCTTGGACAGGACACATAGGCAGCTTGGGACCTGGAAGGTGGAGGCTACAGGGGCTGTGTGGTAGAAGGCTAGGATCTGGTTGTGGGCACCAATTCCAGTTGCTTTGTTAAGACGAGGTCTGGGAGGACAGAAGAGCTAACAGCTGGCACAACTGGCTGGGTCTTAAAGCTGGCAGAGATGGGCAGTGGGAAAGTGGGCACCGAGGGAGGGTCCGACATGCATACATGTAGCTCTTTGAAGAGCACGGGGGAAGCGGGGACAGATCACTGGACACAGCAGAAAAGAATGGATGCCAGGCAACCATCACCATGACAGCAGATGATGAAGCTGTAGAGGGTTCATGCGTGTGCATGTGCATATCCCTGATGTGTACATGCATGTCCGCGTGCACATGTGTGTTTTTCTGTTCCTGTACCAGCAGCACGATCCCTCACCATGCATATCCTTAAATATTTACATGCGTGCATGTGCAAGTGTGTTTACTGTTGTACTGACAGCATGCACTCACCATGCATATCCCTGACATGTGCATGCATGTACACATGCGTGTGTATAGCTGCTGTACCGGCAGCATGTACTCACCTTGGTCACTGTTTCAAACATTGGGATCAGGACAAACTTGATGAACCCAATTTGGGCTGTCGCTTTGGTCACTTTGTCTCGGTCCATGAATGGGGCCACAGGAAGGCCTTCGGACTTCTCGCGGTCACTCTGCAGGCAACACAGTGACGGTGACATTAAAGGCACAAAGGCCCATCCCCATGGACATGCTGCCTAGCTGTGATCCTTCCAGTCACACGGAGGCAGGACAGCAGTGAGGACACAGAGCCTGCGGCGCAAAGGCTACTTAGGAGCCAAGGTGAGGTGAGCAGGTTGGAGCCGTAGGGACCAAGTCTAAACACGGTCTGAGGGCAGCTTACAAGGCTGAGCTTGACAGCTCCTTGTCTGCATCGCCCATCCCATCCCCACCACTATCCTAGTTCAAAACTACCATATGAGCAATCTTGTTTGAACTCACCCTTCCATGGTGGCTGCCCCTTCCCCTTGGGTCTTACTGCTCGACCCAAAGCCACTTTTCCTGACTCTGCTTCTAAAAGTGTCTCTATGAGTGGCTGTGGGTGGCAATTCCATCACACTGGTTTTGCTGGTGGCTACAGTCTCATCCCTGATCAGGGCTGGCCTCGAACCCCTGATCTTCCTGCCTCCCAGCTGCTCGGATTACAGGTGCGTGTCGCCATGCCTGGTTCTCAAGACGATGCCAAAAGCAGAATGTCATTTCTGCCAGATGTCTACACAGACAGTGTTGTGGAGGCTGCCTGGGTGTGGGCTGGATGTACCCGTTGCCCTGGTCTGCTCCTTCCCACACAGTGCTGTCCGTCCACAGAGTTGGAAGGAGTTGCCCGTAATCTGATGACTCTGTGTTTCTTACCTGCATAAAATATTCTTCCAGTAAACAGTCCACCCACGGTTCTGCCACCTCCATGGGACGGACCTCATTGGAGATGTCACAGCATTTTATGAGGATCATCTTCAGCTGAAAGGAGACGCGGTGTTTAGGGGGTTGGTAGACACAACACAACCACTGTTGCTGTGTGGGTTGACTGGGTCCGCCGTCATAGGTGGGAAAAAGGACAGGATGGGTGGGGGAGGGGTGGAGGTTGGGGGGCAGTACTGGCCATTAAGACAAGAGGTGTTCTACTTTGAAGGTCACTCCTCCTTCTTTGTGTGCTTTCTCTCTCTCTCTCTCTCTCTCTCTCTCTCTCTCTCTCTCTGTGTCTCTCACACACACACAAACATACACACATAGTGTTGCTGTGCTTTGCACTGCAATCCTTGCAGTCTGGATTTCCCAGCTTCCCCAGGGAAGAATGGGGACCCAGCAGATACACAAGCTTTTAGAATTCCAACTGTGGGCTGGAGAGATGGCTCAGTGGTTAAGAGCACTGACTGCTCTTCCAGAGGACCTGAGTTCAATTCCCAGCACACACATGGTGTCTCATAACCATTGTCATGAGATCCAATGCCCTCTTCTGGTGTGTCTGAAGACAGCTACAGTGTACTCACATGCATAAAATAAATAAATCTTAAAAAAAGTCAACTGTAAACCATCACGTTAAAAAGCGAGGGAGGACCTGTGCTCTCTCATGTGTGAAATGGTCTCACTCTGCAGCTTAGGCTGGCCTTGAACTCCTTATTTTCCTGCCTCCCAGCTTCTAGGATTACAAGTTATGTGTCCCTAGGTCTGGTTGTCAAAATAATAACCTAGCAAGAGCAAAAGCAAGAAGATGCAAATTCAAGGTCCGCCTGCCCGGTCAGCCTGGACAACTTAATGAGACTCCTGTCTCAGAGTGCTGAGTAAAAACAGGGTGGGGGGGTTGGGGATTTAGCTCAGTGGTAGAGCGCTTGCCTAGGAAGCGCAAGGCCCTGGGTTCGGTCCCCAGCTCCGGAAAAATGAACCAAAAAAAAAAAAAAAAAAAAAACAACAACAACAACAACAACAACAAAAAACCCAGAAAAACAGGGCGGGGGACATGGTTGAGTGGCGCAGGGTTTGCCTATCACACAGGAGGTTTAGCACCTTAACAAGTTAAGTAATTTCGTGACTGTGGAAAACAGACGAAAAACATATGGAGGGGACATTGTTACGAAGCCGTGGTTTAAACAGGGTGTTTGTTGAAAAGAGCCCAGAGTGGGGACACCCAAGTGGCGGTAAAATGATGTCAAAGAGTATGATGGCAAAGGCCTCGCCATCCCACGTTTGAGGACCTCGGTGGGTGGGAGTGGTCAGCCCTACATTGGAAAATTGCACAAAGTTGTGTAGAAACGGCCTCAGTTCTGCTCTGTTTCCAAACACAGAGCTTTCGTAATCAGCCTGTCTCTATGTCTGGGGCTACACGCCCCGCAGAAACATCTCCCATTATGGCGCCAAGTGTGTGACTGGAAGTTGCCTGTGTAGGTCAACTCCTGCCAGCCTTCAAGCCACGCCAGAGCACATGTCCCTTGTAGTACTGTCTCAGGCCCACAGCAACCTCTTGGGTGTGGTCTCCCAGGGGAGAGGCACCTCCTCCCAGGCAGGAGGCTGGCCACTTGCTGGAGTGTGGGTCATGCCAGTCAAAGGATTCTGCACAAGTTTTTCTCCTGGGCTAGCTAGAGGATTAACTTTGCCTGGCTGTGGGAGCTGGTATCCTGGTGCTCTGGCCTTGTGGCACAAACATCACGAGGTCCTATGACCATTCCGCAAGAAAATGAGGGGAAGGGGACTATTGTCCAGGGTCTGAGGGGGAACGGGGAGGATCGCCTAGCTGAGGCACACAATTTTAGGCCACCAATCCAGAACTACTTGCTTTGTTGACTTTTCCATGTAGGAGAGGGGACATGGCCTGACTAAGCCTTGTGCCAGCATAGCAGGCTGGGTCAGTGCGTCCACTTTGGCTGGGCCTTGACGGACTTATGGAGATTTGCTGTGCAGCCCCTTCCTATACACCAATCCTTCTTTGACGTTCTGTATCGGAACTGGCTTCAACCCAGAGGCAGTAGTAACAAGTTTGCTCTGGTTGGCCTCATGGGGGAACTGTCCCAGACTAGACACCGTGGCCTCTGTAGCGGCTGGGTCAGGCACGTTGCGGGCTGTGTCCTGGACACTTCTACTTCCTTGCTCCAGGAGTCTCTGGCAGAGGCTTAGACTTTGAACTCCCAGACCTTTCTCAGTCCCTCCCCCAGCCTCTGGGGGCCCTGCAGTAACACAAGTCCAGCCAGCCTGATCCTGTCCCAGGGGAAAAGTGGAGGTCTAGGGGGGGTTATTCCTCCTGCACCTCCTCATCACGTGGGTGGTGGGTGGGTGGGTGGGTAGAGCCTGAGGTAGGTGGGTGCTTTGGTCTGGGTTATCCTATCTGGCTGTCTGCATGCAGGGTAGAGTCCTTGGCCTTGTGCTTGTCACGCAGTCGTGAAGCTGGCTTCCTTCATTTCACAGACAGAAGTATGCAGGGTGTAGCCACCTTGCTTCCACTCACTCCTTCCCATCATCCTTGGCTTCATTCAAGACCTTAGCAGATCTTGCCACAGATCCAATATGGCTGCCCAACGCCCCCTCCCCCCGCATTTTGTCTCTGCTTTTGCCTTCTATGCTTTTAGTTACCCCAAAATATTAAACAGAAAGTTCTAGAAAGAAAGAGCCCATCCGTTTTAACCTCCATGCTGTTCTGAGCAACACAGAAAGATCTCATACCCTCTTCACCTTACCCAGGATGGAGGTCTTCCCTCTGCCCTCGGTCCATTTTGACGTCGCCTGCCCATTATTTACTGTGTGGTCCTTTTGTTACCCTGCCTTATTTTGGCGTCAGGCTCTTCTTTGCCTGATTTGTAAGTTAAACTTTAGCGTGGAGATGTGTGAATAGGAAAAAACACGCTGTACCCGGGGTTTGGCCTCCCCATGGCTTCAGGTACTCACTAGAATCTTTGCGAGGTGTCCTCTATGGACAAGAAGACAACCGTGCCTCTCTTCTTTCTTTAGAAAGGGGGTGCTCTTGGAGGCCCCAACTTGGGGAAGACATCCTCCCCCTGTACAAGTGTTAGCTAAGAGGGCCCTTGCTTCTCTGAACCCCTGTCTGTTTACTGGGATTCAGCTTTTCTGGAGTAATGGCCTCACAAAAGATCAGGGTCATGGGAAGGAAGCCACAAATTCAGCCTGACCTAAAAAAGGGATCCTCACCTACTGTCAGTCACTTTGCCTCAGGAGGGACAAAATGGTGGTATTGGTTTTAAAGACATTTATTTTTATGTGCATGTCTGTTCTGCCTGCATGGGTGTACATGTGCAATGCCTGAAGCAGCCAGAAGAGGGCACCAGATCCCCTGGATCTGGAATTACACATGGTGGTGAGCTGCCGTGTGAGGGCTGGGAACTGAGGGCTTAAAAGAGACTAAGGTCCAGGTCTCCAAAGTAAGGCATAAAACAATGAACTTAATCTCTGAATGATGGGATATTAGTTGTTATTTATTTTGTTAGCAAGTTTTTTGCTCACTTTGAAATTAATTAATTTTCGACCTACGGTCTTACGCTATCATCCAAGCTGGGTAGGAACTCATTGTCTGTAGCCCAGGTGGGTCTACAGTTGCTGCAACCCTCCTGCCTCAGGCTTTCCGGCGCTGTGGATTACAGGGATGAACCAGCATGCTGGGTTTGCATTTTGCTTTCTCGGAAGGGATAGCCATTGGACACACTCAGGCCATCTCCTTAAGGAGGAGTTGGTACTTGAGCCACGGAATGCTCTCCAGAAGGTAGCTTGTCTACTGCTGGCCCAGAAGGGGTTATGATACTGAAATCCAGTTACTCCAGCACTCCATGGCCAGGTAACATACCCAGGCTCTTTGGGTTTCCTACCTTTAGCTTTCCAAAGACGCAACCTACCAGGGTCAGATGCTCCTCATTGCTGTAGTCAAAATTCTCCATTTTTTCTTTGAAAGAATCCATAATTTCAGCGTGCCTTGCCATGTCGGTGGCCAAGATCAACGTGATCATCCCCTGAAGGGTAAGAGGACACGGTGTCAGCACATACCAGAACCCGTCACACTGTGCTCTGAGCTCCTGTGTGACCACTGCCCCCACGTGTGTTCTATCTGTCCCTGGGCCGTGTCCACAGGCTGGCAGACGGGTGGGTCATCGATGCTCACTTGTGAAACCAAACAGATTTTAGCCAAGCCTGGGTTTAGTCTCCAAGTCTGCAATGGGTCCTGCTCAGAGCTTCCCATTACTTTCCCATTTGCCTCATTTATATGGGACTACGTACAGATTTTCTAAGTCATGACATCCTTGATAACGTTCCCGCTCTGAAGTTTGTAAATGAGGATTCAGGGGGCTTGAAGCTAAAGCTGTGCTGTGGTTCGAGCATGGATGGTGCCCTCCTAAACTCAGGTTGAAATCTGGTCCCCGCAGTGACTGTAGTGAGAGGTGAGATACTTAGGGAGTGAGTGTATGGTTTCCGCCCTCATGAAGCAATTCATGGTCTCCCCCCCCCCCAACCCACCCAGCACTGGGTTAAATCCACAGAGAGTGAATCCGCATGCTTGTCTTGGCCTTCTGTCTGTTCACATCCCTCGCCAGAAACAAAGCAGATGTGGATGCCACGCTCCTAGAACTCGAGAACTGCGGGTGAACGTAAACCTCTTCTCTTATTATATTTCCCAGCCTGTGGGATTTTTATTATAGCAGCTTAAAATAGACTAAGGAAGTTTACTGGAGACTGGGGTTAGCATAATTTGAAACTAGAACTTTCGTTTCTCCTGCCTGCCTAGCTTCGCGTGCATCTACCATCTACGGTTTTCTGCTTGTCTATATGTCCACCTATCCTTCCTTCCATCCATCATCCATCCGCTGTCTACCCATCTGCCAACCACCCGCCCACCCACCCATCCATCAGCCAACCATCTGCCACCCCATCATCCACGCATCCTTCCTTCCATCATCCAAGCATCTGCTACTCGTTCCTCCACTCATCCATCTGCGTTCAACTCCTCCATCCATCTGTTCATCCACCCACCCTTCTACCATCAACCCAGTCATCCACCCATTTATCATCCATTGCCACCACCCATCCATCATCTGTCTGTAGATCCATTCTCCATCTATCTATCCATCAGTCATCCATCCTTTATCCCTTCATCCAGCATCCATCTATTCATCTGTCCGTCCATCCATCATCTATCCATCCATCCATCACATCTATCCATCCAGCATCCATATATCCATCTGTTATCCATCCAACCTCTAACCATCCATCTATCCATCCATTGGTCCATCCCTCATCCATCATCCATCCATCCATCATCCATCCATCCATCATCCATCCATCCATCATCCATCCATCCATCCATCATCCATCCATCCATCCATCATCCATCCATCACCATCCATCCATCATCCATCCATCCATCATCCATCCATCATCCATCCATCCATCATCATCCATCCATCCATCACCATCCATCCATCCATTGGTCCATCCCTCATCCATCATCCATCCATCATCCATCCAACTATCATCTATCCATCATCCATCCATCCATTTATCATCCATCCACCCATCCATCCATCCATTCACCCATCCATCCATCCATCCATCCATCCATCCATCTTCCATCCATCCTCTATCTATCCATCACCCATCGATCCACCCATCCATCCATCACACAAACATTTACACAGCATCTCCATGCCAGGTGTAGAGCTTCAGTCTTCCAAGAAAATAAAGCCACCAGCCTCAAATGCTAATGCCGGACAGCCACTATGAAGAATCTCAAAGGTATATTCCTTGTGTGTGACATCACTTTGCACTTTGAATTACGAACTTTTATTTCTCTGTAAAGCTTAGTCGAATGTTAATAGAGCATTCGGTTGCCCCTCCAGCTCTTCAATGACAAAAGTATTTTGTATGTGCGAGTGTGGGGGCACACGTATCATAATTAGTACCTGTGGAGATCAGGGGACAACGGTGGCTGCTGGCTCTTGCCTACCATGTACATCAGACTAGCTGGTCTGTGGGCATCAGGTGATTCTCCTGTCTCTGCCTCTCGTCTCCCTGTAGCTGTACATTTAAAGATGCTGATACTCCACGTAGCTGTGTGATTGTAGCTGCTGGCACCACTGTATCTAGCTTTAAAGTGGATTCTGGGGGTTCAGCTCTGTGACAAGTGCTTTACCTATTGAACCATCTCCCTTTTCTGTGATGAAATATTTTTAAAAATGTGGATGATTTTTTTTTAAGAAAAAAGTCTTATTTTAAAACTCATAAACTTCTGGAGTAGGCCAAGCCTTGCTATCCCCACGGTGGCCAGTACAAAGAAGAGCCTGTTGATAGGAATGTATTGTCTCCTCAGCCAATCAGATGACTCTCTTTCTCTTCTGAGAGGCTGCTGTCTGAAGAACCCTGCTGAGAAAAGCTCCATACTAAAGAATGACCCCATCAAGCCCTCTGGGCAGTCACTGGGTGGCCCTGGTACGTGTCTCCCTTCCTAGCATTGTCCTTGAGTCACTTCAGAGAAGGCTAGCTATGGTCGTCATAAAAACTTATGGCGTACTCCGCAAAGGGTGGAGTCACAAACATGAAAGGGAGGGCAGAAGCCTACAGAGAGAGAAGGGCTGTACTGGGAATCCGTTGTTCAATATTGACCTCCTTAAGCGAGACGGTTGGTTTTGAACCTCTCGGGGAACGGACAAATAAGGAAGTAACTAACGGTTTACGAGGCGGCTGCTCTTTGACAGAGCCAAGCACGTAGGTTCCGCAGGAGGCAGATGAACCTTTCCCCCTGCATCAGTTCAGCTGTGTTGGGGAGGAAGCCAGCCAGCCGAGACTCAGGGATGGCAACAGATGAGTCTCTGAGGGCCTGGAGATGCTCCTTAGGGGCACAGCATGGTGGCCTTACGGAGTGCTGCCAGGTAGGAGATATAGTCCCTTATAGTTCTGGGGTCTGGAAGGCCAAGACGAAGGTGCCTTTGCATTCCTCCCAGGGTTGGAGAAAAGGCTCCTTCCTGCCCATTATAACTTCTGGCAACCTGTGACCTGGCTTTGTCCGGCTTTGCCTATATCAGTATCTGCCTCTATTGTCCCCTGGCCTTTTTACCATGTCCGTGTCTCTTTCTACTCTGTCCTTCATAAGGACATTTGTCATAGGTTTAGAGCTCAATCCACAGTGGCACCAGGAGATCCCACTAAGTAGGTATGTGTGATGGTTTGCATATGCTTAGCCCAGGGAGTGGCACTATTAGGAGGCATGGCCTTGCTAGAGTAGGTGAGACCTTGTTTGAGTGGGCGTGGTCCTGTTGGTGTGGGCGTGGTCTTGTTGGAGTGGGTGTGTGACTACGGATATGGGCTTTAAGAACCTCATCCTAGTGGTTGGGGATTTAGCTCAGTGGTAGAGCGCTTGCCTAGGAAGCGCAAGGCCCTGGGTTCGGTCCCCAGCTCAGGAAAAAAAAGAAAAGAAAAAAAGTAAGAGTTGCATTGGCCACAGTGTCTGTTCACAGCAGTAAAACCCTAACTAAGACACTATGCCAAGACCTCCCCCTTCCCCCAGATAAAGACTCATTCATAGGTTCTGAGGGTCCACTACCTCTGAGCTGCTTCCTTTTGGACAGGAATCACTCTGGGCCCCTATAAATAGCACTAGTTATGATTTCGATGGGACTTTTGCATGGGGAGGGCGATGTTTTAAGTGATTAGAAGTGTTTGTCTCAGGGCAGGGGTGACTAGGCAGTGTAATTTGCTAGTAGAGGTTGTGGGGCAGATGAATGACCAGGTCTAGGGGTAACAGTAGTGGAAGCTACCTGGCAGATACCAGCTCTACCAGGCTGTACGTAACATAGGTGCCCGTCCAGAGCACATACTGCAGCCTTGGGCCAGGTATTTCTCTCTCTCTCCTCAGCTTCTTCCCTGACTGCAGGGACCTTGGAGTCACCTTAAAGGGAGTTCATTAGTGTTGTATTAATGGCTGTGACACGCAAGTGACATCAGGAGTATATGGCAAAGGCCCACCTTCTCGGGGACCACTCTGGGCCCTGGGGAAGAGGGGACGGAGGGCTGGTTTCAGCATCCCTAATGGGCACCGCTGTAACCAAGAGCCTCTGTAGAGTGGAGCTCTCACTGATGACCCCACCAACCTCTGGCCCCACATACCTGCCTGATCTGCCTGAAGCCCTCAGGCGGCACGCTGGCGAAGATGTTGCACTCGGGTCTCGCCAGGATCTGGAAGGCGATGGCGCAATGGTGGTTCTCCAGCGGCGAGATGTCGTTGTAGCGCACCGCTAGTTCCGTGCGGGCGTTGATCTGGTATCTAGGGTATGTGGAGAGAGCAGGAGGCTCAGGCACCCCGCCGCTGGCCTTTGTATGCCATGGTGTGCGTGGTGATGCCCGCAGAGGCTGGAGGGAAATGCTCAAGGGCCAGTGACCAGGTACTATCCAAGGACCCCAGAAACCTGCTTCAGCCGAACCTCTGACTCTCATGCTTCTGTAACTGGATATCCTGTGCCTTTAGGTCTAACCTGTGGCCTTAGCGCTCTCCCTGGGTGATGCCCTGAAGGGATCAGGGTTCTAAAAACTGCCAGGTTTTCAGTGTAAGCAAAGACAGGATTTTGGAAAGAGGAAACGGGTTTATTCCCTCATTCTCTGTCTGTCTGTCTGTCTGTCTGTCTGTCTGTCTAAATATACATCTAAAACAGGATCTCGTTCTGTAGTTCGGGCTGGCCTGGCATCTTCCCGCCTCTCTCCAAGAGCTGAGGTTGCAAGAGAGCACCACTGTGCCATTCGAAGGGCTGGGTTTTGTAGGGGTTACTGCTAAAATGAAGAACCCTTTGCCAGCTTCTTGTTGGCAGCTGTGCTGACCACTAAATAAGCAGAATGGTAATAGCAGATACACCCTTGGGACAGCTCCCGAGGAGTACTCACGGCCACTAGTGGCATCTATTCTGTCCCAACCAGCCTCTGAGGAACACACATGTCTAGACCTGGGACCCACACTGTCCTGCCAAATGGTGGCCGTAGCCCCAGGTGCATCTGATGTTGATGCACAGCCACACAGGTGCATTAGGAAAAAACCCAGGTATCACTGAACACAAGCCTATACCATGAGAGTGGCCTGTTGGTCTCATGGTGTAGCATTCTACCCAATGCAGACAGGAAGGGCTTAGTGTCCCAGATCTGGGCACATTCACATACATTCCTTCTGCCCTGCCCTTACTCACCCTCCCCCAAACCTACCCTCCTCTGCCCATGCCTTTGGAAGCAGCCTGAGGAAGAAGCTTCCTGGCAAAAAATAGCGTGAGGACCTGAGTCTCTACCTCCCAAGCCTGGGCTGACACAGAGAGACTGTAGCTGCCCTTAGTGCCTTTGGTGGTTTTGGAGGTTCCATCCCGACAGGGGAGGCCTAGGGCCCTGGACAAAGCCCAAAAGTTGGGAACTGCATCTGGCAGGGTTGGGTGTGTGTGTGTGGGACTAGGTTGGCAGCTCCTTCTGACAGTTGCTGAAGGGTGAGCTGAGTTTCCCCTGAGGGAAGGGACACTTCACAAAGGAGAACGGAGAAAGAAATCCCAAACGTACGTGTTGTTGTACCCTGGGTGGTCCAGGTCATGGCAGATGGCTGCGGTCATCAGGACCAAGATGTCCATCTGGGAAAACTTCTCCTGGATCAGGTGAGAGTCAGGCGGTCTGTCCTCCTCATGGGAGGGCAGGAGGGGTGGGGACAGACCAGGCTGCAGTGACAGGGGAGGACACAGTGCCCCTGGGCTGGGGGGGAGAGGAGGGTCCGGCCACTCAGCAGGGTTAGGGGCAGAGGGCAGGGGCTGTCAGGACCCACCTGGAGGCCACAGAGCCAGACCATGCTGTACATCATCTGTGTCACACAGAAGCAGTGCCGGAAGTTGTGGAAGGGGTTGCTCCTGTAGTTGTCATGCACACAGAGCTGTGGGGGAAGGAAAGGGTGAACTCCCTGAGCTCGGTGCTCCTGCTCCTAGAAGGCTCCCAGGGTTTTGCATGATCAAGCCCAAGGCCTTAGGAGCTCCCAAGTTCACCAACATGGGACAACGTGGCCCAGGAGCCCTGCGATGGACTCTACCATCTGGGGCAGGGACTAAGGTATCCCCCAGGTGTCTGCTGAGCCACAATGGGATAGGACATTGAGAGTGGGCCAGGGAGCACTTCATCAGGAGCTCTTAGGTTCCCAAGCCTATTAATTAATTAATTAAGACAATTAACAGGACTACAGATCTTGGTTAGCAGTAACATTCTACCCCTTAGAGAAAGACCTGTTACTAAGTCCTCCATACACCTATCTATGTATAGCCACCCGCACTATGCACAACCCCAGGCAAATACACTCTTGCAGACTCCCAGAGACACACTCTCTCATACCCACACCGCCACAGAGACATACACCCTCACAGTCACACACATCCTTCCATGTACACTCCCAGACACACATGCACACGTAAACATTTACATACCCACACACTCATGTAATCTCATCATCCGCACACACCCAGAGACACATGACACCCCCAACTCCGCACACCCCTGCTTTTGGAATGTGCTGGGGTGGTTGTACCCCTGGTGGTTGTACTATTTCCTCGGGCCTCTGAGGGGCATGGGAGGACAAATGACCTCCATAGGACTTCCTTGATTCCAACACCCACTCTACAGTAGCCCACTGCCACCAGGGCGCATAGAGCAGTCCACTTGAGGGTGATAGGGAGGAGGTGAGAGGTCCGAGTGTGAGTTCCCCACTTACCAGCCACCTGCGGAGTGTGATTGGGTTGATGCTGAAGTCCCTGACCAGACCAAGGTCATGGTACATATGCTCTAAACAGCTCAGCATCTGTGGGAACAGGGCCAGGGGTCAGGGGTCAGGGGTCAGAGGGAGCAGGTCTACCAGCTGCCCCTCCTTCCCATGTACTGTCCTGGACAGTGCCACTAGGGTGACCTGGGGAGGTGAGTTTCACTTGTGGGTGGGAGAGGCCAATTGTAGGATCACTCAGATGGGCTGTGGGTCTGTGACAGCCTATAGGTCTCCTGGGAGTGAAGTGACGAGTTCAGAAGCCCATGAGTATTCCAGGCGAGATAGCAACTCTGTGCATGGTGACACAACTTCAGAGGATGATACCAAGATGACCATAATCCAAGCAGATTATGGTTAAGGGTTGGGAGGAGGTCATCCACCATCCGCCATCCACCATCCATCTTGCTTGCCCAAGGCTAGAGATGGGAAGGACTTTGATGAGCTGAAGTTCACTCCTCTTATTGGGACTTGAGATGCTTTTTGATGTCTTAATCTCGAACCTCTTGTTTGAGATAATCTTATTTCCAGGAATTCTGTCATCTATGGACACTTGGTCGAGGGTGAAACAGACATGGTATTTAATCCCACTGTCATTTTCTGGGTCTTTGCAGGCATCTCCCAGAGTTTTGACATTAATTAGGCCAGAAGGGATTTGTGACTGAGCCTGGCTAGGGCCCCTTTGCTTCTGGGAGAAGAAAGGTCTCAAGGATTCAGATCTAAAATACAGAGCTGAGTGAGCCAGCCCTGTGGGCACATGGCATGACCCTAGGAGACCATTTCCCTAGAGGTCACATATCAGTGCCTGCATGGTCCTGGGCATCAGTGTCCCAATACTTGCATAGGGCAGCAGTTGTCAGTGTTCTAGTCTGGCATATTTCCCCTGAATCTGGGCACTGAATTGTGTCCTGTGGACATAGTATATTGAGACCCCACTGTGACCCTCCGATGAGACCATATTAGGCATGGGTTTTTACAGAGGCAGCTAAGATAAATGTGGCCATCAGGAGGGGCCCAATGTGATCTGACTCTGACTCTGTAGGGACAGATCAGAATACAGACACATGGAGGTGACTTTAGAGATGCTAAGGGGAGAGAGAATTCAGGAAGGACCAGCCCAAGACACCTTGACCTTGGACTTCCGGCTCTAGGGCAGTGAGACAATTACACACTGGAGTTGTTGAAGCCGCCCAGTCTCTGGTGGTTTGACGTGGCTGAAGCTAAAGGGAGTGCCTCTGAGCAAGGGCTATCCTTTTTTTGTTACATAATATGTATGGGCTGGGGAATGCGGTAGTTAAGGCGAAACTTTGTGACTACAATGTTTCAATTCTGTCCTGAGCGGAGAATCCGCTACAGTGTATCTCAGAGAGTTCATTTGGAAAACAAAGAACAACCTCTTATTTCTACCTAGTGGGGCGAGCAGGGAGACTAAGCAGGGAGAATTCAGACTGCTGCAGAGCATCGGGGAGCATGCTGGCTCCGGCATTCATCTCCCTTGAGGAATCAATGGCTTCGAAGCTGAAGGTCCCAGAAGGGGTCCCTTGCAGAGTGACAGATGTTCTGATCGTGACTTGAGAATGGCTGGCTTCCAGGCTTCAGGCGGCTGCTGTCCAGAGCTTGCAGCCACTACACCATCCTGGATGCCAACCGTCAGGACTCTTGGGCTACATCCCGAAACCATTGTTTTTTTCTCCTCAGAGGCCCAGACAGTGTTCTGAGCCACCCTGGAGAGATGAAATATCTGCTGTGAAATCAGAGTTGAGAGATGTAGAGAGTTGCCAGACTAAACCATCTGCTGCCCCTTCTGTGACGGACGTGGTGGCTTCGGAGCAGTAGTGACGGTCTGTTTCCCTGACAGTCCTCAACCCCAGCTGAGTGAGTGAGCCAGGTGGCTCCCGGATGTGATGACTGCTGAGTAAGATGGGGAGGACTTGTGAGATGGCAGTGGGTGGCATCTCAGTGTGACAGAGCAGCCGTCTTACTATGGGCAGCCTTGGGATGGAGCCAATAGATCAGACACATCAGAATAACATGAGATCATCGAGGTTGAGAAGGGCTGGACACTGGGTAGAGATGCGGATGGATGTGGCATGACCCCCTGGGAAAGAGAGGTGAGCCCCAACAGGCTCACCTCTGATGCTCCTTGACATCTCAGAGTTGGGTGGCTGCCTAGGTCCTCAGCGAATCTTCAGATATACATCATGGCAGCCCACACTTGGCTCTGCCGGAGTCATTTCTGGCTTGCCACCTGATGGTAGTGAGAAACCTCCAGAAGAATCTTGCTAGCCTCCGTGGCCAAAGCTATGGGTTGTGGAAGATGTCACATGGCTGGGTCAAGCTGTGAGAGCCACTCACCATGCCCACTTGCCAGTCAGAGAGCGGCTATGAGTACGGTCTCCAGAGCGAGGGCAGAGAGGTCACGCTTTTGTTATCGACGGATGAGTTCTCCAGACTCGGGGACGACATTCACCTCCCACCTCAGGTGGCACAGTTCTTGGAGATCCCACAGAGTGTGGTGGTGGCAGAAGAAAGCTTAAGTATTGATTTCTAATGCAGTCATTCTCATGGGTGACATTGGTTGTTGGTTAAAGTCAATGACTGGCTATTGGGGATCTTTCTCGAGGATGCACCTGCTGATGGGAGGAGCCACTTGACCTCTTGCTGTACCTTTATCTGTCATGGTCTTGCTCTCTTCAGGTCCAGGAGCAATGACGCTGACATGTTTCCTCTAAGCTCTATCTTTGTTTCTGGTGTCTGTGCACAGGGGCATGTGACCCCTACACTGACCTAGGAGGGCTGCATATTTAAGATGCTGCTGGAACTATTTTTAAAAAGATTTATTGGGGCTGGGGATTTAGCTCAGTGGTAGAGCGCTTACCTAGGAAGCGCAAGGCCCTGGGTTCGATCCCCAGCTCCGAAAAAAAGAACCAAAAAAAAAAAAGATTTATTTATTTATTATATGTAAGTACACTGTCGCTGTCTTCAGACACACCAGAAGAGGGCATCAGATCCCATTACAGATGGTTGTGAGCCACCATGTGGCGGCTGGGATTTGAACTCAGGACCTCTGGAAGAGCAGTCCGTGCTCTTCACCGCTGAGCCATCTCTCCAGCCCTCTACGTGAATTTTCCATTTCTGCATTCCGGCCCCACACCTCAGAGCTAGAGTGCAGCTCTGAGTGGGCTTGTCCCTCTGGTGGCTTGCCCCCCCCCCCCCAGCTGGGGACCGACCCCAGGGCCTTGCGCTTCCTAGGTAAGCGCTCTACCACTGAGCTAAATCCCCAACCCCCTCTGGTGGCTTATTAATGGCTGTGCTTCCAAGTGAGCTGGGCTGGGTTCTGCTTTTCTGTCTTATTGTTCAGTGTGTACTTGTAGGGAGTTCGTGTGTGTGTGTGTGTGTGTGTGTGTGTGTGTGTGTGTGTGTGTGTTTGCGCATGCACATGTGTGTGTGCACTTGTGTGCTCCGGTATGAGAGGTTGATACAGTATCTTCCTTTATTGCTCTCTATCTCACACACTGAAGCAGGATGTAACACTTGAAACCAGAGCTCACTGACAAGACTAAGCTAACCAGCCTGCTCGGCCCATCTCAGCCTCCCTTGTACTGAGATTACCGGCCATTCCCACCTGATGTTTATATGGGAGCAGCAGATTCAAACCCCAGTCCTCACCGTGTACAGTAAGTTCTTTTAGCCATGGAGCATCTCCCCACCCTGTTCTCTGCTTTTCTGGCCACCATTCCCCAGCCAAAGGCTTTCCTACACTGGGCAAGCACAGGCTGGAAGAAGTTTATTTAGGAAACTTGGGGATCCTCTTGTCTAGAGGCACCAAATCCCATCTGCTGTGACTGATCTTGTCAAAGGTAGCAGGGAACAGTTTTTGCCTACTTCTATAGAAAAGCTGGGAAGAGTCCTTAGCTTTTGGTGAGCTGTCCATGAAGAACAACTTGCTTGTCCAGTCTCCATATTGGTATTTCTTAGTGAATGAGAAATGCTGAAGGAACATTTTCCTGTCGGAAGTCACTCCTTTCTCTGAAAACCTCATCTATCCACTATCTCGTTGTCTAGTTCCCCAGGGGCCTTGGCTGGCGACTCTTCCCACGTCTCCTTGGGAGGCCCCTTTCTACAGGAAATAGCTGTTCTAAGCAGCTTCTTTGCCTCTGCCTGGCTTCATCTTCCCACGACACCTACAGATGTGGATGTACCCAGCCTGTGGCCTGGGGTCAGCTGGGCATTCTTCATCAGCAGCCCAGGAGATGATGTTTGTTTTCCTGTATCCCCCTGAGCCCATCAGATGTCCATTAATTCTATAGATTTTAATTCAGGCAGTTTTAACTTAAAAAACAAAACAAAATAAGGAAAACCAGGAGGTATACACAGGAGGGATAGCCTGGGCTCAGCCCTCATTCGTGATTGATAATCCTGAGCACAGGAGGAATGGCCTGGGCTCAGCCCCCATTCATGATTGGCAATCCTGAGCACAGGAGGGATAGCCTGGGCTCAGCCCCCATTCATGATTTGCAATCCTGAGCAGCTATTCCCAGTGACCGGGGAACTTGGAACATCCCTCACCTACCTCATTGGGTTCCCAAAGCCAGACATCAAAGGTGGGCTTCCGTAGGGCTTCAATGGTTTCTGGGGAGAGCAGGTACTAGGAAGGATGGGAGTGGTATGTTAGTCAGACGGGGGGGGGGCTGGGGGTTGGGGACGGGGTGGGGGGGCTTCTGTGAGTGACAAAGGCCGTGGCCTCAGAGGTCTGGGTGAGCATTTCCTAGCACCTCTCATAGACACTGTGTACAGACTCAAGCCTGCCTTTCTCTGGAAACTGTCAATGGACTCCCATCTGTAGTGGCCTAGGTCCCCGCAGGGCTTCTTAGGGATGTTTGAGTGATAGAAATATTCCCTTTAAACCCCTCCAGAAGATCAACGGAGTTAATTAACCTGGACCCCTGGGAGCTCTCAGAGACTGAGCCATCAACCAAAGAGCATACATGGATTGGAACAAGGCCCCCGGCACACATGCAACCAACGTGCAGCTTAATCTCCATGTGGGTCACCCAACAATTGGGTGGGGTGCGCTGTCATTAAAACTGTAGCCTGACTGTGGTACCCACTCCCCAGTAGGGCTGCTTTGTCCGGTCTCAGTGGGATGGGAGGTAGCTAATCTGGCAGACACCTGATGTGCCAGTGTTGGGGGGGGGCGTTGGGGGGGTACCCTCTCCGAGGAGAAGGGAGGGGAGGATGGGGGGAGGGAACTCTCTGATGGGGGAGGTCAGGAGGAGGAGCAATGTTTCAGATGTAAATAAATAAATGAAATATTTCCTATACAGGATAGTAATTTCATGACCACATTAATCAAAATTCAAATTCCAAGATGAGCTCTGCAGATGTCAAACATTACATCACGCGAAGGGAAGAGACAATAAGCCACTGGGTGTTCAAATCCCTACTGAGAAAGTCTGCTAGGTCTGTCTTGCCCAGAACCACCCCAGGAATCAGCCATGAGCTAAGTCACACACTGGCCGATGAAGGCTTTGGCCCGAGGTCATCTACACTGGGCACTATGGTTTTGGGTGAACTGTCCGAACCAAGGTTGATATTCTAGACATGAGGCAGCGGCAGGAAGCCATTCGGGTTAGCTTTCTCTGTTTTCTTAAGAGGGGACTGGTGTGGAGACCATCTTGAGCTGTGTAATTTCCGGAAAGATGGGGGCCACATTTTCCCTTGTGGGAAGGTATTGATCTCCGGGATGATTACTCAGGGTATGGCTCGGACCCATGTGGAGCGAATCACTGACTACTGGGCACCGGGGACCTATGGGGGCTTCCAGGAGGACTTGTGGGTGGCCATTCTAACCACAGAGTAACTGTGAGTCAGGGTTTAAGCTAAAACAACTTAACTCAAGGTCGCAGCTACTTGGCTAAAGGCTGGGCTTCTTTCAAAACGCACAAAAGCTTTTGTGCAAAGCTTTTCATAAAACCTCTGTTCCAGGAGAGGGGCGCCAGCGATGCAGATTTTTAAGAACCTTGTTAAAGTTCCTCGGAGGGATGTTTATATGCAGATGTCTTTTACTGTCAGCGGCAGGTCGGGGAGGGAGCCTGAAGGGCCATTACCTCCCCGCTCTGGAATCACTTCTCTAAACAAATGTCCAAGAGAAAAATATCCTGCCTGAGAACCTCCCATCCTTCCTCAGCCAGAGACAGGGATAGAGGAGCATGGGGGTGGGGGATGCTATCCCTGTGCAGGGTGAGGGGCCAGACCTGGGTTCCCGTGCCCTGGTGCTGGGCGGGGGGGGGGGGGGGGGGGGGGCAGAACTAGATTTGTCCCTGGGCCAGAAATCTCACCTTGGGGTAAGTGGGGACATCACGTCGAGGTGTCAACTTCTTGTTATCCAAAAAACTGTATTTACAGGGACAGTTGGTCCTGGAGGGCAGAGGGAGGACTTAGTTACAGCCGTGTGCTCTGACTCGAAGGCACCGTGTGTGCTGCTCAGGACGTCAGAGCAAATGAAGCACCCGGCCATCAGCCCCAGGACCCATAGCCCTAGCCTCTAGCCTGTAGCCCCAGCCCTGGAACCCACAGACCCTCCCCACTGGACTTGTCCTGAGAGTATCAACCACGGAGGCTGTGAGATGTTTGTCTCCCAGTCTGTAAATAGGAAACACCCATAAAGCCAGAGGCTAATGTAGCCAGAGTTCACGTTAGTTTAGTTTCTACGAAGTCTTTTTAAATGCCACAAATGAAAAAAGAAATTCTCCTTTTCCTTTTCCTTTATATCTGAGATGGGATCTCATGTAACCCAGGCTGGCCTCGGACTTGCTATGTAACCAAGGATGACCTTGAATTTATGATCCTCCTGCACGGTAGGATTATAGAGGTGCCTTACCACCCCTAGTTTAGGTGGTACTGGAGACAGAAGCCAGGGCTTCATGCATAGCAGGCAAGCACTCTAACCACTGAACCACATCCCCCCCTTTTTTTGGACACAGGGTTTCTTTGAACTCAGAGTGGGTAGCCTTGGCTGTCCTAGAACTCACACTATAGACCAAGCTGGCCTCGAACTCTCAGAGATCTGCTTGCCTCTGCCTCCTGAGTGCTGGGTCTAAATGTATGTGTCACAGCTGTCTTGCACGCAGTCAAACGGTTTGATTCTCAAAGGTTCAGCTGGATGTGACGGCACACACGTGTGATGTCAGCACTCAGCCGATGAGGCTGAAGAATCAAGAGTCCGCAGCCAGCCAGGGATATAGTTGGAGATCCTGACTCAAAAAACAACAAACTCGGGCTGGAGAGGTGGCTCAGCGGTTAAGAGCACTGATTGCTCTTCCGGAGGTCCTGAGTTCAATTCCCAGCAACCACATGGTGGCTCACAACCATCTGTCATGGGATCTGGTGCCCTCTTCTGGTGTGTCTGAAGATAGCGACAATGTACTTATATAGAACGAATAAGTCTTTAAAAACAAAAAACAAACAAACAAACAAACAAACAAACAAAAAACAGAAACGCAGGAGAAAACCAAAGAGAAACCCTGAAGTCCTCAGTCATCCATTGTCTTCCTAAGCCCCACATCCTGCAGGTCACTCTGAGAACGGCTTGGAGCGTCCTTTCAGAAGGTTCTGAGGCATGGGTGACACACCGGGTGACACCCGTGGCTGGACATCTGAATCTCCCAACTACATTTGATGTTGGGTTAAGAAAAAACAGAAAAATCTATGACCTGGAGGATTAACATTGAATCTACCTATTCTTCACAATGTTACAAGTGGAAAAAGATCACAAAACAGTATATTTAAGGTTTCTTTTTTTTTTTTTTTGGTTCTTTTTTTCGGAGCTGGGGACCGAACCCAGGGCCTTGCGCTTACCTAGGTAAGCGCTCTACCACTGAGCTAAATCCCCAGCCCATATTTAAGGTTTCTTTTTCCCCCTTCAAAACTAGACGAACATACCTGGGGCGTGGGTGGGGGGGTGGGGTGGATGGAGGGGGGGGGGACAAACCCAAAAGCGGGGCTTTGCAATGAATTTCAACTGAACCAGTGACCTTCCCCCCCCCCCCAGCCTCCAGCTAGGTTGTCTGAAGTCTCCTTTGAGCCTGTGGTATTTCCTAGCCTAAAGTCATAAATCCTTTTGAAATACAGCCTTCGGTTGCCTCTCTCCCAACTAACTGTACCAGTTAGTTTGCAAAAACTACCAGGTTCTTGTGACAGTCCCTGTACCAAGGGGATTCTAACAGATTTAGCAAATTTATAGGATTTGCTATAGAAACCAACAGAAGGAGCCAATCGAATGTCCCAGCGAAGCCATTTCCACCTTCACCCTGACCATAAGCCCCTCCCCTTTGAGGTCGGCTATGCTTTTGGCTATGTAGGGTACCATGGTTTCTCCTTCAGCCTCGCTTAGACCCACATCCGCAGCCGGGTTCTGTTCCACAGTCTGTCTTCTGCATTCCCTGGGAGCATATGGAAGCCCTCCCCAGGCACACTGCTGACTGCTGGAATCCAGCTCCTTCCTAGCAACTGAGACCTGGGGCCAAATTGGGCTGCTGGGTGCCTGCTGACCCTGCCTTGGCCAGCCACTTCCCGCTCTGAGCCCCCGTTGCCACAGGAACCAGCATCCTACAGCGGGCAGAGCGGCTGGCACAGTGCCTCTTCCTTTTGTTCTGTCTGCAGCTCATTTTGCCTCATTTCCTGGGCTTCCCGTTCTCCCGTCCCCTGGGGATCCAGTTCCTGGCCAAGGCCATTTGTCTGAGACAAAAGCAGAGATCGCAGACCTCAGGCCTCAGTCAACCCTCTGATGGTGCTGGGAACCACAGCAGCCATAGTCTCTCTGGAGGATGCGCTTCTGCCCTGAACGTGAGTTGGCCATTGGAATTTGTTCCTCTCAGGGAAACAGAGGAACCTCAGTGAGTCTAAGGAGAATACAGCCCGCCTAAGGCTCTGGCAGGCTGTGCACCCCCCCTCTTGTCTCCAGGTGGGTTCTGGTGGATCCAGCCCCCTGTCAGGGTGTGTTCAAATGTCAGTCTGTCCTCCAGGGTAACTGTGAGTGTAGAGCTAGGCTCCACCTCACCTGGTCTCCTGTCCCTTCGGCTCCTCGAGGAAGGTAAGAACGTCGTACCTGCACCCTTCAAGGGTATAACCTTTCTCCACAGTCTAGTGAGTCTACACAGCCTCATCCTGGGTGGGAGGCTTGATTGCTGAGTGTGCTTCCGTACTTAAAATGGACTCCTTCCATTAAAGCACTGGGTCGGATAGAAAAGTAGCTACGGACTAGGCACGGACTAGAACACGGGTCGGAGCTTCACACATGTTTGTTCATTTGGAGGCAAAGCCTGAGTATCTCACCCTCTTGTGGAGATGATCGACATCCCCCTGGCCTGTCTCTTCCTTACAAGGGACACCTCCAGTGCTGTCTGCAGAGAATGCTGTCTCTGTGAGCCTGCCCAGGCACTAGAGGGCTCTGCTTTATGTCTCTGTGAGCTCTAAACTGTACTTGTGGGCTACAGAGGCATGCTCAGTCACTAAGACAAGCCAAAGCCCCACTACAGGCAGTCTGCCAGCCCTGCTGACGGGAGGAGCTGGCCCAGAAGACACTTGCCCCTACCTGGTCCTGGGAACCAGGCCTCCTGGGGTGATGACAGGCTGTGTGAGGTCTTGGGTCAGAGGCTGTTGTGCAGGTTCCCAAGCCTCAGCTGAGTGTCTGTCCCCTACGTGACTCTGGTTCTTCTTAGAGGTCACACAGAAGGGACTCTCCTGGCCCCTGAAGAGCCGACTTCACAGGGACAGTGGAAGTGAGCTGATCACTCAGTGTCCTACGGTTGTAAGATTCTTGCCCTGCCTTCACACAAATCTAACGGAACAAGAGCTCCTTAACCACAC
Source organism: Rattus norvegicus (assembly GCF_021556685.1). Classification (NCBI taxonomy): domain Eukaryota; kingdom Metazoa; phylum Chordata; class Mammalia; order Rodentia; family Muridae; genus Rattus; species Rattus norvegicus. Next base: position 10,298,921 of record NC_141553.1, on the reverse strand, counting down.
CAGCTAGCCACTCCACATGATCTTGAATGGGACACAGTCCCTCTAGGACTCCATGATTCACCTCTCTTCCCTATACTGTGCCCTCTCTGCGACAACCAGGCTGGCCATCATGGTGGGACTCCATGGGGACCACTAGATTTCCCACTACTCCCTACCTGCAGGCCAGAGGCAAGCCCTACCTTCAGCGGGCAGCCTGGCTTTGGTGTACTTGGGGTGTCGTCTCCAGAATGCTTGAGGTTGGGGTCCTAAGACAGCTGAGGTCATTTGTTCAGGACTGGTCCTTACTCAGGATGCTGCCCTATAGCTGTGGACCCTGGCTATTCCCACCAACAAGACATGCAGGAGGCATGTTTTGTTTGGATTATTGGTCACGGGTTTCTGAGGATATCATCACCCTTAAAGGGCCATGTGATCCAGTCCACAGAAACAAGAGTACCCACTGTGCTCTTCTGACAGAGGGGGCTATCCTTGGGAACTAGGAGACCTGGGGATAAAAACTGGGCGCTTGTTCACTATAAACCAAACACCTTTGTCTTTTTACCATTATCTTTAAAGACAAGTATCAGGTGGGTGTGGTGGCATAAGCCCTTAATCCCTGACAGAGGCAGGTGGATCTCCGTTAGTTTGAGGCCAGCCTGGTCTACGTACATGGTAGGCTCCAGGATAGCCAGAACTAAACAAACAAACAAACAAACAAACAAAAACAAACAACCCCCATCCAATCCAAATAACAAAAAAATGGACGTCAAATTCTTTCAAGTGTGGAATTTACTGTTACACGGGCTCTGGAGAAGTTATTTACCTTGTATGTATGGACATTTTCCTCCAGCTACCAAAACCCTTTATAAGAAAATGTAGGGGGGTTGGGGATTTAGCTCAGTGGTAGAGCACTTGCCTAGCAAGCGCAAGGCCCTGGGTTCGGTCCCCAGCTCCGAAAAAAAAAAAAAAAAAGAAAATGTAGGGGTCTGGAAAGACGGCTCAGCAGTTATGAGCACTTAACTGTTCTTGCAAAGGAAACTGCGGTTCCATTCCCAGCACCCACATGGCGGCTCCCAACTGCCTGAAACTCTAGATCCAGAAGACCTGATGCCCTTCTTTTGGCCACCACGGGTACTAGACATGCAAGTGGGACACAGACATGCTACAGGCAAACACTCAGAGGCATAGAAATAAAAATATCTTTAAGAAAATGGAATCGCGGGAGGGGCGGAGGGCTGGAGAGGTGGCTCAGTGGTTAGAGCACCAACTGCTCTTCCAGAGGTCCTGAGTTCAAATCCCAGCAACCACATGGTGGCTCACAACCATCTGTAATGGATTTGATGCCCTCTTCCAGTGTGTCTGAGGACAGAGCATTTAGACATATTAAATAAATAAATAAGTCTTAAAAATAAAAGGAAAAATAATCGTATAGAGTAATTGATCTCTGACACAACAGGCTTGTGTCATCCATGTTGGCGCCAAATCAAGGCACATTAGCTATAGCCCATCCCATGGTCTCCAGGGCCCTCTCCAGGACCAGCTGTCGTAGGCCTGGACACAGACTTACCTGTTGTTTCTAGCTGCCAGCTCCTCCCGCATCTTTTTAATATCACTCTTGCATTTTTCGATCTCCACCACTTTGAGTCCTTCCACTGGTGACAAAGAGACACAGAGAAGGAGGGTCACCAGAAGTAATCCCAGGGCTCTAGCCAGACTGGTAGCTGAGGGTCTCAGAAGGAGGCTGGCTTGTGGCAAAGGCTTCTCTACCTTCCCACGCTACTGATATCTGGGGATCCCCCACTTCCCCGCCAGCCAAGAAATAAACAGGCAGAGTCAAGGAGGAACAGGGCTGGACTCAGTCATATCCCCAGGGTCCCAGCTAACTGATGAGTGTTAACAAGCCAATAGCCTGCCAACAAGCCAGCATCCAGTGTGCTCCCTCAGAAATGCTGGGAGTGACTGGAAATGCTACCGGAAGCTGGGTTCTTGAGGAAGGAAAAAAAACTTATATGTGACTTTATGACTGCACCTCAGTTCCCTGCCAAAGGACACTACCCCAGGCACGAGTTATTCCCTTTCTCGCTGAGCTGGGCTCCAAATAATTGCTAAAAACACACCGTGGCCCTTTCTAGTGGAAAACAGCCATCTGGGGACCTGCTGGGTTCCTGACAATGCCTCTAACCCAAGAAACAGAGCCGCAGCTTGGGTGCATGTGCAAAGGTGACCTGGCGGGGCTCAGCCTCCTTCTGGGCTTTCCAGAAATTTCCAAGGTAGAGGCCAGGTGGATAGGGTTTAGTAGGGACACCGCCTCTTCTGCACAAAGGGATGTGGTCAGCTCTGGTCTGGGTGACTTGATTTTGGGCCAGAGAAACCTCTATCCCTCCCACACAAGGCTGTTATGTGTAGACCAAAATGAAGGTCTTAGGGGACAGTGTCTGGGGACAGGGTAGTGGCAGCCTGGGGATAAATCTAGGTAGCAGCTGTGGGGAACACAGAGGCTAGACATGTTTGGTCACCCACTTGGTCACCCTTTCTTTAGAGTGAGGTTCTTCATGCCTTCTCGTATCACTGGCACTTAAAGAAGTTGTCGAAGGCCAGTGGACGTTCTTCTGAGGACCACCCTTGGGGGTTCCCCAGCCATGAGTTTAATATGGCCGCTGCAGTCTTGTTTAAACCTGGTTGCATTTTGCAGACTGAAGGAACACACAGCAGATAAGCAAGCCGAGGAAGCTGCAGCTCAATCAATGGGTGAGTCAAAGGCAGAACATGGAAGAAAGCCAGCAGATCCAAGGAGACATGTGGCAGATCCCACTTGCTAGTGGGTGAGAGACAAAGCTGTCCTGTGTGGCACCACCTGGCTCTAACGCATGATCTTCCTGTCTTGGTTTGTAAGTGGCTGGGGGTTTTAGGCGTGACCTATGACTACACCGGGTGTTCAGTGGTTCATCGAAGGGCCCCTTCAGTCTTCCTACCCTCAGATCCAAGGGGTGGGTGCTCCATTCTGTGAGGCCTTCACAGACAATGGTGGAAGGCCAGTGGACTCATGGCCTGACCCAAGTTTCATCCGTAAGGGTCCCATGGTGGTTTGAACATTCTTAACCCGGGGAATGGCACGATTTAGAGGTGTGGCCTTGTTGGAGGAAGGATGTCATTATGGGCTTTAAAACCCTCCTCCTAACCATAGAGGTGGGGTGGGGTGGGGTGGGGTGGGTGGGGGAGCCAGTCTTCTAGCAACCTTCAGATGAAGATGTAGAACCCTCAGCTCCTCCTGCACCATGCCTGCCTGGGTGCCGCCATGCTCCCGCCTTGATGATAATGGACTGAACCTCTGAACCAGTAAGCCAGCCCCAATTAACTGTTGTCATTATAAGAGTTGCCTTGGTCATGGTGTCTGTTCCTTAGGAGTAAAACCCTAACTAAGACAGGTCCCCTTATTCCTCTCAAGTCTGACCTATGGGTAGGCACAGATACTCTAAGCTAAAGAAGAGGTTGCCCTGAACAATTTACCATTGCCAGCGCCCCAGTGACACGGCCAACATAGGCCATCTGACATGCTGGCCTGCTTGGGAACCCAGGAAGTGCATGTGGACTTCAGAAGGGTTGAAGTGCCCGAAGAGGACAGAGAGGGCGATGGACACACACACACACACACACACACACACACACACACACACACACACACGGGAACTGAAGTTACAGAGATAGTTGTGAGCTGCCACGTGGATGGGTGGCTGGAAATCAAACCCAGGTCCTCTGGGACTCTCAGCCAGTGTTCTTAGTCTCTGAGCCACCTCTCCAGCTCCGACTTCAGAAGGGGTTCCTGTGGGCTTCTCTACCTTGTCACCTCCCGATAAAAGAGATTTAGGAGTGAATTCCTAAGGGAGATGCTGGCTCTGTGGAAAGTGGCCTTAGCAGTAGCTAAAGGCAATTTTACCTTCCTCCACTCTAAGAACTCACCGGAACTGTGGGCGCGCTCTCTCTCCTATCTGCAAAGCTAAGAGGCACCACTTTAAGAGGGAACAGAGAGGGCTGGAGAGATGGCTCAGCGGTTAGAGCACTGACTGCTCTTCCCGAGGTCCCGAGTTCAAATCCCAGCAACCACATGGTGGCTCACAACCATCTGTAATGGGATCTGATGCCCTCTTCTGGTGTGTCTGAAGACAGCGACAGTGTACTCATATATAATAAATAAATAAAATATTTAAAAAAAAAAAAAGAGGGAACAGAGAGTTGCTTTACAATGCCTTCTCCTGGGACTGCTCTGACAGTCTGCCTTAGGCACACTTCCTGAACGACACCGAAAGACTGGTACAGTTCAGTTCAGTATGGAAATTCTGGATTGTTTGCATACCCCGTATCTACCTCTGTCTTCAGGTGTCAACTCTGGCTGTGGCCCACACTGGTGTTCAGGTCTTGGTTTAGGTCCAGGGCACGGGTACAAAGAGTAGATGGGGCAGGGATGCCCTGTGTCCCCACCACAACACACCAGGAAGGAAGTGAACAGCTCCCGGCAGGACAGGAGCCAAGGGCCAGGCTGTTCCACGGTTATGAAATCACCTTTGACTCTCCAGTAATCCCAGACTCCTTAAAAGCTAAACATTTACACAGAAAGGGGGAAAAGCGCTGACAGTCACAGAGGAGAAACTCGTATTTGGTTTAAAGGTCAAAGAGCAAGAAGGAAATTCCGTTCGCTACGAGGTCAGCAAAGTGTGGGGGTTTACAGCTGTATGTCCCTTCCCCTGAGACGCAGGGTACAGTTAACGACACCCAGATGGGCACATGCCTTCCGGTGTGTCAGTCCACGTCTTCGTGTACGTGTTTGTGCATGGTTGTGTGTCTGCATGGAGAATCGGCTCAAGTTGTCTTCCTGGCAGCCTGCCCAGCCACTCGGGGATAGGATCCTGTGAATAGCACTTTTGATTTCAGCAAAAGATCCTTGGCAGATTTTAGGCAGAGGACTTGAAATGGGAGCGTCCTTGACTCGAACGGCAGCGTCTTTACAAGAAACAGACAGGGCGTATTGAGAAATGGCAGTCGTAAGGAGGGAACTACAGGAAGACAGGGGCAAGCTGTAGTCGTGGAGTGATCCCAGCCAGGAGGAGAGGGAAGGACGACTGAGAAGCACCAATGATCAGAGTTAGGCAAGAGCTCACTTTCCCTCCGATCCCAGAGGAGACAGCCACACTGACACTTCCCAAGCCAGACCCTCCAGCTTCTGGCACCTTGGAGTGGGCACTGCTGTGACTTACGCAGGCCTCTTGGGTGCTGCCCTTGGCTGGAGTGGTCACTAACTTTTCTGTGGCTCCTCACCATCTCCAGTTAAAACAAGATAGCCTTGAGGACGCAAAGACCACCTGACTCGGGGAAAGCCAACACACTCTGAGAGGTATCTGCAGGACAGTGGGGAACATGGGTGAGCCAAGTCTTGCATGATAGAAACTTTTTTCTTGAGGAGAGAGAGAGAGAGAGAGAGAGAGAGAGAGAGAGAGAGAGAGAGAGAGAGAGAGAGAGAGAGAGAAGAGAGGATTAAAAAGCAAAAAAAAAAAAAAAGGCATCCATTTTTGTCTTACGAAGAGAGTCAGTCACGGTGCTTGTCTCCTAATGGCTCCCTGTTTGAATTTTGTTTACTCAGCCCAAGTTAATAAATTAGGTGCCTGGATATCTCCAGGCTGAGCCTGACAGTGACAGAATGCCTAGCGGTGGAGCCGAGGGTGGAATTCGGGCTCCCCGGACCTGTGGAACGGAAGCATCAATCCTTCATTGATCCTGTCACTACGGGTGAGGTGACTTGAAGCTATTTCCCTCCCCGAATCTGGCTCTTTGGAAACAGAATGGAAACTGGACTTGTCTCTCTCCCTCTCTCTCTCTCTCGCTCTCGCTCTCTCTCTCGCTCTCGCTCTCGCTCTCGGTGGCCAGAGACTGAGACCAAAACGTCACATCTTCCAAACTCTGCAGAAGCAATGTGAAGAGAAGACCTCCTGCCCCACCCCATCCCTGGTACAAGCAGTACAGCCCCTGGCAGAGATTCTGCTGGGCCAGACATAGGCCATTTTGGTTTACGGTTTGTGTTCTGTGCACAGGTAAAAGCATCACGCAAACCGCGCTTTCGCAGAAAGGCATGCTTAGATCTGTCCGTGTGCAACCTCCGTCGAAATCAAAGCGGCACGGAGAAAGGATGCATTCGCCTTCAAGCGCCCACCCGCTCACTGCTCTAAGTGGCTAATTCTGACAGAGGTTTAAAAAAAAAAAATAAGGGGTTGGGGATTTAGCTCAGTGGTAGAGCGCTTGCCTAGCAAGCACAAGGCCCTGGGTTCGGTCCCCAGCTCCGGAAAAAAAAAAAAAAAAGCAGAAAGGGAAGGAAGAAAAACAAAAAATCTCCACTCACATTCCACCCGTTTCTCCAGCATGGCCAGGTGATTCGCAACTTCAGCTTTCAGCTCGTTGATCTTAAACGCTCTGGGGGGCAAAATCGGGAAGAAAAAGATAAAAACTGAGACCCAGACCAGCAAACATGTATAGGTCCCTGCCTGGGGTGAGAGCTCCAGGGAGGCTGGAGGTTGGGGAGGGGACCGAGACAGCAGGAGGAGCTTTTTAAAGAGTGTGTAATGTCTCTGAGTCTGGGGTTATTACTACTCTGTCCTGGGCTCTCTGAGTAGACTTAAGCTGGGTTGACCCATGCCTTCACCCCGCCCTGCCCAGTATGGACAGCGGTGGGGTACCGCCATGTTCCATGGTGGTTCGGTCATTTGGTTCAAAGTGACAATAACATACCATACAGAAGTCATTTTGGGGAGCTCACAACAGAATTATAGGGTGTTGGCACACTAAAGAGAAGCCATCCACCTGCACGGTAACAGCATCTCAGTGGGAAACATTCATTCGTAGAAGGATGTTTGGTAGATGGCTCCAAGCCTTAGAAGAATAGTGGGGGACAGATTCGCTACTTCCAAAACTCATAGTTTAGAAGCGGCCACTGGACGTGGTTTTGGGGATATGGTGAAGGTTTGCTAAGATATGCTGGGCTAGGCTCGCTATAGAAGCTATAGATGGCTGACTCAGCCACCTCCCATAAGTACAGAGAACATACCGTACCTGGAGAATTGTTCCGCCACTTGGGCCAGCACACCCTGGACGAGTTCTTCTCTTTCTACAAACCAAAGAAGAGAAACCGATGGAGTGCAGGCTGGGAGGAAGGACGTGGAGACAGGCAGGCAGCTAAGGTTGCTATCCCTGTGTGAGCTACAGGTGCCTATGTAGAAGGATGTTCGGCCTGCCGATCACGGGTAGCAGGGCCTCCCTGGGCACAGGTTTCTCCCCTGCTCGGCCTGCTCGGCCTGGTCTGTTGCCAGTGGCCCTGGGGCTGATATTCTCCAGGCACTGCCACACCTAGATGAGGCAGGCAGGCCTGGGGGGTTCTAAATATAGGCAACCTTCTCTGGGTTGCTCATTTTATGGGGACAATTACCACAGCAGAATGGGGTCAGTGAACCTCCGAGTGAAAACATGGTGTTCTCAGGATGGGTCTGCAGAGAGGAAGCAGGCTGGGAGGAGCGGGCCGGGCCTCTTTGGGCCTGCCCTGTAAAACTGGGCTGGGTGGTTGGTTTTTACAAGGTTCAGGTCCCAGGCTGATCATAACCCGTCTCTTTCCTATTTCCTGACCAGCCCGGTTCTGTGACTTGCCAATGGTCGTGACGTCACCCTTTGAAGTGATTCTATCTGTCCTCTGGAGAAGGGAGACCTTTGGGTCCCAGAGAGCCATTCATTCAGAGCCCCAAACTCAGACACTCTATAAAGGGATCCATAGATTCTTCTTTGTTGGCCTGACGCTTAACTCTCGCCAGCAACCGAAACATAGCAAACCAAACCAGCACGGCTAGGTGATACTTCAATAATTCAGTCAGGGCATGGAACTCAGAAGCTAAGGAATATCCCCGTGTTTCCGCCCAGTGCCTGCTTCCCAGCAAACGGTCACAAACACACAGAGAAGATAATACAGCCCAGCATCATTTAACGAAGTCAGCACAGCTTGTCTGTGTGTGGTGTTGGTGGCGGCCGCAGCGGCGGTGGCATATACATGTTATAGATTTTTGGGGACCAAACTCAGGTCAGCAGGCTTGTTGGCAAATGCCTTTCAGCACCAAGCCATCTTGTGGGCCTCAGGATTTGTTAAATTAAATATGACGTACCCGTATTGTAGACTCCCAGTCTACCATTGATAATGAACCCAGTTCGGCCCACCTTCAAATCCCAGTATGCGGGAGGGTGGGTGAGGCATTAGAGGGCCAGGGAGTCGAGAAGAACAAGTTTAAGATGAGCTTTAACTGCACCACAAGAGCCTGTCTAAAATGGAAAGATGAGGGGAAACCGAATAATCATTTAATGCTCCTATCTGGGAGGCGGAGGCAGGAGGACTGGTGAATTTCACCACAAGCCAGCCAGGGTTACCCAGCAAGACCCTGACTCTACAAAACAAAACAAAAACCAAAACCAACGGGAAAAGTTAACGTCTGTTATTAGACTTAAAAGGCGGTTTTTAGGGGCCAAAGAAATCTTTCAGAGACCAGGGTTTGATTCTTAGCACCCTCGTGGAGGTTCACAGCCAACCATCGTCTACATGAATCTCCAGTCCCAGGGGATCGAATGCCCTTCCTGATGTCCGTGGGTGTGAGGCAGACACGCAGTACGTACACATGTGTTCAAGCCAAACACTCCACACTAAACAGAATCTCAAAAACTTCATTCGAATGATGGCTGTTTTTGAAAAGTGACACGGAATGCCCCCATTTTTCCAGCGCGTTGGGAGGGAACCTTCCAGAACACCAACAGTAGTTATCTTCTGTTTATGAGATCCCACTTTCCTATTTTTTTTTCTTTTTCTTTTTTTCGGAGCTGAGGACCGAACCCAGGGCCTTGCATTTGCTAGGCAAGCGCTCTACCACTGAGCTAAATCCCCAACCCCCCCACTTTCCTATTTTTGATGCTTCAGAGAACCTTTATTTTCCACTATGAACATACATATTAATTTTATAATGAGAAAGAAGTGTTTCCTCCCCCTCACATCCTGGACACCTTCAGTCTAAGCGACAGGACATTGCTGGCACCAGAAGTCTCCTTGGCCTCCTCCCCTCCACAAGCCACCTCTGTCCTGATCTAAGCAGATGCTGGCTCACGGGTTTCACAGGCATGCGGGTCTGCCGCGCGTGTCCTCCCGTGTCTAACTGCTGTCTTGGTCTACTGAGGAGACTGGGTTGCCTCGGTGCCCTGTAGCACGGACCTGCCACGTCAACACATCGATTGTCACCAGGCTAAGACCCCTGAAAACTCCAAAATTCGGGTCATCGGCTGTGAGAATATCACTTCAAGCAGCACGCGGCTAGGGGACACTGTGCTGGCGCAGTAACGACTTGAGGTCACTTAAGGAAGTTCCGAGTTTGGTACCGGATGGTGTGGCATGCTACTTGAGCCCTGGAAGATGTTTCCAAGTGTGGACACCACAGCTCCATCTCTGTGTGTCTTCGACAACAGGCTGTTGTAACACTCGCTCCTATGGACATTCAACATGACAGGAACAGTAGCCTGGTCTGCTCTACTTCTGGGCGTTTTCTGCTCCCCTCCTCCCTTGCTTTTGGCAGGATTTGCTACGTAGTCCAGGCTGGCCTCTGACTTGGGCTATCTTTACACTGCAGCCTCCCATATGCTGGGAGCACCAGTTCCAGCCATCATCCCTAGTCCCTTCCATCTGCTCTTTTCTCCCCTCTCCCCTCCCCTCCTCTCCTCTCCTATACCCTCCCCTCTTCTCCTCTCTTCTCCCTTCACCCTCTCCCCTCCCCTCTCTCCCCTTCCTCTCCTCCCCTCTTTCTCCCCCTCCTCCCCTCCCTTTCCCCCTCTTTCTCTTCCTCCTCCCCTTCCTCCTCTTCTCCCCTCTCTTCTTCTCCCCTCCCCTCCTTCTTTCCCTTCTCCTCTCCTGTCCTCCTTCTTCCCTCCCCTCCCCTCTCTCATCTTCCCTCCCTCCTTCTCTCCCTCTTCCCCTCTCCTCTCCTCCTTTCTCCTCTCCCTTTCTTTCTTCCCTTCTTCCTAAAATATATTCGCTAGTGTTTATTCTCTGTATGCAATAAAAAGAAAACAAACAAAACCAACAAAAAAAAAATGAACCAATTGCTATCGGTGGTTCTCAACCTGTGGGTCACAACCCTTCCATAGGGGTCGCCTAAGATAATTGGAAATAACCAGATGTTTACATTATGATTCACAATGGTAGTGAAATCCCAGCTGGGAAGTAGCGAGGTGATAATTCTATGGTTGGGGGTCACCACGACATGAGGAATTGTATTGTAGGGTCACAGCATTAGGAAGGTCGAACCACTGGCCTAGATCAACCTGGTAAGCCTTCTCTGCTTTACTGCCTATAGGTGTCACGTAACCTTACACTCCCCGTGGTTTCACTCTGAGTGCAGGTTCAGAGCAGGTTCAGTCACCCCAACCTGCTTCCGGTTGTCTGCCTCCCTCCCATCTACCCAGGTGTCAACCCAGATGTCTGCCTTAAACCACTTCCTCCCGGTGACCACCTCCCTGTGGGCAGCTGACTCACCTGCTGTCCCCACACCTGGTACACACTGTGCAGCCCTATGCCACAGTAACCATCCACCAATACCAAGCATTTCAGAACTCATGTCTGCTTGCTTTAAATCACCAATCAAAACTCCCCATGAGGAACCCCGTGGGGTAATTCTCAGGACACAGTAAAGGCATAACCTACGGGACACAGTAAAGGCATTAACCTACAGGTCATCTTCTGTCTTTGCTCTTGTGCTCCTGGCCTCTCTGTGTGACACACAGGCACCTGTCTATCCTAAATAATGTCATCTTTCCTTCAAGCTTGTGTCATTCAAATGGTTCTCCCTACCTAAGACTCAGAACGCTTTCAAGCGAGTGGGTGTGGATAACCCATGGCTGCCGGCTTCATATCCTGTAAGAATAAAAGTCTCTTTTTATAGTGTCTCTTAGAAGCTCAACTCAGAGTGTCAGTCACAGAGATACAGTTGAGCAGCTCCTGAGTGCAATGGCTGGCCTTCTGAAGGCCTGCATCTATCACGGAGGAGAAGTGGCTTCTCTGAGCCTCTGGCAGGGCCTCGGTGAGTTTTCTTTTTTCTTTTTTTTTTTCTGTTCTTTTTTTCGGAGCTGGGGACCGAACCCAGGGCCTTCCGCTTCCTAGGTAAGCGCTCTACCACTGAGCTAAATCCCCAGGCCCCCTCGGTGAGTTTTCATAGCTTCCTTGGTGCAGTGTGGTCTTAGATTACTTACCAAGAAATCTTTAGAATCTTTAGCGGCAGCTGGGATTTACATGAGCTGCTGATCTCTGAGTAATCATATAAATTCAGAAGTCATTACACAATCAGTATTGTGTGTGTATGTGTGTGCGTGTGTGTGTATGAGTGTGTGAGAGTGTTTGTGTATGTGAAAGTGTGTGTATGTGTGAGTGTGTGATGTGTGTATGTGTGTGCATATGAGTGTGTGTATGTGAGTGTCTGAGTGTTTGTGTATGTGAAAGTGTGTGTGTATGTATGTGTGAGTGTGATGTGAGTGTGTATGTGTGTGCATATGAGTGTGTGTATGTGAGCAAGTGTAAGAGTGTATATGTGACTGTGTGTGTATATGTGAGTGTATATGCATGTGTACATGTGAAAGTGTGTGTGTATGTGAGCATGTGAAAGTGTGTACGTGAGCATCTATATGTGAGCATGTGTGTGAGCATGTGTATGTGGCTGTGTATGAGAGTGTGTGTATGTGTGAGTGTATATATGAGTATGAGTGTGTATACAAGTATGTGAGAGTATATATGTGACTATGTATGAGTATGTGTGTGTGTGTGAGTGTGTGTCTGTGAGGATGCATATGTGAGTGTGTGTGTATATGTGAGTATGTGTGTGTACACATGGATGCCACATTACACCTGTGTAGATTCAAGGGTGTCTTGCATGAGTTGTTTCTAGCCTTCTACTGTGTGGGTCCTGGGATTCAAACTCAGGTGGTCAGGCTTGGCAGCAAGTCTCTGACCCACTGTTCACATTTCTAAATGATGCGTAGGTAAAAGAGGAAGTTTCGAGAAAAAAATTTAAAGACATTGAATTTCATGAAAAGGAACACACACACATCCATCAAAGCTCTGCTGTGGCTAAAGTATGGCTGAGAAAGGAATGGAGCCCTGTACACTGAAAGAGCAAAAAACTGAACACAGTAACCCTGGGTCTCACTGTAAGAACTCGCAGACAGAGCTCAACACAGCAGAGGGAGGGAGAGACAGGAAAGAGCAGGACACAAAGACAAAGAAAGAGAAAGCAGTGGAAGAGAAATCAAACCACACAGAAAAATTAATAACCCATCCAGCTCTGTAAGAAGGCCAACAAACCAACAGACTTCCAGGAAGAATGGCAGAAATAAAGACAGAGGCTACCGAGATCAGGGACAAGAAAGGAGCTATTACTACAGCCCCTATAGACAGGGCTCTGGGAGGGTCCTGCAAACGCCTTGCACATACAGACTTGACAACCTTGAAAAGCAAACCAATTCCTGCAGAAACAAAACCACAACGCATCTGGGATGAAGGAATTTGAGCAGCTTGCCACTGTAAAGGGGAGTGGATTTAAAATGTAAAAGTCCACTCCTCACTACCACCAAAGAACTCTCCAGTCCCTTTGGTGTCCCTGCAGAATTCAATCAAGTAGTTACAGATTTCACACAATTTTAAATATCTCTTCCCCAAAAAAGAAGAGGAAAGAACACCCTCCCCCTTTTCTTTCGGTTGTCTCTATGTAGCTCTGGCTGTCCTGGAACTCACTCTGTAGCCCAGGCTGGCCTCAAACTCATGATCTTCCTGCCTCTGCTTCCTTAAGCAACTCCTACCAGCTTGCATCACCACAACCAGCCATCAGGGTCTGATACCAAATCCACATGGGCAACAGCAACAGATAGAGAGCCATGACCAACACCCCCCATGAACACAGACAAAAACTCAGTAAGAAAAAAAATATTAAAAAAAAAAACAAAAAACACATGGGGCTGGGGATTTAGCTCAGTGGTAGAGCGCTTGCCTAGCAAGCACAAAGCCCTGGGTTCGGTCCCCAGCTCCAAAAAAAAAAAAAAAAAAAAAACCACATTTGGCAATATAGAAAAAGGAAAACCATAGGTGAATGCCAAGTGTAATTTGTGCCAAGGATGCAAGTTTGGTCCACTGTTTAAAAAAACCAATCAACGTAATCCACACTGGTAGCAGAGAAAAGGAAAACCTCATTATCCTGTCAATTAAGTCACAGAAAGGCATCTGGCAAAATCAACACACACTCAAGATGAAGTTCTCAGAGAGGCAGAAATAGGGAGGAACCTCATTAAGTTGATTTTACAAAAGCATTAAGAGGGGCAGGAGGGATGGCTCAGCAGTTAAGAGCACACTGGCTGCTCTCCCAGAGGACATGGGTTCGATTCCCAGCACCCACATGGTGGCCCACAACCATCTGTAACTTTAGTTCCAAGAGATGGGATGCCTTCTTCTGGCCTCGGTGGGCACCACATACACACGGTGCATATACGGGCACACAGCTACAGCACCCATATACATAACATTAAGTTATAAAAGCACGGACACACGCTTCAGCTACAGGCGTGACAAGGCGGGAGGGGCTTCTCGTCGTAACTATTTGACCCACTGCTGAACATTCAAGTTGGCATGATAAGGTAAGAATAAGAAATAAAAACCATGGGGCTGGGGATTTAGCTCAGTGGTAGAGCACTTGCCTAGAAAGCACAAGGCCCTGGGTTCAGTCCTCAGCTCTGGGAAAAAAGAAAAAAGAAAAAAAAAAAAGAAATAAAAACCACACAGGCCAGAAAGGAAGAAATAAATCAGCAGCCCTTGCCTGCTGAGGGCAAGACTGTCTACACAGAGCGATCCAAGGATTCTACAAAATGCAACAAACACCCCTCTTGGCGCCAACAAGTGAATTAACCAAGGTTGTAAGGCACACATGCAATATTAATAGTATGTAGTGATCATATTAAAAACTCAATTCCACTGCTAGTCACTCAGAAAAGCATCACTTCTCAGGAATAAACACAACAAAACACGCAGAATTTATACGCTCGGAATTCCAAGGGTCACTGATAAAGATGTGTAACTAAATAATAACTCGTGTTAATGACTTAGTAAATTTGACACAGCAAGGATGTCCATCCTCCCTAACCTGGTATCGAAGGCTTAAGTTTCTTTCTGTCAAAAAGCAAACTGCAAGCTCGTTTGTGGAAGTGGATTATTCCATGGGCGAAAAACTAATGCAAAATGAATTGCCCATGGTCGAGAACCATAACACACGGGGACACAGCCTGCAGAGTGTGGGGGAAGTCAGGGACTTCCTAGACGTGACACCCAAATACACAGGGAGAAATCACTAAGCTACTTCATCAGAATTAATTGTTGCTCTAGAAAGATACGTGTTAGGCAGACGTGCTCAGGAGTAGTTGGCCGACACAGAACAGATTCCGTGTTTTGGGGTGTGTGTGTGTGTGTGTGTTTTAAGACAGAGAAAGAATATGAAGTTGGGTGGGTGGCTGGGGACATGGAAGGAAGTAGTGAAGGGGTAAATATAAGACTGAGATATATGGGGGCTGGAGAGATGGCTCAGCGGTTAAGAGCACCGACTGCTCTTCCAGAGGTCCTGAGTTCAAATCCCAGCAACCACATGGTGGCTCACAACCATCTGTAATGGAATCCGATGCCCTCTTCTGGTGTGTCAGAAGACAGCTACAGTGTACTCAAATACAAAATAAATAAATAAACCTTTACAAGAATGTCTTTCCTTTAAAAAAAAAAGACTGAGATATTTTAAAAAATAAATAAATAAAAATTAGCCGGGGTGGTGGTGATACACACCTTAATCCCAGCACTCGGGAGGCAGAGGCAGACGGATCTCTCTGAGTTCGAGGCCGGCCTGGTTTACAGAGCAAGTTCCAGGACAGCCTGGGCTATGCACGGAGAAACCCTGCCTTGAAAGGCCAAAATAAGTGAAGAAATAAATAAATTAAATAAAAACCCGATTGAAGTAAGTAAGAAATAAGTCACGCCACCCACCCACGCATCCACAGTCGTTAGGAAAGGCAAAACAGAATGCTTATCCTAAGATCAAAAAGGCTGGGGGTTGGGGATTTAGCTCAGTGGTAGAGCGCTTGCCTAGGAAGCGCAAGGCCCTGGGTTCGGTCCCCAGCTCCGAAAAAAAAGAACCAAAAAAAAAAAAAAAAAAAAAAGGCTGACCACACCCAGGGCTCAGGAGGACTAACCCTGGGTCACTCATACCCTGCTGGTGGTGCGGGGGCAATTCTGTGGAGAAGTTCGAAAGTAGCTGACCTTCCGGGTAAAGGGAAGGAAATCTATGCTCCCATCATCACCTGTGAGCTAGCAACCTGGCTGGAAATGGTCCCAACAATGGAAGCAAGCCAGACACCCTCCAGCCATAAAAAGAATCTACTTCTAGAGGAACAACGAGGACGGACAGATCAGCCTGCTGGTTCTGAGCGAAGCAACTAATCTCCCAAATTGCAGGTCTGACTGTATTTATTCAATGTTCTAAGTGACAAAATTAGAAATCTGGTGATCTCGGGTCAGTGACCAGCAGGGAAGGGGTCAGGGAGGAGTGAGTTCAGAAAGGAAATGATTACCAAAGGGCAACAGGAGGGAAGGATGGGGTGGGGGAGGGGAGCTGCACCCAGGAGCGTGGTGAGCCTAGCTAGCTGGGCCACTGTTGCTGCAGGTTGTGCAAGGTGGACTGGGAAGGGTCCTCATGAGGATCTGAATTGGAACTCTGAGCCACCTCAGAGTGGAATAACAAAATAAGGAAGCCAGGAGGGGGTGTTGGGGATTTAGCTCAGTGGCAGAGCGCTTGCCTAGCAAGTGCAAGGTCCTGGGTTCGGTCCCCAGCTCCGAAAAAAAAAGAAAAGAAAAAAAAAAAAGGAAGCCGGGAGGGAGAGATGGCTCAGCGGTAAGGGACAGCGGATGCTGAGTAGTCTAGGACTTGGTTCCCAGCATCCACTTGGCAGCTTACAACTACTGTAACTCCAGTTCCAGGGGAATCTGATGCCCTCTTCTGGCCTCCTTGGATATAAAGCTACACAGGTGGCCCCCAGGCATCTAGGCAGGCAACAGTCATATACATAAAACAGAAATAAATAACATTTTTAAAAGGCAGTTAATGGGGTTGGAGAGATGGCTCAGCGGTTAAGAGCACTGACTGCTCTTCCAGAGGTCCTGAGTTCAATTCCCAGCAACCACATGGTGGCTCACAGCCATCTGTCGTGGGATTCGATGCCCTCTCCTGATGTGTCTGAAGGCAGTGTATTCCCATACATAAAAAAATAAAAATCTTAAAAAGGGAGCTAATGAAGAGCTGTCGTTTGGATTGGGGGATGTAATCCCTTGGGTTTCACAGTAGCATCTTTATACTTGTATTCAGGTCTCAGGGGAAGCAGGAATCGGCTTGGGCAGACACTGGTATCCCTGTCTACGTTAAGGCTAAACCTTAGCCTGAGCCCATGGTTCTCTTTTGTTCAGAGTCAGAGTGAGTGGTTCACCCGCTGGGGCCACAGTCAGGCTGTGGCTTATGGACAACTCAGCACAAAGAGCTCACCGGGGCGTTTACACGGAGTGCAAAGAATGAATTCTTTTCCAAGGGAAAAGAGGGGGGAAAATTCCCATGTAGCACAGCCAGTCACCCACCCACGTGTCCGTAAACACAGCCCTGATCGGGGAGTGTTGTCCGCCATCACAGGGGTTCTTGTACTGCCGTTGTTTCCTCCCACTGGACTGCAAGCAAGGAACCTGTGCAGAATCCTCAGGGCAGCGTGTGGCCTGTGGCAAATGCCACTGCCTTTGTTCCGGTCACTAAGGCTGGCTGACAGACAAGCTGTGCACCCGAACATCTCCTGTGGCCCGCCCTTCCCTGGTGTGTCCCAATCTTTGGGACAACGGGATGCTCAGGGCATCCATCAGCCTGGGCATCCAGGATCTGTCTGCCGTGTCTTTCCCATGCTTTTTTTTTTTTCCAGTCATAATTATAGACAGAGCTCACTTGCACAGACTAAGGGCGGTCATTGTGACATTTCTGCACACATTCACAGCCTCTCGTCCTCTCCTTCTGCTTTCCTAATAATTCTTTTACCTCCCAGTTATCTTTTGAAAAGGTTTCCGCATGAGAAAAAAAAAGCACGAATTGTCTGTCTTCGTCCCCTCAGGTAGCCTAAAACCCCTGGATTGGGTGTGGGGTGGGGCGGGGGGCAACAGTTTTCAATTGCCAAGTGTCCATCCTTCCCAACCTGATGGCAAAGCCATACCCTGTCGGCGAAATTCACCACAACAAATGATGCTTCTCACTGCTTCCCTGGTTTCATGGCACATCCTGACTTGAAGGAGTTTAAGCACGTGCAGACATTCTGTTTGTAGGCCGTCTAAGTAGCCCTGAGAAAAGTCAGCAGTAGCCAAGAATGCTTGTAAATCATGGCTGTAGGCAAGTGTCATTTCTTTGGGCTCCCTCCGGATCCCAAGGCTTTTAACAAAGGCGAGAGAGTCTGAGGGGAGGAGCTGCGTTTAACTGATGCTGAGGCCCCGAGGACCAGGCATTCACGGGCAATTTGTTTTCTAGGGAAACTCCAGGAGCTAAGCAGCAGGCTATGAGGAATAGCCCAGGCTCCTGTGAGGGTACGGGGTGCTGACAGGAACACACTGGGGAGGACTCCCAGGTACTGAGTGCAGCCAAGGAAGGCAAGCGCCCTGTATATCCCAAAGAGCAGCTAGCTCCCTTCAGGCTGAAGAGGCTTGTTGGCAGCCTTGGCAGGCCAAACAGTTTCTAGCTTGTCATTGCCTTAGCTCCTGCTGGCTGCTGTAGGCAAGCATCCACAATAAACATTGCTGTTGGGAGCTGGGGAATCTCCCGTATTAGCTTCATTTTAGGACAGTCTTAGGAGAATCTAAGAAGGCCAGCGGGGGTCCCACGAGGATGTTTGGACAGCACAGCAAGGGAACAGAGGAACCCCAGCTCTGGTGTCCTCTGAATAGGGGTCCAGAATAGACCAAACCTCCGTCATTTGGGGGAGGGGGGAGCTACTCAGGTGTCAGGTTCAAGGTTCCTGGACAGAATCCAGCTGGCAGTCACATAGGTGCAAATGAGATAGGTGCCCTGCCCCACCGGGGGTTTCCCCATGCAGCAGACCACGGCTGCCGAGTCTTAAGTCCGACTCCAGCTCGGGTTATAGGGGACATTCAAGGAACCTGTCCCCGCCTCGCCCACTTCCAGGAACTGTTTTGTTTCAGACAATTCCTGACCCTGCCCAGGGCTCCTATCACTCAGAGGCAGAGGGACAAGGATTTGGTTAAAGGGACAGCCAGGAAAGCCCGTCATTCTGTTGTAAGGAGCAGTTGTATACCGAGTGCCATCTTGAAGTTCTTATCGTATTGAGCTGTACAGGACAACTTTTGCACAGGACAACAACTCTGTCAGTTTTCTACACCCTAAGCCCCTCAAGCCACTTTGTACTTCTCCCCTCTCCCCAGTTCTAGTCTCCTGCATGGAGTTGCCTGGGAACCTGCATGGACACCTACATCTTAGCTCCCTGACCCTGTAGAAACCGCTTTAAGAGCTGCAGAGGCAGTACGCGTACTTGGCCTACACCTGTAACCCCGCCAACGGCAGGAGAATGGCGAACGGCAGACCAGCCTGGGTTACACAGTGAGATCCTCCCCAAAACTGAAATATAAGGGACATGCTGCCAAGCTTCACCCGACAGGGACGGCTCACGACTGTCTCCACAGGGCTTGCTACTCCTCTGTCCAGACGGCGCAGGGAGCCTCCTCCCGCTCAGGGTTCTGAGTATTCTCCCTGCTGCACGAGCTCAACAGAAACTTTCTAAAGCTCCGAAAAACTGAAACCAAAACCGTGCAAGACCCAAACAACAACAATGATATCATTTCTACCTTTTTTTTTTCTTTTCTGGTGTGTCATCATGGTCATCATCATCACCACCACCATCATCACCATCACCACTGCCGCCACCACCACACCACCACCACATGAGGGGAAGTAAGCCCCATTCCTTAGACTCAAAGAGACAACCCTCCCAGGGGCCCTGAAGTCAAAGGAAGGAGCATAGATATTTTCCCCTCTCAGTGCCAGCCTCCCTCTCCCCACACAGAGAGTGCAGGAGCACGGACTGACTCTCCACCCTTGCCCTGGGAGCCAAGAGGGGCCAGACTCACCTCCTACCCCACTTCTGGTCTCTCCCAGGCCCTGCAGCTGCCCTCCAACCAGTCTACCTTCAAAACAGCCGGTAGGGATGTTCTAAGGCTGGAAGGGTCACTGGCTGCTCATTGTTTATGGGCGCCATAAAACTGACATTCAGAAGGAGGGGGGAAGGAGGGGGACACACTTCCTTTATGACCCAGGAGGACAATAAAGTTATATGATTAACAGTGACTTTGCCTGGCCTTCTTAAAGTCACAGGCCCTCAGGGTTCGCCCTGCTGGGAAATCACACCGTCTCTCAGCAGCCAAAGGACGGGCAGAGGGCATTTCAGTCATCAGCCAGCCAAGGTGCCAAGGACTCCGATGTCCTGGAGCCAATGTCTGGCAACTGCCTTGGTTCGGGAGCCACCAGGCATGAGGGAGAGGGATGTGTGTACAGCATTGTTCTTGGGGTGGGGGTGGGGATCTGTCCTGGTCTGTGTGGTTGTGATTTCAGGGTGCACAGTACTCTTTCTTTTCCCCCAGCCCCCCACCTTCTTAAGAAGCTGAGCAGAGGGGTACAGAGTGGTGGTCAGTGTTCCTGACTGCTGATGAGGAAAGCCACAAGCTGCCTGCAGCAGGTACGGGAGGAACGGACATTGCTACATATGGACAGGAGATGTGAGAGGCTGCAGGGGAGCCAGGGAGAGGCAGAGGAAGGGCCCCACTGCACAGGAGCAAATGAAGGAAGCTGGTCGGAAAGGTTCCAGCCACAGGACACTCTGGGAAAGGAAAAACCATGGAGACAGGGAAGATGGGTGGTGGGAGGCAGCAAGGAACAGTGGACACACACACACACCACACAACACAACACACACCACATACCCCACACATACACCACACACCACACACACACCACACACCACACATCACACACCACATACACCACACATGCCACATACACCACACACACCATATATACACACACCACACATACACACATGCATACCACACGCACACCACACACACCACACACACCATATACACACCACACATACCACACATACACCACACACCACACACATACACCACACACCACACACACACACATCATACACACACACCACACATACACCACACACATAACATATACACCACATACACACCACACATACCAAACACACATACACACACCATATACACTACATACACACAACATATACCACATCACATACACCACACACATGCATACCACACGCACACCACACACACACCACACACACCACACACACACACACCATATATACACCACACACACACCATATACACACCACACATACCACACATACACCACACACCACACACACACACACCACACACCATACACACATTCACACACACACATCACACACACACCACACATACACTACACACATTACATATACACACATACACACCACACACACCACACACACCACATATACCACATACACACCACACATACTAAACACACACCCCACACACACCACACACACACCACACCCACACCACACACACACCATACACACCACATATACCATACCACATGTACCACACACACACACCACATACACTATACTACACACACACCACACATACACATCACACACACACCACACACACACACCACATACAATATACACACAGTACACATGCACACACACACACACACACACACACACACACACGCACGCACACCACACACACTGCAGACCACAATGGTTTTGACTCTCAGATGCTAGTCTCAGTGACCCCCCCCCCCATCCTCGGCTTCCTGAGGAGGCGGGGTTGACTACAGGTGCCATCAGACTTCTGGAAGCCTGGAAGGTTAAAGGTATCCATTATGAGGCCTCACTGGGGGACCTCGAATGGCTGTGTATTTACAAGAACTGGAGAGTGTGTAAAGCCAAGAGTGGCTGCAGTGAACTGTGGACTTCAGAGAGTATGAGGGATCTGTCACTGAGGGTGAAGGGAGGTGGGGCGTGGATAGGAACTGCACTTTCCATTCAACTTGGCTGTAATTTAAAACTCTCAAGCCTATTCACTGGAGATCAGTGGAAGGTGGAGGGAGACCACACTGCTTACAGAAGCAGCTACAAGGGATGCTGAAGGGTGTCTGGGGAGCAGGGAGCAGGAGTGAGACAGAATGTGGACATCTGTCCAGCCAACATGAGCAGCAACAGAAAAGGAAAAACAACTAAACCTGAGATCAGCAAAACAACAACAACAACACAAACAAACAAACAAACAAGAAACCCAAGCGCCCTCAAGGCCAAGCCTGTATAACCTATGACCGCTCCGTGCTATGGGGAAAGGTTTTGTTGTAGATGTTCTGCTGAACATGGCCAGCAGAATGTGTGTATGTGCACATGTGTATGTGTGCGTGTGCGCATGCACCAGTGTATGTGTGTGTACACAAGTGAGAGAGTGTGAGCACATGTGTGCATGTATGTATGCATGTATCTGTGTGTGCACCCCCATGTGAGTGTGTGTGCATGTGTGCACGTGCCTGCCCACTTGTGTATGTGTGTGTGCATGAGTGTGTGAGTGTGTGTGTGTGTGTGTGTGTGTGTGTGTGTGTGAAGGGTGGTGTCGGTGAGAAATGAAGACGAAGAGAGTAGGGGCAAGAGATGTCCAAGAGTGAGCCCGGCTGACATAATGAGGCTATAAGGAGAACTGAATAGCTGGGGGAGGGAAGACCATGAACTAGACAAGTTTGGGGTAGGAGGCAGGGTTTGAGGACCTGAGAAGAACCAAGATGCTGGTGTGGACTCTGAAATGTGCTTGTGATACTGAGGGAGCCTGGAGCCAGCGTGTGCTCTGATATCTAATGGGCACCCCAGGTGGCCACTTGTCCCCTCTGCCAGTGATAAGAGAAATGGTTCCTCTGGCAGAGGGGAACTGGCTTTACGAGTTCCTGAGGTATGCTGGCTTTTGTCTGACAGAATGTGGGGGAATGGAGTTTCCTTTGGACTGACAAGGTCCACCCTAGCCTCATCCTCAGATGTGTAACATGTGTGTTCAAGGTCTAACAAAGCAAATTCAAGGCAAAGAAGGGCTACACAGTGAGATCCTCAGACAAACAGACAGACACCAGCCTGCCAGTCAGCAAAGTAATCTGCCTAAGGGGGAAAATATATAATATATATATATTTGTGCACCCAGTGCATGTAGTACCTCTGGAGGCCACAAGAGGGAGCAAAATCTCCTGGCATTGCAGTTACAGGCAGTTACGCGTTACCACGGGTGCCGGGACTTGTACCCAGGTCTGGAAGAGCAGCCAGTGCTCTCAACCATTGAGCCGTCCCTCCAGCCCCAACAAGACAGACTTTAAGAAGTCAAAACGATTATAATACAGGCACTAAAATCGGACCTTCCAACACATGATTGTCTGTGCGTCCAATTCTAGACTCTTATTAGAAAATGCCTGTCTTGAACCATTGGCTGAGCCGATCGGTGAGACTTGGGTGGGAAGTCTCAATCTAGTAGAGATGTGGAGGTACTCCAAATCCACTGATACACTGAAAGCACTCGCAATCACACTGAAAGCACTCGCAATCAATGTTGCAGATACTTTCTTACTTTTCTTTTGAAATTGACCGGGAGAAAACAATCCGGTTACTTAAAATCAACCCCAAAGGAAGACAAATGTATGGGGTTCTCTCCGCCCATACGGTGTAGTTTGTTTAATCCTGATGTCAATGCCATGAACCAGGGTGGCAGAATGGAAAGGAGCTTCCTAAGCGGTTGGCCTAATGCTGTTTGTACCCTAATGCTGATTTGGGGCCCCAAGACAGGTGCCCCAGAGATGAGATGTTGATATTGGGTGACCCTGTCCGCAGTAAATTGTGATTGGTGAATAAAGATGCCGACAGCCAATAGCTGGGCAGAAGAGAAACTGGGTAGGGCTAAGGTTTGGTGGGTTTGGGAGAAGCAGAGAAAAGCTGCCATGGAACAGAAGAATGTGCAGGAGAGGAGAAAGGAGAAGCTGACGCCATGGGTTAGCTGAGCCACGAAAAAAAAATGGCCACGAAGGCTGGCCAATTGGAGCCAAGAGCAGCCCAGACGGAACATAGAAATTAGTAACGTAGTAACCATAGAAATTAGTATAGGAAAGTGGAGGGTTGAGGGTCATGGGGAGAGCAGCAGGGTGGGGCTTTGAGAAGAGAGAGACTTCCTTCCAAAACCAAGAGGGGCGGCATTTGGACAGACAGCTGTCAATCCTAGCACCGTGAAGAGCCTATCCAGTTCTTCAGAGGCAGAAAAATCTTTACTTTTGCAGGTTTTCAGATAGTGACAGGAAGTCCCCACCTTATGATTCAACCTGGCCTAGTCACCATACCAAGGAGCAAGGTGGCATGCACCGGGCAGGACTGTAAATTATCTTATAGTTACAAGGGGAAAGGGGCTGGGCTGGTTTCTCCACTAATATCCGAGTGGTCTAACCATTCCCAGCAGGGTACTGCCAGTTCCCTCCACAAGGGGGCGTGGGAGGGAGGTGTCCCGTCCCCCCACCCCCCACTACCGCACCTGAGTCTTAGGGCAACAGTTTCCTGATCTAACTCACAATCAGAGCAGACAGAGCAGTTACTGGGAGTCTAGAAAGAGCTGTGTTGAGTGGCAGTCTGTTTCTGCGAAGGTGCCATTGTGTTCTGAGCAAGTGTGCACTCAGCAAGTCTGGCTGTCACAGTGGGGCGGGCGTATTTAGAGAGAAGGCTGGATGGTGACTGTTAGCATTCTGTCTAAGCTCTGCCCCACAGTTACCTGGCAACAGCCAGATATGCCTGACACTATGAAAGGAGCTGTCAGCCCCCTCCTCTCTCTCTTACTCTCTTGCTCTTGCCTTCCTGTCCCCATTCTCTCCCCATCACCTTCCCCCATCTCTCTCCACGTGCTAATGCCGGCCTCTCCTCTTCTTCCTCCTCCTCCTCCTCCCCCTTCTCCCCATCCTTTCCTCCCTCCTCCCCTTCCCCCTTCCTCCTCCTCCTTCTCTTCCCCACTCTTTCTCTTCCTCCCCTCCCCCTCCTCTTCCTCCTCTCCTTCCTCCTCCTCCTCGTCCCCCTCCCCTCCTCCTCCTCTTCCTCCTTTCTCTCTCTCTCTCTCTCTCTCTCTCTCTCTCTCTCTCTCTCTCTCTCTCCCCCTACCTTTCTCTGCCCCTATTACCCTCTTAACTCCCTTCCCCATGCCCTGAATAAACCCTATTCTATACTGTACAGGTCAGGTGGCTGGTCCCTCGGGGGAAGGGATCCCTCAACATGAACCTGCTGAGGCAGCCCCTCCCCCATACTTCCATAGAACATATCCCCCCTTCTCTTTATCTTTTTATAAACATATCAGTGACCCCCTATGTAAATTGATCTGAGATGGATCACGGCTTTAAGACAAAAGGGGACTGGAGAGGTGGCTCAGTGGTTAAGAGCACTGACTGCTCTTCCAGAGGTCCTGAGTTCAATTCCCAGCAACCACATGGTGGCTCACAACCATCTGTCATGGGATCTGATGCCCTCTTCTGGTGTGTCTGAAGACAGCGACAGTGTACTTATATACATAAAATAAATCTTTAAACAGAAGCCGATTCTTGAGAGTCGATGAAGTACTAAAGGTTAAAGAAAACATGTTGCTTCCCATGTCATCAAATTCACTCTCTCCTCTGATGACCTCATTCAGAGCACGGAAAAGGTGGTGGGGGAGGGGCACGGGGTGGCAGAAAATACTCAGGACCGGAGAAAACACAAAGTAAACCATCATAAAAAAAAAAAAAAACAAAAACATGAGCCAGTTTAGAAGTGGCCAAAAAAGCTTAGAACACATTTCACCAAGTAAGATATTCAGACGTCCATGAGCAAATGTCCACAGTTAAGGCCCTCACAGTGATCGTAGCCACCGAGCCCCACGTTAGAGGTGACTTCCCTCCGGTGTCCACCCACAGGAACTTAGACGGGCAAGCATGTTCAGCAGCCCAGAAGTGGTCAAAGGCCTGTGAATCTGGAAACGGTAGCACTGAACCAGAGAGTCCAGACATCCAGGTGGGTGGCACACAGTAGGGCTCTGTACTGGTGGCCCTAGGGAGCTGGCAATGTAAGCTGCCGAAATAGGTGGAGACGGTGGATTCTTACCGTGTGTGTTTGGGGAAAGCTATCGAGGTTGGTGGAAACATCTGTCTTGCCTGGGCTGCCGCTAGCTAGCCTTGATCAAACTCCTTAAGTGGCACCCTGTGGAACTGAGCGTTCATTCAGGTTGGATCTGGCGGAACGCTGTGTTCTGTTGGACCTCAGAGATGTCTCAGTACAGAGGTCGTTGGACCATGCATGGACCTTGAAGCACTAGGAGTATTTGTTCTTATCCAAAAGGAACCCTGCCGTTAGTCAGGAAGGCCACTGCTTGCCACCCACGTGTCTGGCAGTGGCCTGCTGCTGGCTGCCCTGGCTGGCTAGACCACCCTGGAGGAGAAGCGTGAGCTCGCAATTTCGGGAACAGTTATATTTTGCATTTTATACGCTGCACCCGATCTGTTATTTAAAAAAAAAAAATAGTGCAGGCAAGGGTGATTAAGGGCATGTTTCTGAAACCTAAGGGCCTTAATGCTTTGGGCTGAAACTGCACTAAATATAGAAAATATTATTAAGAAACATTATTATCGTGCACGAGCAACACATCTGCCTTCAAATTCAGAGCAGTAACTTGGCTTCCGAGCAAAATCAGAGCCCACACTCCATGTGCCGCTTTGGCCCTGAGGGAGCGTCCCTGCCCCACTGAAATCCCACAGTTTTGTTGAGACAAGATTTTGCCCATCGGTTTGCCCGGGAGGTTACTTTAAATGATAGCTAGGATTTATTGAGCGTCTCTAAGTGGCCAGCACTCAATAGGCATTTTGCATAAATTACATCATTTACCCTCTGAAGAACCCTGCGGGGGTGTCTATTTTAATTCCTATTCTGCACAGGAAATGGACCCTCATGGGGCGAGATAGTTTTCCTAAGGCCACTTCATGCAGCTGGCGGATGAATGCAGCTTCAGATGGGCCCTTTATTCTTGGATTCCCTATTTTCGGGTTCAAAGCTCTAAATCTGGCCTCCACGAAAGGGATCTATCCGCAGATCACTCAGGGAGGTTATCCAGAAAGTTTTCCAAAGGAGGGGAAACTGAGGCACGTTTGTGAGGAAGGGACCACTGTGGAAATAGGAAGATTAGTACTCTGGGGTCCCTTTGGGCTCCTGCATTAGCGATAGCAGAAGATTGTCCTCTGGAAAAAGATGTCTAGAGGGTTGGCTATCCAGTACTCCTGGTCTTCCCTGATCAGAGGAAGTCCTCCGGCGGGAGGGGTGGGGGGATGGGACGGGACACAGGGATGGAGAAGGATGTGGCTGGTGGGTTTCAGAACTGCCTACTGAGTTATGGGGACTTTAAGGATAGGTGGGGCTGGAACTCCCATGCCTTGCAGGGAACCTTCAGGCCCTTCCCCTCATGGCTATTAGACTTCTAAAAGGAATGAGGGGCTTATTCAACTCCCCGGGATATCTTGAAACAGTTCAATGCAACATCCACCCCAAAACATGCATGAAAATTCAGAGCAGTATTTCAAGCAACAGTTGCAACCCTCAGGTGTGTCCCCTGAAGAAGGGAGGGGTCAAAATGTGGCCCACCCTCGAGGCAGCGTCGGTCACCCCCAGATTGAATGGTAGAGCAGCTTCGTGATACACAGAACGTGTGGCCCGCAAGATGCCACAAATGCCACAGTGGCGTATCTGAAACAAGGGAACTAGACAGATCTTCAGACAATGCAGGCTCGAGCCGGGGAAGGGAGGGGTTACAGAAACGGGGACTCGGGGCCCACAGGTGCGGGCTTCTATCGGGTAATGGAAACATTTGGGGATAAACAGTGACGATAGATACACAATGAAACACATGCAGACAGCTGGCTCCACTGCAAGCTGAACCAACCAGGGGTGTAGCAGCATGCAAATTATGTCTGAGCAAACAAGGAAGCTGAATGCAAATTCCCAAGGGATGGACCTCAGCCTCTGTCTTCTAAGATAAGTGTGCACGCCAAGCTGACAGGGCGGCTGTCTCTGGTCCACGAGGACCTGGGAGAATGCTCTGCGTGGCAGTGCCTGGAGTTCCGTGGACGCGCTATAGACATCCCTGGAGCTTACTCAGGGGCACCTTCTGGGGCTAGGAGGCCTCTGTTGTAGTCACTGAGACACTGTGCACACAGTGTGTGGGAGCATGCGCAGGTCGAAGTTTCACCCTCACGGACACATGGCTCCTTTGACCTGGTCTTCCTAGATCTCCAGGGAAGGCTTGCCACTATCTCGACAAGGAACGGGGAGGGTGTGTGCCTGTCCCCAGCAGGAATTCTGAGCACTATCTACCACTGGCTACCTGCCACCTGTACCCTGCCCTCTGTCCTTTGGAAACAGTGGTGGTGGCAAGGCAGATGCTGTAAACAAGGGCTCGGGACCTCCCCTGCACTCTAGCCTACAGGGAGAGCATCCTAGCCCCACGCCCAGTGGAGCTGATAGCATATGCAGATGGGACTGCATAGGACCTGCCTCAAACCAGCTGGATACCACCAGGCTGACAGAGTGTGGCTGCACAGGCCGGACCTGGACTCTAGAGGAAGGCTGGGGGAATGGAGTGTATACGGACAGAACCCACAAGCTCTCTGCCGGGTTTAGAAATTGAAGATGCCCAGGTTGAACGTCCCCAGGTTGAGCGTGACTCAGTGGTCAACAGCTGCTGTGTCTTGAGAAAACCATGGGCACAGAGCTCTTCCAGGGATCCCAGGGGCGCTACAGGTCCCATCGGCTCGAGAAAGTCTGACACACGTTGCTTTGCACCTTGCCTTAGGCAAGAAGTGAAACAAGTTTGCTTCCCTGTGGCCGCTGTGCAGGGGTGGCAGCCTCTGCTTTGGCCTCTGTCAGAGGGCGGCTCAGATGGAGTATGTTTGTTTCTTTCATAGGACCACACTATGGTCCTAGATGGGTCTGAGGGCTCGAGGTTGACATGTGGCTAGTACTGTGACATCCTTGTCTCTCTCAGGCAGGTACACTGCAACGGGCTGTCAACCACAATGGTATATATTGTCATTGAGAAACCTCAGTTTGAGCTGCTTAAAATAAAAATGGCGGACCACGGACACCATTGACACAAAAAGGCCTGTCCGATGGCTTCTGTCGCAGCTAGTGACTTTATTTCCCTCATAAAAGGAGAAGCGGACTAGAAGCAAGACTGCCTCCCAGTGCTAGGTAAAAGGACCCCTCCCCCTACTCCCCCTTTTGCTGCCTTCCTTTCTCCATTTTTTGGAAGATCTGGGTAACCCAGCCTCAGCTTGAAATCTCAGACTCAGGCTGTCTCCTTTCCAGCCTCCCGAGCAGCAAGGTAAACACAGACTTCCATACTCATCTTCGGAGAGAAGTCAGTCAGTCTTCCCCGGCTAAGCCCACCCAGCAGGAGCTGTAGTAGTCTCTCCAATTCTGCAGTCAAGACTGGCCTTTTTTGTTCTCTGTGTAGCCCTGGCTATCCTAGAACCTATTCTGTAGACCAGGTTGGCCTCCAACTCACAAGAGATCTGCCTGTCTCTGCCTCGCAAATACTGGGATCAAAGGTGTGCCCCACCACCTCCCAGCAGGCTTGTCCTTTTCTGTTGAGGAGAAGTTTATCGCTGCTGGCCACACCCACCCTGCTAGCATTCCCAGGGAAGCAGCCCTCCTATACTCTTCCCTCGCTTAAAGGGAGCTCACGCTGACTGTGTGAGGCAGGTGCTTTCTGGTTCTGTCCCATCCTGGCTCATTGAGAAGATTCATCCCTCATTCAGCGTTCACTCTGCCATCCTGAAACTAGGATACACACGGGGAGCCTTGGTCCTCTGCAGCGCTGTCTGCTCCTCAAAGTCCTTGGTCACTCCCATGACCCCTGCTGTGGGAGGAGCTTTGGTAGCCCTGGACCAGCTCAAGTGTGCCCTCCGCACCTGCCATACACTAACCCTCCAGGGAGTTCAGCTCTTACACCCCAAAGGCTCGACTTATACATAGCTCTGGCTTTTGTTAGAGTCAGAATTCGACTCCAGTATGGCTTGGCTCCACAGTTACACAAAACCCCATTCTTTGAGTAAGTATCTGGATTGGCTTTTCCTTCACAAAAGTCACATGTATTGTATGTGTGTATGTGCATGTGCATGTGCATATACATATGTATATGATGTATATGTAATGTATATGATGTATACAATGCATATGTATATGATGTAGATGTATGTGTGTATGATATATGCACATGCATATGATGTATATGTATATGATGTATATGCACATGATATATATGCATATGATGTATATATGTATATGCATACAATGTATGTGTATATGCATATGTATATGATACAGATGTATGATGTATATTTATATGTATATGCATACAATGTATGTGTATATGCATATGCATATGCATATGTATACTATGCAGATATATATGATGTATATTTATATGTATATGATATATATGTATATGCACATGTATACAATGTATATTTATATATGATCTACATGTATATGCATATGCATATGATGCAGATGTATATGATGTATTTGTATATGTATATGATGTATATGTATATGTATATGATATATATGTATATGCATATGTATATGTATATGTGTTTGTGTATATGATGCACATGTAAAACATATATGTGTGTGTGTGTGTGTGTGTGTGTGTGTATACACATTTTGCAGTGGTAGGAATTTAACCCAGGACCTTATACATGCCATGTGACCAACTTTAAGCTTCTGCAGCCTTGATTTCCCCACCAGGATGGACTGTGAAACCTTGAACTGTGAGCCGAGATGAACCCTCTTATCAAGGCTACAGGATAGACCCTAATTGTGACTCTTCGATGCATCAAGAAGCCTCACGACTCAGGAAGTTCAGGAGAGTTCACCAAGAGCTACCAAGGAGCTGGCCAGAGATGTCATAAAAAGACACTCACGGTCAGTAATCACTAGGGAATCACAAATTAAATTAAAAAGAATCGCAAATTGAAACCGAGGCACTCTTGACTTCTGCAGCCATCAGAGTGACAAGCAGTTACAGAGTTCCAAGAAGGGAGCCAGCTGGACCATGGATGCTGGAAAAGGGAAGCAGCAGGCGTGGATGGAGCTAAACGTACACTTAACCCCATGACCCCACAGTTCCACTCAAACCACACTCCCACTCTCTAATCCACAGCAGCCTGACTCATAAAAAATGACCCAAATGTCCATCAGGAAATGACAGAAAAACATCAGGATGACAGCAACTATCGGGCACAGTGGCCAGTGTTCACACCACCGATGGGTCTCAGAAGCCTCATGTGGACTCACTTCCTGGGTCAATTTTTTTCTGCATGAAACTCTGGAAAGGGGCTGGGGAGATTGGCACAGTTGGTTTAGTGCTTGCTATGTAAGCATGAGGCTCTAAGTCTGACTCCCAGAATGCCCATAAAGAACTGGGCATGGTGACACATAGACAGACAGACAGACAGACAGACAGACAGACAGACAGACACAACACACACACATACACATGGACACACACACTGACATAGACACACACACACACACAGACACACACCAAGACACATGCACAGACACATAATACACAGAGAGACACATACACACACACATACACACTCACAGACATACACAGACACACACAGGCACACAGATACACATACACACCCAGTCACACAGACATAGACACACACACACAGAGACACAGACACACATACAGACACACACATACTGACACAGACACACACACAGACACACACAGACATACACAGCCACACACATATACACTCACAGACATACACAGACACACACAGGCACACAAATACACATATACACCCAGACACACAGACACGTAGACAGACACACACACACATACACACGCACTGATACAGACACACACACATACGCACACACACTGATACAGACACACACACACAGACACACCCAGACATACACAGACACACACAGGCACACAACACAGATATACACACAAATAGACACACATACACACACACACACCATGCCCAGGGCTGGATAGGCAGAGACAGGAGGATCTCTGGGTTCACTGACCAGCCATCCCAGCCTAGTCAGTGAGAGACCTTGTCTCAAGAAGCAAGATGGAGGCTTGTGACGAACCAGCTCATGAGGAAGGACATCAAATGGACGTTCAAGTCTGGGCTCCACACGTATGCACAGAATCAGAACATTACCGCCCCTCCTCCCTAACACTTTGCACACACTCTGGGAAACACTGTCTATTGGATAGTTTCCAAAAGTAAGGCAGCCGTTGACCGAGGCAGCAGAGCAAGGGACATGAGAAAATGTCCCCGGGAACGTAGATTTCACCAACGGTGACGGCAATGTGAAGATTCTTCAGAACTCGTCCAGGCGCACATTTAAGTGGGAGCATTTCGTTGCATGCAAATCACGTACAGATCGAAGTGATTTTTTTTTTTTTAATCCAAAAGGAAATGGGATTCTTTAAGAATCCCACGCCTGGCTGAAGCACCCTGGGAAACCTGGTGGGGTGGAGGCCTGGCTTTGCGGCTCATGGGAATGGAGAGGGTTGTGGGCCTGGGAACCGAGGGAGAATGAGGTGAGATGACCCCCCCCCCCACACACACACACAGGATCCATCATGCTCTCTGGGTCAGGGTGGGAACTCAGAGGGGCGGCCCAGATGCAAACACAGTTTCGGATTCTCCAGGTACTGTAGTGGATTCAAACACTTAACCAATGGGAGTTCGGTGCACGGGGAGGGGCTAGGGGAGGAGAGGCTGGAATATTTCTCTCTCTCCTCTCTCTCTCTCCCTCCTC
The DNA here is from genome assembly GCF_021556685.1 of Rattus norvegicus. NCBI lineage: Eukaryota > Metazoa > Chordata > Mammalia > Rodentia > Muridae > Rattus > Rattus norvegicus. The sequence continues at coordinate 10,266,788 of NC_141553.1, read as the reverse complement.
TCTCTCTCTCCCTCCCTCCCTCCCTCCCCCCCCTCTCTCTTTCTCTCTCAAAGGTGATAACAGGGCCTTACCAGACACTTGCTTGACAGCCACAGGTCTCACCTTGTAGGGAGTTCTGCAAGAGAACAGAGTGTCCCAGTGAGTGGTTGCCAGAGGCACTGGCTGCGACCAGAGATAAACACTGCTAGGAAACATTGTAATTCAGTCAACTAAGCTCTGGTGGTCTGTTTTCTTTTTATCTTGAGGTGCTGGAGACGGAACCCCAGGCCCTGCACATCGCAAGCTCATGCTCGGCCACTGAGCTACGACACCCCAGCACCCCTTCCCTGCAACCAGGCCGTTCTGAGTTCCCTCATTTGGATGTCATCTAATGATTTACCCGAAGTGTCCTTCATAACGTTCACATTTGATTCTAAGGGAGCAAATTTCTGTCATTGATATAGTAAGAACCAGAGGTACATTATCAGGTAGGGCCAGAGGACTCTGACATTCTTGCCCAGTTCTACCCCAAACCAGTACAAACTGCCCCCCACCCCCTGTCTCTGTTGGAGCTCACAGCACTGTACTGGAACTGTCGACCCTGTCGAAAACCACACCCCATTATTCGCCACCCTGTTGGAAGCTGTGCAGAAGACTTGGGCTATTTGGATGGCAGGGGAAAGGCTCTATAGTGATGGAAGGACCTCTGGCTGGGGGCAGGGGCAGGCTCTGAGACCAATGGAAACCAGGTTAAGGTAGATAATACCCAGTGCTAAGAGCTAACCCCAGGAGAGGTTGGTTGATTGATTCACTTAGCAGTTTAACAGAATTTACAACCTGATAGCAAGAGGAACACAAAGCTAGAGAGACAGCCCACAGACAGGATGTGCCCTAGCAATGCAGGCAAGCAGGCAGGCACAGGCGAGAGCTCAAATACCTGACCCTCAGTGGGGCTTGCAAATGAAATCCGGAAGTTATGTGTCGAGCTGAGCCTCCAGAGTCCAGGGACTCTCGTTCTGTTCCGAGAGCTGGCCACGAACAAGGCTAAAATGTTCCTATTCTGAGCAATGATCTCCCATGCTCGAGTGTGGGTTTCTGAAGGGACAGACGCACTGTCAGGGTGTCTGTCTTTGGGATGGGCTACCCGTTCATCGTCCCATGGTGCTTTGGTCTGAATGTAACCGGCAAGCAGATACCACTGGCCTGAGGTAAGGAGGGCCTGGACAGAGACTTCAAGATCCTCAGGCCACAGGCAAGGCTGCTTGGCTACATCTTATGGGCTCTTGCTTGGTCTTGGCTCCTGGTCCCCAGATCCCCACAGCTCAGTTCTGCAGAACCAGTGGCGCGTCTTCCGGGACTGAATAAACTCCCGGCTCTATCTGAATTGAGTTATAGCTTCCTCACTTTCTTCCTGGACACTGTTAATATAATGTCAACCACATAAACCCTTCCCCCTCCGGCGCTGATAAACAGCCTTGGACTTTCATTGCGCATCCGTTCTGCAATCTTCACTGCCTGAGCACTGGCTCTCCTTATGATGCCTTGGGAGGCAGCAGCCTGGCTCCAGCTGGGCAGCTATCTAAGGGGCATGTGCACTGACTGAGCAGAGGGATGGCGGTACAGCACTCCTCGCCGGCACCCGGCTGCTTTACCCAGCACACGTCTCACAACTTGGCTAAAATCGGAAACCCAGGATGTGTTTGTGTAATGTCAGAAATGTGCGGAGTTGGTTCTGGCCCTCTCCTCTCTCCGTATGCTGCACCAGATGGCCCCACTCTCCTCACGTCGTAAGCATCTGTTCCCCTTCCCCAGAAAGAGAGTAAGGGCCGGGTCTGAGAGGCAGCTCCGAGAGCTGGACGCTACCAGACCTAGAACATTCTTTGGTCAGAGAAAGGAGCCGGATGAGATAAGGCCCTCTGAGAGCAAACCTGTAGCTCCCTCTGACCAGGCTCCAACACGTCTGTTCTCACTTATTGGTCCTGAGGAACAGATCACTCGCCATTTCTTCTCAGCTCCAAATGAGAGCAGAAGCCGACTGGCCTCCCACTCCGCTGCTGGTGACTTGGGGTTTGAAACAGGTGCAGAGAAACAGCCCAGAAAGCATGAAGCTGGGAGACATGGAGACAGCGACCCCTCTGGCTAGGATAGAGGTGGCTAGCCAGAAACCTTGGAGACTCGGGGAGTCATGGAAAATCCATCCCGTGGACAGGAAACAGCTCCAAGTGTGTGAATGAGGGCTGCCATCTATAGCCAGGTCCCTCCCATCAGTGGGAGGCTGGGACAGGGGGAGGTGAGCATGTCCAAGGTCTTCAGAGATGGGGGAAGTCAAAAACAAGTGATCAGGCCTGTAGTCAATGTGGCCACCTGGAACCATGGGTGGGGGTGGGTGGGGTTAGGGGTGGCCCCGTGCTCGTGGGGAAGGTGGGGGTAGCTCACACAGTGTATCCTGTACTGTACCCTCTGAGAATGGTCCTAGCCTGGTGCAGAGGGGAGAACTTCCAGGCCTCAGGCCCACATCTAAGTCCAGAGTGGTTTCAGGGGTTCCCCTCGGCCCAGGTTTTACCCCCAGGTTTTCTGCATTCCAGAACTCTTTACAAATCTTCACCAAGACCTGGATTTGATAAATCTTAGAGGGGCTCATGGGCTGACCTGGATTTAATAAATCTTAAAGGGGGTTAACCAGATTCCTTTAAAAGAGCTTCTCCGTTTTAGTGTACAGCAGGGGTTACTGTTCAGCTGACCTGGTTTACACTGAGCCATTAGTGTGGGTGAGCAGAACCATGTCTTCCCGACAGGTGGGCACGATTCTAGGTCAGGAACCCCTGTGGAGACCGGGATTGGGAATTTCCAGGCCAGACACGTTCTGACCCACACGTCCTGACACACACGGAGCCTTCTGCATGGGGCTGACAAACCCCTCCCAGCACACAAGCTCAGGACAAGATACTGAGAAGTGGGAAGAAATGAGGGAGGTGGAAGTGTGGGAGGACACGGAGACCCAGAAGGCAGCAAACTCACGTCTGAGGCAAGCATGGTCCGCCATGCCTATGTCTGCTACCTCCCCATCTCCACGCGACCACACGGAGTGTCTCGCCTCTACCTAACCTCATAGCGTGTGGCCATCACCAGACCTAGGTGATTTAGGTCTGAGCCCACAAATGTGTTGTTCTTGTTCCTGCCTCATTCAGCCTTCTATGTAGCTAGCTCTGTCTCTGTATCCACACCTTTGTAACCTCAACACACAGCAGATGGCGCCTATTCAACCTCATACATTTCCATTCCCCTCTGCATCTGAGAGGTAGTTTTCACCATGTCACAAATGATTCGGTGTTCTTTATAGACACTTGGGCTTGTGTGCCTGCGTGCGTGCGTGCATGTGTATGTGTACGTATATGTATGTATGTGTGCACATGTGTACACATACATGTGTATGTGTGTGCACATGTGTGTGTGCACATGCATGTGTGCTCTCATGTTTGAATAGCTCTGCAAGCTGAATCGTTACACCTGTTAAAACTGAATTCAGCAAAACCCACATGGCTTTGTGGGACTGAGATTCTGTTTACACAGACAGGGTACAAGTTTGAGAGGAGTCCCACCCCCAACATGGCCACTTTAGGATTCTGGGTGTTGAGGGGGAAGGGCCGCTCAGTCCCTTCCTCTTGATTGAGTGCTGGGTCAGGCGGGCTGGAGATGACACACATGTTGCATGTGACTGTCACTGGAGTCTTTGGGAAGCCAATGAGCCATGGGCTTTGTGGGAATCTGGATCAGAGTGAGGGCCAGTGGGTTGGACTGGAACACTGACTCCTGGGGGCAAGATGAAGGGACAAAGGCGTCCTACGCCTGAGTATTATGGGTATGCTTAGTGTGGAGATCTGGCCAAGGCCGAGGGTTGTTGGGAACAGTAGCAGCCGTGTTTAAAACAAAAGTATGTCAGCCATAGTCCCTGGGGCCTCACAGATCTGTGTTTCTGAAAGCCAGATGGAGCTATGAAGTTGCTGTTTGCCTGAGTGTCCATGTTACTCATATGGGGTGCGGAGTCATTCTGGAGCTGAGGTCAAGGTCCCAGCTGGCCCCATCTGTGAACTCAAATACTGCTTGCCCAGAGCAACAAAGGATGTTGGTGTGTCTGCTTTCTCCTGTGGGCTCGGAGCTGGCCATGGGTTTATCACAGAAACCATGATGACCAGATTGATAGAGGCCCTCAAATCTCCTCCTTGTCCTATAGAGTGGTGGTCAGGAGGAACAGAGAGGACCCAGAGAGGGCCCTGAGGACACATCTCCCCAATGGCTCATTGTCTACCTCCTATACTCTTCTGAGAGCATATTAAAAAATTTAAATTATTTTCTCTCTCTCTCTCTCTCTCTCTCTCTCTCTCTCTCTCTCTCTCTCTCTCTCTCTCTGTGTGTGTGTGTGTGTGTGTGTGTGTGTGTGTGTGTTACAGACGTCAGAAGCCAACAGACATTGCAGAATTTGGTCTCTCCCTCCATCTTCCCATGGGTCCTGGGCTTGAACTCATGTCTTTAGGCTTGTGTGCAAGCGCTTTACCAGCTGCTGATCCACCCTGCCAGCCCCAGAGGCTGCATCTGTAAGTTCTGTTTTGCTGAACTGCACAAATGACAAGGAGGTGATAGAGACTTCCCAGGTCCCTGGAAAACATCCTTGATTCCAGGGCCCTTTCCATGTTCTCTAAGAGGGTACAGCTAACTGGTCCCAGCTGTCCTGTCCTATCCATTTTCACAAGGACACACAGAGCCACTGGCTACCCTTGACCCTCTGTGCCTCAGCCCACAAGGACTCCTCAGGCTGGAGCTATGCTCCTAGCTCGGTCCCCTGTGTCTGCACACAGCCTCCTCACGGGGAAAATGGTTTCCCCCGAGAAGGAAGGAGTGAACCAAGCCTCCGCCTGCCACCCATCTGCCTCTTTCTCTCTCTGCTGAAACTTCACACTTCTTAGCAGTAGTAAACAAAAACCCGAATTGCAGACTCCCTGGCACATGGTGTGGACCAGCAAGACACCCCAGGAGGAGACGCTCACCGCTCTGAATTCGCAGGCATGGTGGGATCGATGGAGACCATGGCGTCGTCTGTGGTCAGAAGGGAGATGGTGGTATTCCTGCAAAACACTCGTGTCAGCTCCACTTGCCCCCCACCTCCCGACCTCCACTTGCTCACAGACCTCCTGTGACAGAGTCCGGAGGAACCAGGACCTGAGAACAGGGGACCAGGTGTCCTTGGTTAAGGGCAAGTGAGGGGCAGCTGGTTGTCCCCCAGTCAAGTAAAAAGGGCAAGTGTGCTCCAAGAGCCTGTCAAATTTTAAATAATTTAAAGTGGGAATTGGGGGGTTGGGGATTTAGCTCAGTGGTAGAGCGCTTGCCTAGCAAACGCAAGGCCCTGGGTTCGGTCCCCAGCTCCGAAAAAAAGAAAAAGAAAAAAAAATAATAAAGTGAGAATTGGAGCAAGGATAATTTATCGAGTTGGGAGATGAAGTGCACAAAACTTAATGTAGACCAGAGATGGGAACCATCACTCACTGTGCTGCTTCTGGGCCCTTGGAGAAAACTCTGAGCCCGTTTCATCTCTCTCCCATAAAGCGTGGACTTAAATGGTGGAAACCTATCCCCTCCCAGCCCCTCGTCTTGGGGCTTCCGCTAAGCTAATACCTCTGCCCAAAGAACTAAGCCCTCTGATCCTCAACTAGGAGTTTTTATTACTGTATTTTAATTTGTGTGTATAGGATGAACGCCCACCTGTGTGGGCACACGAGCTCAGAGATCAGTCTCTGTGGAATCCCTCGGGCACCATCCACCTTAAATTTTGAGACAGGATCTCTTCCTGGGACTGGGGCCTGCGGTCCAGTTTGGGAAGCTTTCAAATCCGGACAATGGAAATGGGACCCAGATCCCACAGCGTACCCGCAGATGTGTGCACAACGTACATTTTATAGTTCTTAACACATGCCACCTAACGCTGACTGCCCCTCGGGGTGGCTGCTTTTGCTGCACTGGGACGTGGGCTGTATCCACCAGGACATGGCTTCATCCCTTTGTCCCTTTCTTCCTTGTTCCTAACAGGCTTTTATCATCCTTCTGTCCTATCCACCTCCAGGGACCATGACCCTAACTAAAGCCATCTCTATCCAATGCCATTCCTGAATACCCTCTCCTTTCTCCTAGTTACTTCTTAAGTTGTCTCTGAGACAGGGTCTCACTGAGTGGTCCCGGCTGGCCTCTAACTGACAATCCTCCTGCCCCAGCCTCCCAAATACCGGCATCGCTGGCATAAACCGCCTCGAATGGGAAATTAGATGCTAAAATGGGCCAAGTGTCTCTTATCCAAAAATGCCCATACCAGAAGTGTTTGGTATTATTTTTTTTTCTCTTCAGATTTTAGGCTGCCCGTATATATAGGATGTGATATTGGGAGGAGCTGACCCACGCCTAAACATAAAATGTACATATTTCACTCGGCATCTCGAATGACATATCACGCCGTGCCGGGGACACCGCTCTGTACATCTGGCGTCAGGTCAGTGTTAAAACTGTTGCAGATTTCGGAAAACCTAGGATTTGGGGTTTGGGGGACTAGAGAGGCTCAGCCTCTAGTTAGAAAATTCCCCATGCTAATACAGGCTGCATTTAGGAAAGAAACCGTGGGGTGGTTTTTTTGAGAATCTTGTAGGCTAGGCAACTGCTTGTAACGCATCCCTTACGCGAGTCCTGTGCCTAATGCTGTTGGGAACAATGATCCTGGTTATTTATTTGTGGCCGGGGCAACTCCTTCCTCAACAGTGAGCAAACGCATGGAAAGGAAAACCCAGCTCTGAGGACGGAGGTCAAGCCGAGCTCAACAGGGCAGCTGGACCCTGCTGCTGGGGCAGCGGTGGAGCCGGGACCGAGCTCCCCACGGGGTTCTCTTTGCTGATTCCCTCTGCCCGCTAACCCCAACTTGTAGCTTCACCCTTGTCGGGTCCACTGTGGGGATAACACAGCTCTCATCACGGAGCATGCGGGGGACACTCACCGTGGCAGGCCGGTGGCGATACAGAACAGGTCCATGATGTCACTGGAGTTACAATACTTGCTGAAAACCACCTGCAAAACACAGAAGCTGAGCTGGAGGGTTGTCTCAGGGAGTAACGTGCTTCCTTCCTTAGCGCGAGGAGGACCCAAGTTCGATCCCCAGAACTCATGTACTTGCCGGTCATCCAGGCCAGTGAGAGATGCTGCCTCTCAGAAGCTCGGAGACAGCTTCTGGCTTCCCACATGCATGTGTGCCTGTGTGGCTACATGCATAAACACATGTGTGCACACATGCACATATGTGAAAAGGCACAATCCGTAGGCAGTGAGGTAGCAGGGTGCCGCCCACTGGTTTCCATGGAGATGCAGGTTCCACGCGCAATGTTCTAAACTGAGGGTTACTTTTCAAAGCCGTGGGCTCTAGGATGCCACATGGGCAACTTTTCATTTGGCCGGTATGCACCATTCACGGGTTCTGTATCTGGTGCGCTCGGCTCCAGGCGCCGTTGCAGCTCACGGCTGGCATACACCTTGACTCTTGCAATTTTTTTCTCCCTGGCTCAGTTCCCACCTCATCCTACCCCCGCCACGCCCCTGAATAGTGCCACTTTTCTTTGCCTGTCCCTGCTAGCTCCTGTCACCCACTCTCTGCTGGTCACGTAACATCCTAGGGCTTGCCTGCATCCTGGCTAAGTGTTCTCACTCTGGTCTCTGACTCCAGCCCCACGGATGTTCCTTCCTAGCCCTCCTGCCCTCTCTTCATCCTGATATCTAAACAAGGCAGCAGCATCTTGGGTCCCCGCTGTCAGCTGAGCACACCTTTACCCAGTGCCAGCCTTGTTTGTTTGGTTTGCTTTTTTTTTTTTTCTTTTCTTTTTTTTTTTTTTCTTTTTTCTTTTTTTCGGAGCTGGGGACCGAACCCAGGGCCTTGCGCTTGCTAGGCAAGTGCTCTACCGCTGAGCTAAATCCCCAACCCCTGGTTTGCTTTTATACCATGAACACCCCGGCATGGACCCCCAGACCATGGTTTAAGTTGCAGATCTGCTGGCCCAGCCAACCTAGAGTCCTGAGTCAGCCTGGGGTTCTAGCCGTTCAGCCATCAAGGCAGACGGGGTCTTTCCTGTAACTCACTCAGCCTGCGCAGTTTGGTTTTTGATGGAGGTGGGGGAAGGCCCGAAGGAGGCGGGTAGAAGGCCCTTTCTGCGATCCAGCTTCCCAGAAGACTTCTAAAAAGGGAGGGTGGGGTAAGAGGCTCTTCAGAGTGAGCCTGCAGTCAGAGAAGCAACGGTCCCTGGGCCAGCTCAGGGATGCTATGCACAGCACCTGGGTGAGGCGAGGAATTTATACTTTGTTTTTACTAGGCTGAGGGCGGCTCTGAGGGGTGGGAGAGCCTTCAAGATGTTGGATGTGGAGCTGGGGGCCAGCTATCCCTCTACAAAAGGTGCTTCCCACCTCCCCTGCACAAATACTGACGGTACCATGTTGCTGGGAGGGGCTCCTCCGGAATCCCAGGACCCACAGAGTTGATCCTAAAGTTTCATTCTCACTATAGCCAAGAGCCACTCACACCAAGGCCTCTTAGAGCCCTGTGGTGTCCAGCGGGGCTCTCTGCCCTCCTAGTTTCTGTAAGTGGGAGAAAAGCTCCCTGACGTCTTTTGTTCTTACTTTATTTACATTTATTTAGTCGTGAATACCCAACACGTGCGCCAGTGGCTGCAAAGTCAAGCCCCTTGACCTGGCTCTCTGGGTCTCACCCACTTCCTTGTGCCTTGATTTTTAAGTCCTGTAGAATGGGCCTGCAAAGACAGCAGCTGTCATCCAGAGATGGCTAGCCTGAGTGACAGATGCTTTAAGGTGCTCCTGTCAAATTTTGTGATTCTGTTACCTTGTTTTTGTGTCCCCCGTCCCCTTCTCCCCCCACCCCCCACCTTCCAACTATGGACTGAACCCAGGGCCTTGTGCTTGCTAGGCAAGCGCCCTACCACTCAGCTAAATCCCCAATCCCAAATTTTGTGATTCTGAAGAGGTTCAGAGGCCACAGTGAAGGAACACACCAGGAACAGTAAACCGCAGACCCCCCTTCCCCAGAGCCCACTGCAGACAGGCCTCCATGCCAACCTCCACGGGATGTCCAGGATGACCAGGACAAACAGAAAAACAGCATGGTGAGACTCCCGACCACGCCCAGCGGAATTCACCCCCCCAGAGCACAGAGTGAGCCGGGAGAAGATTGTACTCCTTCAGTTCTAGCTCCACAAAGAAGCCCTTTTTGTTTCTTTGTAAGCGGTTTTTAACAAACGGGTAGTTTTTTTTGTTTTTTTTTTTTTAAACCGAAATGAAACATTTTAAAAATAATATCTGTTTTTTACTGCCATCTCCGCCTCCTCCCCAGATTCAGAAAGTTGTATTAAATAGTCTTTCTTTTCCATGGCAACGGGGTTATCTGCCGAGGTTCCTCTGGAGCAGTGGGCGACGCTCACAAAGCAAGGGGCTACTGTATTGGGTCAAAGCTTTGAACTTCCTCTGAGGGGGCGGGGGGGGGGTAATAACCTGCTCCCACCCCAGGAAGGTCAGAGTCTTCTCAGTGAAAAGAAACACCTAAGCTTTCTCCAGGCCGAGCCCCATGCACTGTCCTGGCGATTCTTTGAAATGCCTTTGTCCAGATTTATAAGATCTTCGGAGGAAGGTGGCAATGGAAGAGAATTTCCTTTGTGCTTGGGCTTCCAGAGATAGGACAGCAAAGAAACAGAGGCCTTTAAAAGTTGAGAGGTAATCTCCTAGCCCGGGATGGTGATAGATGACTACAAGCCCAGCATCTGAGAGGCTAGGCCAGACAGGGCTGAGTCTGGGATTTGCAGACCTGGTAGACCTGGTAGACAGAGAGCGGAGAGAAGGGGGGAGGGGGAGGGGGAGGGGGAGGGGGGAGGGGGAGGGGGAGGGGGAGGGGGAGGGGGAGAGTTAAGCCTTCCACCCAATCAAATGGAAGGCCCCTTGGCACCTGCTGCTCTTGCTGTTCCCGTGCAAACAGCCGAGCTGGATCTGTGGAAGGCGAGCTTTGTTCTGGGACCAGGATCCACCTACTGACATCATTTCTGACAAATGGCCTAAGGAAGCTGTATAGAAACTTGGAGTGAACAGGAAAGACTCTGTGGGGTGCTTCCAACAGAAAGCAGAGACCCCACATTCCTCCGTTTCCCCGGCCAAGATCACGGCCAAGAGGTCTCTTTTGAACTGGCTGCAACAGGAGTTGAGCGAAAATCTTTGGAAACACGGTCACCTCACGTGAAGGAGAGTGGAGGTTTTCTGTTGCTAGTCTCCAGCGGGGCCAACGCCAGGAGGGTCTGAGTAGGAAGAAGCCAGAGGTCAGGATGCTGGGATGGCTGGAGGCAGGAGACATCCAGCCTGGACCGACTGCCTCTGACGACCAAAACCAGCTGGTTTCAGTGTGTGGCCGGGAGAGCCTCAGACAGCCTCATGGGAAAGGGCACAGGCCTGTCTGTTCTACGTGTTGAGTAATTTTCTAGATCCTTTGTCCCTTACTCAGAAACAGACAGCGCGAGAAAAGAGAAGTTGAGATTTAAACGATTTGCCAAGGCAGCCAGATCCACAGGATTTCGTACCTCCTTCTAGCTTCCGGAGACAGACCAGGGCTGGGGTTCATAAGCAAGCATGGAAAATCAGCCCCAAAGTCTTTCATGTGGCTGGATGGGAAGCCCTGTGATATTCAAACATGGACAAGAGAAACAGCGGGGAAACAGAGAGCTTCTCTGTCTTAGCTGAGACCTGTGAATGTCACCAAGCGTCAGTCACCCGGGTCTCCCACCCAGAGCTAACAGAAACTGAGCATAATCCAAAGAGTGGAGCAAAGCCACAGAGGCACCGGGGCATGTGTGAGCCCTCGAGGGCTCAGCCGGGGTCAAGGTTTCATCTCAGGTCACCTGGCCTTGAGGGTTTAACCTGGGTAACTATTGACCCTGGTTACTTAAAGTCTATACTCAAATCATCCCCCTGCTGTGGACCTGGTTATAGAACCAGGCTGGATCTGGGATAGAAGCTCCATCCTCAATCTGAATCACCTTCTCTCTGAACCAGATTCTCTTGAAAGCTGTAAGCAAGACTGGAGCTGTGGGACCCTCAGTTTACCCTTCTGCAAATGGGCCAACAGAACTAGAGTGCCACTGGTCTCTCCGGGAAATAGTGAGCAGCAAGCAGAGGAAAACACAGGAAATGAACCACAATAACATGGCTGGCTGAATACCATGCTGACTCACGCCATCTTGGGTACCCATGAAACTCAATGGCCGTATCAGACTATTGACTTAAGTCTCCACGGGTCTTTGAGTTGTCAAATGCAAATCCAGCCATAAGTTTGTTCGGCACCCAGTTGTATTTTAGTGAGATTATAGTGCACATTCTGAGGGATTTCTAGGGATGGGGTGGAGCTCCTCTGTGCCCACGATTTCCTTGGGGGAGTAGCTACTCTTGACCTGGCAAACTGTCATTCAAGAATGGACAAGGCTGTGTATGGTGCAGCACCCATGGCTTTGAATAGATGTTCTGGCCCAGCTCAGTGATTCTTGGGCTGCATGGTTCCTTCTCAAGAGTATAGGAAGGCAAGGGACATGGGGAGTGGGGTCAGGGCTCTGGCTAAATGGCAATCAATGGACCTGTCAGCTTGGTTGGGTAGAGACCAGTGGTGCTAGTTCCTCAAGTTGTGGTGAACAGAACCATAAAGTTATTTTCATTGCTACTTCATAATTGCAATTTAGCTACTGTTACGAATCATCACGTAAATATTCTTGGACACAGGTTTGTCAAAGGGGTTGAGCAAGACCCATAGGTTGAGAGTCACTGGTGGAGACTTTCCGATAAACATCCCTGTGTATGCCTTCTTCCAAGAGTTTAGAGAAGCAAGATTTGGAGAACCATAGTAACCCCATATCATTATGCTGATGGAACTGAGCCCAGGACCCCTGCACGCTACTTCAGGAAAGTTCCTAAGAGATTGGGAGCTTGCAGAGATGGATGGGGAGTTCCACAGGAGCACAGGGGCCACCATAGGGATGCGTCAGGAGTAGGCTCAGGACACAGAGGACTGTGGGGCTCTGTGGGAACAAGGCACTAGGGACAGAAGAGTCAGCCACCTGAGCTTCTGATAGGGACTCTGTTGTCCTCTATTGGGCGTGGCCTTGTTGGAGTGGGTGTGGCCTTGTTGGAGGAAGTGTGTCACTGAGGGGCGGGCTTTGAGGTTTCAGATGCTCAAGCCAGGCCCAGCGTCTTTCTCTCTTCCTGCTGCCAGCTGATCCAGATGTAGAGCTCTCAAAGCTCTTTCTCCAGCACCCCGTTTTCCTTCACGCCACTGTGCTTCCCGCCATGATGACAATGGACTAAATCACTGAACTGTACGCCAGCCCCAATTAAACGTTTTCCTTTACAAGAGCTGCTGTGGTCATAGTGACTCTTACAGCAATAGAAACCCCGACTAAGACACCGTCCTTCAGATAAGCAGCATGCCACACCAGGGGGACTGGCTGACTTGACAGGCCTAAGTTCCAAGGATCAGAAGTCAGGCTCCAACCCTGATCCTTCCGGCCTCACCCTACTGGAAGGGCTTCTGGACCCCACTCTCGGCCTTCGCTTGTGTCCTGGTCCAAAGCACCTGTGATCAGACTCAGTGACTTGCCCGTGGTGGGCATGTTGGAGGTCGAGCCTTCTCTAGGGTGGGTACTGGGGAGGTGTTAGTGTAATGCCCAAAGCTAACCTGTAAGCTCAACCTGCTGAAGGACCAGGTAGCTTCCTGGAATGCTGGGAGTTGTAGTTCTTGGAAAATTAACAATGCCTCATGGGAAAGTATGGTGGCCTATGGGTTTTATAAGTCCCTGCAACATGTGTCTTGAGGTCATTTCAGGGAAATTCCGGGACAAGTCCTGACAAAAGTCCCCCCTCCTTTTTTGGGTCAGTACTTAATATTTAATAAAGCTTGCTTTAAATTTGACCCAAAATGGAGGAATTGGCTTTTCTGAGGCAAATCTCAGGATTAAAACTAGCTAGGTGGTACTGTGCTGTTTTGTTTTGCCCTGGTTCAGTTTGGATTTCTGTAGCACGAGGGTAAAATGAACACGAAAAGTCCACGTACTCATAGAACTTTTAAAAAAAAGTTTACACAGAACTGGTTTTAATTTCTCCCCGCCCACCCCCGCAGTTTGTATAATCTCCATCCCCCACCCCCTGCCTCACCCCCTCAGTTTTGGTAACAGCTTCTCACTATGTACGCTCTAGTTGGCCTGGAACTCCCTGCAGAACAAGCTGGCCTTCAACTCAAGGTAATCCCCCTGCCTCAACCTCCCCAGTGCTGGGATTAAAGAAACAAATAGTTGTCATTTTAACCAAGTCATGCTAGACAGAGATCTACCCTAAAGGAGACTTCTGGAACCCAGTCTGGCTTCCAAGGTGGGCAGCTGTTCCAGGGAGATGGGAAGAAGCCCACACAGGTGCATGAGGAAGACTGGTACGGACGGAAGCTTGGATTTGGGTTCCAGACACAAAGTGACTTCTTGCTGACTCTCTCCTATTTACACTTGACATTCAGGTTCTATTCATTCCAAAAATGTCTGCCGTGGCATCTGTGAGACTGTCCCCGCTTCCGAGCAAACTGAAGCCTGTACAGAAGAACCAGAATCCAATAGAGAGGGGACCAGGGGCACAGCAGCCAGCCTCTTGCCTGGCACACTTCTGCTGGTGGCTCCTCGTGGACTCCCCTACACTGAGGGATCAGGGACCCGCTCATCTCTGCCTGTCTCTCTGAAGCACTTCCCTGAAACTTCTATGCACATTTCTTGCTGGGCCTGTGAGATGCTGGTTTGGATTGTGTCAGGTCCAAAGGAAACTCCAGTTACCCCAAACTCCAAAAGGCAGCCAAAATATCCAACGAGGAGCTCAGCCCCGTACGGGGGGATCTCTGGTGGTCAGATTTTTATCTTTTTGCCAGCACTCCTCGTGAACTTGTGAAACTGGCTGTCATCTACCAAAAGGAATCATGTCCCTCACCTCCAGCAAGAGGGACACATGGCTCTTCAAGTGACATACACCTGTGGCAGATCTAGATCCGTGCTAGCTAGCCTCCAGGTTGCTCAGTCCCAAGTCCCAAGCACGCTGTACAGTACAATGCCACCACACCAGCCTCCAGGTCCTTCTCTCCCGCCTGCTACTCTTATTCGAAGGTCCTGCTAGTGTTCTATTCTCCACTCTTCTTCCTGCTACTTTATTTTCTGTCCCCTGCCATTCTTCTTTATTTCACTTTATTTCAAAGATAGCTCATGTCATGGCCAGTCTTCTGGTCCTGTTCAGTCTACTTCTTTGTCTCTCTACTCTGGACTCTTCCAAATGTCTGTCTGTCTGTCTGTCTGTCTGTCTGTCTGTCTGTCTCTCTCTCTCTCTCTCTCTCTCTCTCTCTCTCTCTCCTCTCTCTGTCTCTCTCTTTCCCTCCCTCTCTCTCCCCCTCCCCCTCCCCTTCTCTCAATGAAAACCTTCCCCTTAACCATGGAGCAGTAATGTGGTCAGTTTATACAGATTGGCCTGAAGCCAGCGCCCACCAGAAACCGTGGGTTTCTAACACAGGCCTGTGTAGTTAGTTTTACAGTTAGGAAATTCCCCCAGGGCCCCCCCGGGGGGCAAATTCAATAATCAAACAGCAATTGAGGTTTGGGTTGGGTTGACTGGGCTGGGAAGGAAAACCCCAAGCAAACTTAGTCTTAGCAGCAGCCTCCCAGCAACCCCCACCCCTGCCCCCAGAGCCGCAGTGCCTGGGAACTTCCTCTGTGGTTCAGCCTCACTCCATTAAGACACAGCATCCTGCAAGGCTGGGTGGGAACTGGGGTGGCATGAGTTTCCTCTCCACATTGCTGAAAGCCTGTGCTATCTTTCAAAACTGTGTGTGTGTGTGTGTGTGTGTGTGTGTGTGTGTGTACACATATATTTTTTAGAGCCATGTTGGGAAGTCCCACTAAGGAGTTAGCTACAGGAAAACATACAGCTTTTCACGTCCCCTAGTTACGGGAACCCTGATGATAGAATTTGTCGGTCAATTGCTTGAGCAACAATGTTTCACCAAGTCTCTTTGAACTCAGAGTAACAAATCCCCAGTAAAATCCTGCTGGTAGGAATTCTGTAGTCTCTGCCCGGCACTTCCTTAGCAGCTTCACAGCTACCGTGGATGACAAGAGCCCAGGGTGCTGGGACCCTACTGTGTTCCATGTCTCTTGCTGCTGGATTCCCATGGTCCTCTACCTCAGCCCCCTCCCACCTCCCCATTCCCCCCACCACCGCCGGCCCCCCACTGCCCACCCCTTCAGACTCTCGAATCTCAGATTAACCATTTGAAGACTCCGTTTGTTCTCTTAACTTGATGGTGATGCTCCCTGAGCCTGTGTCTTTTTAGCATCTGGAGGCAGTGGGGTCAGAAGTTAACCTTGCTGGCCCCAAGAGATCAAAGCAAATACTAATGACAATCGAATTGGTAACAAAAGTAAAGGGCAGGTCCCCCCTGTGGGAACAACCCAGTGCTTTCTGTCAGTTATTTCCATTTCCGCACCCTGTCCTGTAGAGTACTGTTCACCAAGAATGTTGAGGTTAGCGTCTTGAAATCAGGGCAACTGTAATCACAGAAAACCCTCCAGATCTGGCCTATTAAGAAGCCAGGAGGGGTTGGGGATTTAGCTCAGTGGTAGACCGCTTGCCTAGCAAGTGCAAGGCCCTGGGTTCGGTCCCCGGCTCCGGAAAAAAAGAAAAAGAAAAAGAAAAGAAGTCAGGAAGGCCATTAGACCCTCGGAGATGAACCTGCCCCCTCCTGGGCTGAGAACCTGAGGAAGGAACCTTGCACAGGAGGTGATAGATGTGGAACAAATCAGGTCCAGGAACGAGGAAGGACCGAATCCCCTAGGTGAACTACGACACTCTTGGCGCCTAGAATGCATTATGGGGGAGGAGGTGGTGTTTGTAAGATGCCATGTTGGGAAACTGATCCCACTGTGCTCTCTCTGCAGCTTCCTACAAAGCCACCATAGTCCTCAAGAATGAGGGCAACGCTACATGTGGGTTCTGAGGAGGTACAGAGGACGGCAGCTAAGGAACGGGTCTCCTTGAAATCCTAGGAGAGCCGTTAGGTAAGGCGTACACCCTTTGACTCAGAATTCCATTTCTAGGGAGAACCAGCAGTAACCGTGAGAGCTTTGACTTCACGAGGGCGGCCAGACACCATTCCGATGCAGCCCACAGATTAGCTCGCCCAGCCAGCCCAGCAAACCAGGTCACCTTCTGGATTCACGCCCACCTCACTGCTTGGCACAGGATCCCGCCAGCAGTTGGGGATGTGCCTATGGTACAGTTTACCACAAACACATGGAGTAAAAAAACCACATGGGTCTCATAAACAATGGGATGGTTTCGGTCGAGCGCATCTCCAGACAGAATACTACAAACGCGTTCAAATGGTTCCTCTGAAGACCAGTTAAGGCAACCAGTGAGAGAGTTGCAGATGGGAGGCTGTGTGGGGAAAAATAAAAGAACAGGAGCAGCTGTGGCAAGAAAGACACCCATGTACCCATGCATGCACGCATGTGCACACACATGCACACCTGCATGAAGCACCCTGCAACTGGGTGGTAGGATAATAGATTCTTTTTTTTTTTTCCTGATAATACTCTGCATTTCCCAGTCTTCTGCCACGAATATGTGGGGGGCTTTTATAATCAAGGAAAAAGGTAACCCGCTCCCAAAGCCGAGGTTAGTCTCAGATAAAGAGCCAGGTATGAGCAAGAGGTTCAGTATGTATAAAAATCTCAAGTGAGGAGAAAAGGTCTCTCTGCCATTTTTTTTTTTAATTTGGAATGAAAATTCCTTGGCGCAAATCCAAGAACGAAAAAGCGTTGAACAGTTAACCAGAAAAATGGAGGTTGGAACTTAAATAGCATATGGCTGGGCGTGGAGGCTGTGCGAGCGAGAGGGACCCAGAGAAAAGCAGAAGGGAAGAGAGGCATTAGAGAGGCTCTAGGGGTAAAAGGCGCGGAAGCCAAAGCAGGGTTGGTGGTTCCTCAGGAACGCAAACAGAAGCTGAGCACTGTTTTTACAAAGATCCCCAAGGCCTTGAGAGTGACCTTGAGGGTGTACAGACCAAACAGAATGACAAGGTGCTCTGAATGGCAGTGCTGAATTCAGAGGGGGAACGCTGTGGGTCCACGCCTCAGGTGCTCCCACATGTTCAATGTTCCGGAGATCCGAGTGTCCCAGGCGACTCTCCCGGTGAGTCACAGGCCGTTGTCCACAGGTATTCAGGCCTCTCCTGGCTTCAGGAGCTAAACAGTCAGGATCATCTTAGTACAACTTTATGGGACCAGAAGGCGGGGGTTTGTCTTAATTTGAGAGCTGCCATGACGTGCAGAAGCAAAGTGACCCTGAGGCTGACGTGAGCCTACAGTTGCCACCTGGGACCCCAACTCCAAGCACGAGGCCGCACATGTCCTTCCTTCTTGCCACTCATACTATACGGAGTGCTATGAACGTGGCTCGCAAAATAAGTGACTTAGCGGCCTATATCTGCTTTACATATTAGGCCTGTGTGCAAGTCTGTGAGAAGAAAACGGGTCAGTTTTGGAGACTGGGCAAACTTCTGCCTTATACTCCCCAGCCATTAGGGCTGAGGAGGGTGGGGTCCTGGCAGCAAGGGTGGTCTACTAGCCAAGACTTCTGGGACTGAGTGTCTGTGGCCGTCTGTGCCCTGCCTCAGAAGACCCAGGACTGTCTACAGCTCCTGCTCTCTTGGCTGTCTCAAATCTCCAGGATTGCTCTGCTTAGGCGCTGGGGTTATACACTGGTTCAAGTACACATATGGCAGTCAAGCAAGTAGAGAGAAATCCGGCACACGGATGCAGGATGGCATCCGCAAGAGCAAGCGCAGGTGTCTTAGCTCCTCTGAGGTAGAAAGTGGCTTACAGGCTTGCCGTGAGGACTTACCTGTGCAGGAGAGAGCTTTATATATCAACGACATGGTGGAGTGGCAACTGTGACTACAGGATGGCCCATCTAAACCCAGGAACCTTAGCACTTCAAAGACCATTTCGTAAGAAACAGACACCCAGGACATGTGGCCTCAGCATGCCGGCCAGGATTTCTGGGAGTTTCCATCAGTGTGGGACAAGAGGAGGCCAGCTCCAGAATCCTGTCAACGAGGCTGTACTTGCCCTAAGTGGCCCACTGACCTCTACTGACAAGTCGCTGTGTCCTAGTGTGTCAGAAGGGCGGCAGATACTGGTAGACAGAAGGGCTTAGTAAGAACCATGACTGAGAATCGGCGGTGTTCCAACGGTGGCCAGTGAGCAATCAGTCTGAGCTCTCTCCAGGAGGGTTGAGGTCTCCCCTAGTTCAGTAAGCAGGCTCTAGATGGGGAAGTCCTTCCCACAGGCCTAGATGAGCTCCTCTGAGTAACCAGCCCATAGACATATACACAGGGTATAGGTCCTGCCAGCCTCCAAGGCCCAACTGCCAGTGAGGACCACTAAGGTATATTTTGTGTCCCTTGGTTGTTTTTTTTAAAAGTTTTACTACACACACACACACACACACACACACACACACACACACACACACTGTAGCTATCTTCAGACACATCGGAAGAGAGCATTGGGTCCCATTACATGGTTGTAAGCCACCATGTGGTTGCTGGGATTTGAACTCAGGACCTCTGGAAGAGCAGTCAGTGCTCTTAACTGCTGAACCATCTCCCCAGCCCTGTGTCCCTTGGCTTTATGGTGTATAACAATAACTCTATCAACATTGCCACCACCATTATCATCAAGGGCTACTGGGGCAGAGACAATTCTCAAAACAGAGACAGGGCAAGGGGGCCTCAGGAGCCAGCCACACAGATATAGACAAAGGATGGAGTAGGTGCTGGTTCTGATGCAAACTTGAGTTGTAGGTCTCGGAGCCCGGGATGCAGGATCGCTGGTACTGCCTGAAACTGGTTCAGTTGCTCTCCATGGGGAAGAAGGGGGTCTCCCAGTTCTGTGCCATGCTGTCCCACCCAGGATGGAGACACAGTTCAGGTCTGCCTGACTCTCAACTGCTGGTATTTAATGAGAGTGAGTATTGATTTCGCTCCTTCCTTCCTCCGAGGAGAACAAACCAATTCGTGGTCCTTTTACTTTGTCCATCACAGACTGATTCATTCTCTAAAGCTTTTGCCAGCTATTAAGCCTTTACATAAGCCTCTGTGGGACTGTCAGGCTTTGCCCATCCCCAAAGCTGCCAGAGCCTCTCAGGCTGGTTGCTGGGTGAGTGAAATCCAGCTGGGCCACTTTCCAGGACAGCAGACTCCAGCACAGGGGCATTGCCTTGACAGTTTTGGAGGGATTAAAAGGTGTGAGTGCATGTGTGTGTGTTTGTGTGTGTGTGTGTGTGTGTGTGTGTGTATGTGTGTGTGTTCTATACTTTAGCCTTTACAGTGCCTGCGAAACAAGTATTTAACATGAAAATATTTAATATCGAGACCAGTACCAAAACTGCATATTCTATCTCCAAATAAAAACATGTTTACCAAAGAAAACATTGCAACCTATCTATATATTTTCTCTCCATCCATCTGCCCCCCACTTATCTGTTTTAACACCTATCTCTCCATAACCCATTTATCCATTATCCATCTGCCCATTCATGCATCCTCTATCCATCCATCTAGCCATCTATCCTAAGACCTACGTCTCTGGCCATCATCCATCTTACCTGTCTTTCCATCCATCCACTCATCCATTGATCCAACTCCCCATCATCCATGCATCCAACTCCCCATCATCCATGCATCCAACTCCCCATCATCCATGTATCCAACTCCCCCATCATCCATGCATCCAACTCCCCATCATCCATGCATCCAACTCCCCATCATCCATGCATCCAATTCCCCATCATCCATGCATCCAACTCCCCATCATCCATGCATCCAACTCCCCCATCATCCATGTATCCAACTCCCCCATCATCCATGCATCCAATTCCCCATCATCCATGCATCCAACTCCCCATCATCCATGCATCCAACTCCCCATCATCCATTCATCCAACTCCCCCATCATCCATGCATCCAACTCCCCATCATCCATGCATCCAACTCCCCCATCATCCATGTATCCAACTCCCCCATCATCCAAGCATCCAATTCCCCATCATCCATGCATCCAACTCCCCATCATCCATTCATCCAACTCCCCATCATCCATGCATCCAACTCCCCATCATCCATTCATCCAACTCCTTATCATCCATGCATCCAACTCCCCATCATCCATGCATCCAACTCCCCATCATCCATGCATCCAACTCCCCATCATCCATGCATCCAACTCCCTCATCATTCATGCATCCAACTCCCCATCATCCATTCATCCAACTCCCCATCATCCATGCATCCAACTTCCCATCAGCCATGCATGCAACCCCTCCATCATCCATGCATGCAACCCTTCCATCATCCATGCATCTAACTCCCCATCATCCATTCATCCAACTCCCCCATCATCCATGCATCTAACTCCCCATCATCCATGCATCCAACTCCCCATCATCCATGCATCTAACTCCCCATCATCCATGCATCCAACTCCCCATCATCCATGCATCCAATTCCCCATCATCCATGCATCCAACTCCCCATCATCCATGCATCCAACTCCCCCATCATCCATGTATCCAACTCCCCATCATCCATGCATCCAACTCCCATCATCCATTCTATCACCCACCCACTATCTATATTAACACCTACATCTCCATCCACACCCATCTTATCTATATCTTCATCCACCCTCTTAGCCATTGTCCATCACTCATCCATCTGGTCTACCATCCATCCATCCATCCATCCATCCATCCACCCACCAACGAGCCTAACATTACTTATCTATTCATCCATCCATCAGCCACCTTACATCTATCCAACGACCCATCCATCTGTCCACCCATCCATCCACCTACCCATCGCCCACCCATATTTGAATTTCACCCCCCAATTATTAATTCCACATGTAAATTTCAGCACTCCAGTCTATCTGCACTGTCTCTTGCTTCGGAGTGCTTGGCAATGACGTCATATCCAAGATGGTTATGGCTAACCAGCAGGCAATCACGCTGTTTTGTTTGCTAAAATCAAGACTGTATTAGGCCTCATTTCCCTTTCTAATGCAGGAGATGTTGTTTTTCTGGTCGTTGCGTTTGAAAAAGAGTATGAAACAATAACAGAAATTTCCATTTATTACTGTGCTCCAGACCTATTACTGAAATTATGTCAGCTCCCCACCCCCAGCCCCAAGAGGTTCCAGCACTTGCCCTCTGGCCCCACCACTGCTCAGCCTGACTTCCAAGCTCACAGCTGACATTACTTTTCGTGTGCTTCATGGTATATCTCTAAATGTAAGACAAACATGACATGATAGGTGCACAAAAGAAAACCACTGGCAATCCCCCTGGTCAGGTCCTGGTGTAGAAATTGAGGTCTCCTGGACAGGGGTGGTGGCAGTGGTCCCCTCTTTTCACCATTTACTGAAACGCGTGATACTTCTGCTCCCTAAATCACTCATCTGGAGTGGATACTCTTATTTTGCAGACTGTAAGGCTCAGAGAGTTAAGTCACTTTCCCAAAGCCACACGACAAGGGCAAGGGAAAGAAATGAAGTGCAATGTACAGACAGAGTGATGTCCTACAGGAAGTGGGATTCAGTAACCCGTGCGACGGCAGCTGTGAGCTGATGTAGCCCACAGCGTGTGGAGCGCATGAAGGGGAGCAGCCAAGTCCAGAACTGCCTATGAGAAGCTGATGTTCTGTGTATACAAAGAGCAGCCCCCAGGTATCCTGCCTTCCCCACTCCACCCCCAACCCCCTGTCCCTAGAGAGGTCATGACATGAGATATCCAGCTAGGCCACGGTGTGAGCCAATTTTCCCTTCCTGGAACAAAGAGCTGGGACAGTCAGCTTACTAAGGGGATGTATGGTTTGGCTTGTGGTTTAGTGGTTCTAGTCTGCAGTTGGCCAGCAGTAAGGCAGCAGGCTTGCAGGGCAGTGAGACGCATCATTGTTCGTCTTATAGAGATGACATGAAATGAGGGAAGAGGGGGGTGCCAGTTCCAACATCTCTGAGAGCGCACACCTCCAATGCCCTAAATACCCCCATTAGACTCCATCCCCCGATGATCCCTCCACCTCCCAATGTTGTCCCAGGCTGGGGTCCAAGCCTCCAGCCCATGGGCCTTTGAGGACTCCTGATCAAACCACATCCATCCAATTGATGGGAGACATCGTTCTGAGGTAGTGTACCAAGACTTCCCTACCCCCAGGGTGGGAACAACACCCACTCCGTCTGCTTCCGACTTCCTCCCTGAGCCCAAGATGTTGGGGCTGGGAGAATACATCACCCTAGAAAGACCCGATTATGCTGCAAAAGGAGTCCAGGATCAGAGTTCCTGGTCCCATGCCAGATCTGACCCTGAGCTTGGGACTATGGGTATGTGTTCTTTCACAGAGCATGTACTACGCATGCGACTCTCAATCCTCCAGGAAGACGCGGATGTCGGGAACATCCGGCAATGCTAACAGGCAAATGTTACACCTATCTCTCTGATGGGCTACAACCCCCGAAACTCTCACCAGTAGAAGAGGCTGGTGTCTATGGGAATCCCACTTCGGGAAGCAGGGACAAGGCCACCCTGACCCTCTGAAACTCCTCCAGCTCCCCAGGTTGCCTGGTTGTCAGCAGACTCCAGGACCTGCATCCCTGACTGCCCTGCCGGTCTCAGGATCCTCTGCTTGGATTTGTCTGTCACGTGTCTTGATACACGTGTCTCTCCCGTCAAAGCTCTGGTCACTCTGCTTTTTTTTTTTTCCTCTTTTTTAACACTTTTAATGTCTGAAGGCAATGTCACCACTATAAATAATGAATCACAGGAACTGGAAAGAGAGAACATGAGATCAAAAGACTAAGAAACGTGCTGTGCAGAGCTCAGGGCAGGCAAAGGACGGGTTTGTGGGGGACATTGCTGAGGCTTTCCTAATAGCAATCTGGTGGCTTTCTCTCACCAGGTTTGCCCCTAGAATCCTGGCTTCAAGACAGCACCCGAGAACGGAGTGATAAAAAGATGATGAGAGCCCTTGAAGGGATGTTGGGACTCCAGCCTCTTGGCCTGTTCTTTGATTCCTGCCCTCCATGAGGAGAGCAGCTCTACATTACCATGCAATGCCCACCATGATGCCCTACCTCACCATGGGCCAAGGTGATGGTGCTCAGTAGTCATGATGGAAACCTCTAGAAACTTTCCTCCTTAGAAACCAAAATAGAAGGCTGGGGATGGCAGGCAGCCTTGCACCCTGCCATGACTAATACCATGGGAACGGTAAGGAGAGAGCTTCCACCAGAGCCCCAGTGGGAGGCGCTGTTTACTCAATGAGCCCAGGAACAGAGGCAGACAGTCTTCGTGATCCCCTTGGGAAGCAGGAGGATCCATGGAGGTGGTGCCATTGAGGCTCTGAAGAGGGCTCGGGTGTGGCTCATATGGGACACCTACTGGAAGCAAAGGGTCTAAGACCTCAGACAGAAACTCCCATAATTAGAGCTTCCGTGACATGTCTGAAAAACAGGCAGAGATTCCCTTCTAGTGAGTTAGTGATGGCTTCGTGGCCCAGGTACCTCACATGGGCTATGCCCATATAGCCCAGTGTTAGTATACATTGCTTTCAGTATAATTTAATAATCTCCCTCAAAGTACTATGTTCTGCCCACCCATCCAGCTAAGGACTGTCCACACTGGTCCTTCCTTTCCCATTCTGCCTGTCAGGAACTTCACCATCTCTCCCTCTTGATACCAATGGATAGCCCCCCATCCTCTACAGATTTGGTATCTGAGTAGTTAGGCCCAATAGACAGGTAGGCATCTGGGGGTAGAGGGGTGGGGTCTTCTGAGAACCTCTTTGGCTGCAAAACCTTCTAGGTATTTGCATTTTCCTTATTTGGCCTTTCCTGAGCCAAGAGGGGCGGAGAGACAAGTGTATGTAGGGAAAAGTCCTGAGTGGGAAGGCATCTGTCTCAGTATGGGGAGAAACAGGCATGGGCAGCTTTTGCCACAAGGTTACAGAGAAGCCACCACAGATGTGGGCCTTGGGTCACCATAATAACCGTGGTGACCTGTGTCCACTCCTTTCCTTTTGTCACTTAGAACTCCAGAAGCCAGGAGGCGGAAAGAGGCTCGTTTCTACTTCTCCAGAGAGACTCTGGGGGCTGGACTGTGTCTCCCTCAAACCCCTGCACTGCCTGCACTTTAGACTGAGTACCAGAGACGAGGGCTTCACGGGGTGATGGAGTCACCACTGTCACGGTGAGAATGTTGGAGAGATCCGACACTACTCATAACCTTCCAGGAGGCAAGCAGGGCACAGACACAGCACCTACAGAAGGATGTCCAGCTGCTGCCTGGAAGTCAAGGGAAGAGGCCTTGGGAGGAACCAGCCTTGAGACACTATGACCTTGGACCTTGGACCTTCAACCTTCAATTGGATTTGATTTCTATGCTGAAGCCCCCTATGTGCTAAGGCAAGCCCTCTTTCTCCTCTAAGCTGGTCATAGTACTATGTCCTTACAGCCCAGAAGTGACAGATCTACCTGTCACTTCTCCTCCCTTAACTACTTCATCCGCCCTAGCAATGGTGACACAGACATCATCACCTCCCACACTGGCTTTGAGGGGCTCAGCCTAGGCACAGAACATTTCCTGTAGGCTGTGGTTGTTCGAATAAGATGTCATCCACCATCTAGGGTGCTTAATTACTTGATCCCCAGTTGGTGGAGCTGATGGAGGAAGTATGTCAATGGGGTGGCTTTTAGAGTTTATGGTCCTGCACTGCTACCACTAGCTTCAGGCTTGCAGTTCCAGGTGTGAACTAGCTCCAGGTGTGAACTAGCTCCAGGTGCGAACAAGCTCCAGGTGTGAACAAAACTCCAAGTGTGAACAAAGCTCCAAGTGTGAACAAAGCTCCAGGTGTGAACTAGTTCCAGGTGTGAACTGCATCTAGCTCCTGCCACCATGCCTGCTGCTCACCCAGCCACACTCCTCCTCCACAACAGACTCTCAGATCTCTGTATGCCAAATAAGCTCTTCTTTCTATAAGTTGCCCTGGGCCTGGTATTTTGTCACAGCAATGGAAACATCATCAGTACAGACTCCCAGAGGCAATGTGGTCATTGGCTATCTCCACAGCCAGACTCTGAGCTGTGGCTTTCGGTTAGCAGCCATGGCACCCTTGGCTCTCACAGGGAGTCTCAGATGTTTTCAAGCACACACGGTCACTGCTTTTCCAGCCTTTAATCACAGCTTAAGCTTTTTTTTTTTTTTCTTTTTCTTTTTTTCAGAGCTGGGGACCGAACCCAGACAGCTTAAGCTTTAATTCAGCCCCGCAGGACCTGAGTGACGTTGTTATGTGAGCCATGGGCCAGGGTTGTGTCCTGAAACCAAGCCTTCTTATCCATGGGCTCCAAAATCAATCAATCAATCAATCAATCATTAATCAATCAATCATTAATCAATCAATCAATCAATCAGCCAGTTGCAACTGGCTACCTGACTATAAACAGGCCCATGTGGCTACATTTGGACACTTGTTGTGGTGACTTCTAGATGCTCAGCTCAAACCACTTTGGAGGAGCAGTCTGCCCACACGCCAGAGCCCTGGGCTAAACAGACTCTCCAACTTCCACCACTCCAGAGGTGGGCTCTATTTTACCAAAAACCCATGGAACAGTCCCAGGAGGCTGTTAAGTGAGGGGCTAGAACTTGACAGGATCAAGGGGCCAGGAGGCAATGTGGTAGAGTGGAAATCTTTCTCCCACACAGCGCCTTTCACTGTCAGGTTGGCTTTGCCTGCAGACCATCACTCCACCCCTGGGCATTACAACACATACACACACACACACACACACACACACACACACACACAAATGAACCTGAAGCCCACAGCTAGGGGGTAGGTCAGTGTGTCCTGTTCTACCTGTGCCTTTGGTGGGGCTGCCTTCCCTTCTGGCCTCCTCAGTGCCATCCAGTCATGGAGACTGGATGTAAGGAGAGGATGCCAGGGCTCAGACATGGTACAGAGTCCATGTTTCATAGAGACCAAACTGTCTTTCTGCTAGAGAAAGTGCTAGAAGACCAAAGGGCTGGCTACAGGGCACAGCGAGTTCAGTGAGGGCTGCTGAACCCTGCATTTAACAATGTTACAATGTTACATACAGTTTATCACTATAAGAAAAAAAAATAGAGAGCAGGTCTAAAGGGTGAAGGTTAAAAGCTACAGGGAGGGGCTGGGGATTTAGCTCAGTGGTAGAGCGCTTACCTAGGAAGCGCAAGGCCCTGGGTTCAGTCCCCAGCTCCGAAAAAAAAGAACCAAAAAAAAAAAAAAAAAAAAAAAGCTACAGGGAATTTCTGTCTGGGACAGATGTTCCCAGTGTGTGACCGGAGAAGGGGCATAGAGGTGCGCAGGGTGAGACGGGGAGTGCGCACGCAACTGCACACTCCCTGTGCTTGCAGCCTGAGCACCTGCTGTCTGTGCTCAGGATATGCCGATGCACACGCTGTGGGCTGTCAGAGGTCACGGTCACTTCTCAGACCCTAGGGGTCGGTTCCGTCACAGAGCACACTTTCTGTGGGTAGAACTGCTGCAGCTGGACTCCTGGGAAGTTGAAGCCCTGTGCTCAGGGCAGCGACCCTGCAGGGAGGTGTTTCTCTGGTGACTCGGTCAGTCTTCCCTATCAGTCCTCTGTCCTTATCCCCGTTCACCCCCCTGCCCCCGTTCTCAGGGGTGCGGCTTGCTGGGTTACCGGCACCCTGATGACTGGATGGGAGGGGGCTTTCTTGTGCAGTGAGGAGCTATGGGCACACCGGCCACTCGGTCAGTCAGTCATCTGAGCAGAGTCCAGCTGGGATGCCCCGAGGTGCTCCCGCTGCTGGCACCGAGACCTGTTTCAGCCTCATCTTCGGTTTGTGTGTCCACTAGCATGTCCTTCCTTTGCTCTTGAGAGGGGACAAGTGACCAGAGCTGTGTTTTATACATTTCTGAGGCCAGATGGGCCCTCATTCACAATGCACTCTGGTGAGGTTTCTGACCCCTTTGACTCTGGGCACGAATTGGTCCCAACAGATGTGGCTTCTATATAAGTCAGAGCTGGAAGTGTCTGGAGCCTAGGGTCCTGGTCCTGTCTTTCTGTCTGCGGCTACTTTTGGTCAGACTCAGTGGATTTGGGAGAATAATGAGAGACAAGGTGGTACCTGCCACAGCTTCCTCTGGGACCTTGAACTTGTCATATCTCTGGGTGGGAAAGCTATCGAGAAGCAGGTCACTTAGGTCTGAGGAGCAGCTGGACATCACCTAGTTTCCCGGGTCTCCGTCTGCCCCGTGAGTCACCAGCCTCTGCATAGTCCCTTTGCGGGAATGTCACCATCTTCCCACTTCTCCAGAGAAGAAAATGACTTTCACATCTGTCCTGGTTAGGTTACTGGGGGTGGGGAGCCGGGGGATGAGTTGAGACAGGGTTTCTCTGTGTCCTGGAACTCACTCTGTAGACCAGGCTGACCTCAAACTCAGAGATCTGCCTGCCCCTGCCTCCTGAGTGCTGGGATCAAAGGCGTGTGCCACCCCTGCATGTGATACCACCACCCAGATTTGTCCTAGTTAGCTTTTACCGTCAACCCAATACAACCAAGGGTCACCTGAGAGGAGAGAGCCTCAAGGGCCATCTCTATGGGGAATTGCTTTGATTTTTGATTTGATGTAGGAACTTCCGGCCCACCATGAGCAGTGCCACCCTGGGCAGATAGGTCTGGGTCATCTAAGAAAGCAAGCCGAGTTGGGTGTGGTAGGGTACACCTTCAATCCCAGCACTCAGAAGGCAGACCATATGCCAGGGCAGGCTAGCCAGTAAACTGCATTTCTCTGTTTTTCTGCCTCACTTCCTGCCGAGACTTCCCTCAGAGATGGACTGTGACCGGAAGCATAAGCCAAATGAATCCTTTCCTCTCCAAGTTGCTTCTGGTCATGGCCCTTATCAGGTCCACAGAAACCAAAGTAGGACACCACCTCCCAGTCGGCAAGAACAGAATCAAACGCTACAGGGACCAGGGGACCCTGTTCTGTAATCATCAAGAGCAGAGCGATCTCTTTGGGCCACAGGGCAACCAACCCCAGTGTTTCCAGAAGGCTGCAGGTTATCAGCAGTCACCTCTGACAGTGTCGAGCTAGACTGGACCGTGTAGCATCCCCTCCAGGCCAAAGGCCATTCGGAATGTTTGGCTTAAAAGGAACCTCAGATCAAGGAACCTCAGATCAAAGCTGGGTATAGGCGGGGCCAGGGCCTGGTCTCTGATTTCCCATTGACTTTCCAAGGTCTTCCTAAGATATTTGTCCCATCAGGTAAGTTGAGGTGATCTTGCTTATCAGCTCTGACCCTGGTAGAGACCCTGGGGCTATCTCAGGTCAGAGGTCAGGATAGACACAGAGCTGGGCATCCATGTGGCCCTCTGCTCCCTCTCTAACTTCACGCTGGACCCCGAAAGACGAGGACGCCCCTCTTCTTCTGACTCACCACTGCTCTCAAGGCGCTGCACCCGTTATCCGGTTAGAGAGCCTAAGTTATAAACACAGCTTAGGGAGATGCACGGGTTGTTCTGCAACTGCTAAGGGTGAGCCAAGGGGAGTCTCTGAATCGAGTCCGATGAGAGAGAGGACAGCGGGAGCCAGAACCCACAGGACTGACCCAGATCTTCCGGCTGTAAGCAGCACGTGGATATGAGTAAGAGAAGATGGCTCGGTGGTTAAGAGCACTGACTGCTCCTCCAGGGGTCCTGAGTTCAAATCCCAGCACCCACATGGTGGCTCACAACCATCTGTAATGGGATCTGATGCCCTCTTCTGGTGTGCATGAGGAGATCAGATAGTGGAAAGTTAGCCACTGTGTGTCTGGATGGGCAGGCCCACCTGCTCCGAAGTGAAAGGACAAGACAGAATATCCTAGGGGAGGGACACTGTAGGTGGCCCAATGCTCCCCATAGGAGCAAGCTGAGGTAGGTACATTCTTCGAACAGCAGAAGGTGGACCCACTGAAGAGATGGAGCTAGGAAAGAAGGCTGAGTTCCCGAGGGCCCTACAGTTGGAAAAGGCCTAGGCAGGGTAGAAGATGCCGGAGAAACAGAGAGCAGGGAGCCACAATCCCAGTGAGCGACCCAGCAGGGTATACACGCAGGGCATGCAGGGCAGAGGACTTTCAGGGCAGAGGGGCTGCACCAAAGAGGAAACCTTCACTGTGGAGACAGCAGGTCAGAGCCTGTCAGTTCCATAAAAGCGCGATAGAACCAGGCCGGGTGGAGCCCAGGAAGTGTGGTGCCAAGCCCCAAGCAGGCATTGGCACCTTGAGCTCTGGGCTTAAGCAGGACAAAGGCCAGGCAGCCACATCCCCAGGGGCAGACCATTTCCAACAGGGATACTGACCAGTTTCCTGATGCCCCGGTGCCCTGCCTGTGGCTTTTTTTCCCATTTCAAACAGAAACAGCTCAGCAAAACTCAAGTGGCTGTTTCCATAGTAAGACCAGGGGTTCCAGCTGCAGAGATAGCCTGGAACAAAGCCACAGGCAGCTTAGAGTGGCTGAGGGGAGGGCGCTTACCAGACCAGGGCCAGGCTCCAACAAAGGCTTCTAAGCTTCCCCCTTGCCCAACCCAAGGCTGGGTTGGCCTGAGGCTCCCAAAGGCCTCTTAGGCTTTCCCCATAACCCAGGCCTGGCTAAGCTACCAGGCAGGGGCTCTTTGGCTCCCTGCTGGGAAGTGCCTTCTGCTTGTCATCCCTAAGTGGGTAAGCTCGGTGTTCTCATTCTCGTCCCCTGCAGATAAGATAAAGGGCCAAGTACTGAGGTCTGCAAAGATAGAGGGGGCCTCGTTTCTAGAGCAGATCCGGCTCTCAACTCCCTGTTTCTTTAACTTGAGGACCTCTTGGTCCCCATCTGTGCATCCTGGCAAGCGGAGGAACCAGTGGGACAGGACTGTAGAGACTTGGTTAGACAGGTCACACTGCCCCTTGGCCATTTGGAAGATTTTAACACAGTACATCCTAAAGGCTTCCTGATCTGTGTGATGGGAGGCTACCCCCCCCCACTTCACAGAGGATGGACAGCAATCCACGAGGCCCCACCAATGATGAGAGGGGCCCCGCCATGTCCTTCTGTAAAATGTTAGCCAGCCTACCATCTGTGAGCTTGCTATCCCCAGACCAGAGGGACAGCAATGGCTCGCACAGGCTAATGCAGGACCCTGAGTCTCTATCATGCTGGACCCCAGCCTCCAACATCCGACTTCAGGGAGTGCATGACTCACTGGCTACCTGATCCGCCTCATCTGTCTAAGCTGTACAGCAGTACGCCCACTTGTATCCTTACTTCATAGCTGAGAAAACAGACGCGGCAACCAACCAAAGCAGAGATGGGAGGTGGAGGTCCCAAGACCCTGGGGAAGCATGGTGTCCACCCACCTAAGGGCCTTACAGATTTTACATGAAATGCCTCAGAGATAGAATTCCTCGCCTCCCCCAATTCTTGCTGCCATCCCCATTAAAGAATGCTGGGTGCCGTGTGCACCTGGAATTGTCTACACACACACACACACACACACACACACACACACACACACACACACACAAAAACAGCACCAAATGGCAGCCAAACTGCTACACTGGTTCCTTTAAGTCCCACCCTGGTAAGACCAAGAGGGCCTGGAGTCTTCTCCCCGAACTTTGCTGGACAGATAAACACTTGAAAAAGTCAGCGTTAGCAATATGGTCGCTTCCTAATCTGCCTGGAGCTGGGATGGCCAGGAGTTGGCAGGAACCACGGGCAAGCTCCTCATCAAGATGATGATGGCTGTGTGACAGAAGGCAACATACAGTCTTATCTCATCCCAAGCCTTTTCTTGGGGAAGCAATAGTAGCTTGCTCCTTGACCTCCCATGGAGAAGAGATGGAGTGGGTAAGTGTAAGCCAGGAACAGTTGCATGCTGGGAACTTTCAGATGAGCCCAGTGCCTAGGAAGAGGAAATACTTTGCACTGATGTCCAAGGTCCCAGCAGTGTGGATGGGTGCAGGGCTGCAGGGTGTGGAGCCTGAGAAGCTGACACAGACACCGGGAAACCCAAAGACCTGGTTCTCATCGGGGTAATGGTTCACCTCAGCACCCAGTGCTAAAGACAGAGTGCCCAGGATCAGTGATGGACGGACCACAGTGACAGGGTGGGGGCCCGCTTGCTCCGCCAGTCTCTGCTCCTTGGGCTGAGTGCAAAGATGTTTATGGAGAGGCAGAGACAGCGAGAATGATGCCTCTCGTGTTCTGCGATGTTCCAGGCACTGTTTATATCTCCCATTTGCTCTCATTACAGTCTATAAAGCAGATAAGACCATCCCTTCCCAGAGGATGGCAGCCAGAGGAGCCCAGAGCAGCAGAGCCAACACTTGCATCAGGTCTGCCTCTACCCAGCGCTGTGACTTTCTAGCCTAGTGCAGGTGCCTGTCCCCACTCCCTCACCGCCCCCCCCCAGGTTTGGCTTCTAGGTGACCTTTCCAGAGGCTACCCAAGTCCAGGTAGGTCCACTGGGAAAACCCAGCTTACACAGGGACAAACCAGTCCGATCAGGCCCTCCTAAACCTGCCTTCCACTTTCCACTCATTGCTCAGCAGATCTTTGAGGACCTTTGGGGAGATTTTAGGAAGGACCTCCTACCACTGCTGGCCAGGTGACAGCCCATCTTTCCTTTTTAAAGAGATGAATGAAGGGCCAGCAATATGGGTTAGTGGCAAAGCATCTGCCTCGTATGTGTGAAGCCCACTCCTTGCACCGACATTAAAATAAATAAATAGATAAATAAATAAGCAGATCATTAATAAATTCTCATTTAGCAGGGTGTGGGGAAATGTATGTGTACAGATGTGGGCTTTGTATACACATCGTGTACACATACATGAACACATCCGTGTGCATGTTTGTGCGCTCAAATGGACTGAAGCAGGAAGAGACACGAGGAGAGCCCTTCCCTCCTCCTCCTCCTCCGGGAGGAAGAAGAGGGTTGTTACATCTCCATAGCATAGCTATGAGATCCCTCCAGATCCATACTCCAGATCCCTCTAGGAGTCAGGCATCTGGATCTGGTCCCGCACCTGACCTTCCTGCTTAAGTAAGAAGCTGACCAGTGATGCTTGAAGGTGCCTCCCGCCATCCCAAGTCATCGAGCCTATCCGAAGGGACCACCTTGGAGGAGGGATGGGACTTCCCATTTTCCCAGGGACAGGCTGAGAGTGGAAGGTTGGTCTTTCCTACTGGTGAAGCAAGCCAACCATCCAGTTAAGAGAGCGCACACCTGAGACAGAAGGCCCATACCCAGCAGGCAGCCCTCTTTGGCTTCCTTTGCTGGCTTCACAGCAAGCTGCCCGGCTTCCCTGAGATGTCCAGCTGCGGTCCGGGTGGAATTTCCTCATAACGCTTTAACATTGGCACTTTAGGAAGAGCTAATGTGACAACCCCCCCACCCCCTTCCAGGCCAGCTTGCCTATTGTCCTTTTGTCGATATCAACAGAAGTCAAGGGCACTCCGTGTCCAGAGCTGGGTCTTTAGAAGGGGAGGGGCCACGAACAAAAAGGGTCTGTGGCGAACCGCACTCCTACGTGGCTCAAGTTGGTTGGGAGGGCAGTGTACAGTGGAGCCAAAAGCGAGTCCCTTCAGTCCCCGCGAGGACACAGGGTGCAGAGGCAGGATCCCCCAAGTCTGTCACTGTCCACCTGAGACCTGCCCTGCGGGTCTGCACCTCAGGCTGCCGTGCCTCCCGGGGACCCTGCGCTCACCGCGGGCCGCCAAGATCTGCTTGGTCCGTGGGCTCCGAGCCCGCGGTGGGGACACCTGCGCCTATTAGGGCGCACGGAGGCCGCGGAGGGAGGGGAGGTCGGGGTACCTTCTGGATGCGTCCATCGATGTCCAGGTAGATGGCCTTGGGCCGGTAGCTTGAGGAGCCGGCCCCCATTGCGCCCGCAGCGGCTCTTGGACTTTTTCACCTTACTTTCTCGCCGCGGCCGCGGCGCCGGGAGGGCGGGGGCGGGGGGGAGGGGCGGGGGAGGGGCGGGGGCGGCCAGCCAACCAGAGCTGGCAGCTCGCGGCCTCCACACGCCCCTCCTCCCACGGCGCTGGACCGCCCCGCCCTTCCATCCCCTCGTCTCCCCTCCCCTCCCTCCTTCAACCCCTTCTCTTCTCCATCTAGCTCCTTTCTCTCCAGGGCTCCTCCCAAACGCCTCTCCCCCTCCTCACTCACTCCTTTCCTCCGCACCCTTTCTCCTCCTCCTCCTCCTCCCTCTCATTTCTGCCCCCTCCCTCCCAGCCTTTCCCCCTTTATTCCTGTCTCCCAGACTCTCCTCTTTCTCCCTCCCACCTCCTCCTGCTTTCTCTGCCCACCTTCCTCTATCCCGCGTTCTCGCCCCTCTCTTCCTTCCCCTCTCCCGCGTTCTCGCCCCTCTTCCTTCCCCTACTCAGCCTCCCACTCTGCCATCTTTTCTTTCCCCATCTCCCCTCCTTTCTCTCTCTACCTCACCTCAGTCCCGTCCTTCATCACCTAGGGTCTCTCTCTCTCTCTCTCTCTCTCTCTCTCTCTCTCTCTCTCTCTCTCTCTCTTTCTCTCGTCTCTTCTCTCTCCCCCACCTCCTTCCTCCCCTCACTCCTCCGCCCTCTCTTTCATTCCAGTCCCTTCCCTTCCCTCCTCACTCCTCCCTTGCCCTCCCTTCCCCATCTTCTCCTTTGATCCCTGTCCCCTTGACAGCCTGTTTCTAAGTGTCCCCTTCATAATGCCCAATGTGCTCCTTTAGCTCCCTATATACACCCGTCCATACAATAGCAGTCTCTGGGCTGAGGGCTGTGACCGTGCTGGGTAATCAGCTCCCCTCTCCCCTCCCCCATCGCCCTCCCCCCCCCCCCCCCCGCAGTAAAGGCCACCCTCACTTAATTTGAATCGGAAGCGGGGAAAGTTCCTTCCCCCGAGCAGCCCCGTGCATTCCTGGAAGGGCTGGGAAGGTTGTTTCCCTTCACCTGAAGTTGACCGGGCAGGCTCGTCCCTGCCCTTTAAGCTGAGGGAAGGTTGCCCAGCAGAGTATCTGTTAGATGCAGCACTTCCCTTACCGCCGCCCCCACAACACTCACATAGACTTTGGCTATTTTCCATGGGGGGTTGGGGGGCTCATGGTTAAACCCGAGGGGAGAGAATTTCAGGTCTCCTTAGCCTCCGGTCACAAATAACTCTCTGGGACTTTCCTTGTGGGAACAGCTGGAGGAGGGGCCGTGAGCTTGTTGCTCTTGGAAGCTGCCGTCAAACCGCTGGAGAAGGCGCCCTATTGTTTGTCTAGAGTGGATTTCCAGCCACACTGTCCATCTGCTGCCTGGCTTGTGCTCGCTGAGAATGCCTGGGGCGCCTTATCCTATTGGCCTGAGAGGAACCAGCCTAATCAAACAGCCTGGTTGCTGGCCTTTCTGCTCTCTACCTGGTGGGCTGTCACTGGCCTTGCTGTTGGAGTCCAGACCAGGGAGAAAGCCAGGGGCTTCCAAAAGCAGCATGCGTTTAAGCACAGATACACTTACTCTCCTCCGCTGTTAGCCCTGAGGATGGAGGAGGCTCAGGATGGCTGCTACGCACACCTTGGTGACCGGTCATGAGGTAAAGGATGTAGCCACCTTCCACCTACAGGCTGTCTAAGCCCTCATATCACTTTGATGGTTCTAATCCACCTGGGCTGTCTGGGGGCCCCACCCATCCTTCTAGTACAATTAAGGAGCCCTAGACAAAGCTGAGAATTACTGGAGTAAAGGGGGCAGCGGTATGCAGGGTTTAAGGTGGCATCTGAGATTTCTGGGTGGTTACAGCTAGCTGGCTGACTCGGGGATTGTGACCTGGTGTCCTCAGAAAATCAAGCAGGTGTTTGTGGTCCAAAGAACCAACGCAATTGGAATGGAGGGCAGCCTGTTGTTAGAGCCACCTTGCGCTCCTGTATGCGCGGCCAATGGCTTTCTTCTCCAAACCTTGCTGTCATCTGGCCTAGTCCCCTGGAACTGGTTCCTTCAAGACCAGATATTTGTCCCCAGTACAGCTGATCGGCATCTTGGAGGGTGTGGCTCTGCTGTGTGTCTCATACTGTGGGCGTTGGGCACTGGGCAAGCTGGCTCTTCCAAAGCCTAGGTAGCTCTGTAGTCAGGCTAACACTCATACTTAATCTTATTGTGCGTTGTACAGCTTCCCTCTCAGGAGACCTCTGAACAGACACTTAGTCACCGAGGCAGCAAATGCTTGCCCTGCGCCCCCCCAACTGTGGCTTGCCCTTGGCCAATGACTTTTTTTTTAAATATTTTATTTATTTATTATATATGAGTACACTGTAGCTGTCTTCAGACACACCAGAAGAGGGCATCAGATCTCATGACAGACGGTTGTGAGCCACCATGTGGTTGCTGGGATTTGAACTCAGGACCTCAGGAAGAGCAGTCAGTGCTCTAACCACTGAGCCATCTCTGCAGCCCCCGGCCGATGACTTCTGTATTCAGAACTGTCTCAGGTACTTGGGTTCAGGGTAGGGTGGTGAGCAAAATTACCAAAATCCTGGGGTGGGAAGAGCTGGCATCTTAGAGGTTAAGACTTGATGAATAAATAAAGACACGGGGTGTCGAGTAATATCTCAAGCCAAGGAGAAGAGGGGAAAAAATGTGGTGCTATGGAAGCTGGACTTAACAGGCTACTTGGTTAGCTGGTTCCCTGATAAGATGAAGAACCTCCCAGCCAACAGTGGCCTCACTCTAAGAACTTGCTCAGGAGGCCAGCAGGGTTAGGATGGAGGCACAGCGGGGGCAGGCAGCTGGGGTGGGGTGGGGTGCTGCCGGGGTGGGAATGGGGCTGCAGGGTAGACAGATTTAAATGGCAGCTCCTGGGTTTCACACGGGTGACTCCAGGTTGCTGTGTATCTTTCTGATGCCACCTCACGGGAGTTCATGCAGAGGAGAGATATGCCTGACTAATGGTTTACCGGTTCTACTGAGTGGCTAGCGGAGGCTAGCCAGGGGCGGCACAGAGTGGGAGGACAGCCAGGAAGTGATGATACTTTCCCAAAGCATGATGGTCATTTGGACAGTGGTAAGAGAGTAGGGTTCTACAGAGAAACAGGGCCAATAGACTATATATATATATATATAGTCTTCTATTGGCCCTGTTTATATATATATATATATATATATATATATATATATATATATATATAATATATTTGAGATATATGTGTACATAGATAGGATTTCTGTTGCTGTGAAGAGATACCATGTCCAAGACAACTCTTCCCCCCCACCCCCGGAGCTGGGGACTGAACCCAGGGCCTTGGGCTTGCTAGGCAAGCACTCTACCACTGAGCTAAATCCCCAACCCCCCAAGACAACTCTTATAAAGGACAACATTTAATTGGGGCTGGCTTACAGTTTCAGAGGGTCAGTCCATTACCACCATGGTAGAAGCCTGGCAGCATTCGGGTAGACATGGTGCTGGAGAAGGAGCCAAGAGTTCTACATATTAATCCTCAGGCAGCAAACGGGGACTAAGTCACAATGGCCAGACTCACGCATCTATAACCTCAAAGCTCACCCACAGTATCACACTTCCTCCAACGAGGCCACGCCTCCTCAAAGTGCCACTTCCTATGGGCCAAGCATCCACACACATGAGTCTATGTGGGCCATGAGTGTTCAAACCACCACATAATCCATACACCTCAACACAGGATGTGCCTGATAAACCTATCATTAATTGGAAGTATTTTAAATCAAACATGCCTGTCATTTTCCTACCGTACACATCGTGGCATTGACACTTTCCCCTTAGGATCCCGGAGCATTTCGGTTACAATTTGTGCCTTGCTTTGAGGGGAATAGCAGAGACTGAGACAGATTCATACAACCTGTCATTAGCACAGGGAAAGAACTGCAGGGAGGTTTCTCTCGAATGCATGGGACTTGGGCGCTGTAATAAAGGAAAATGTTAAGTTGAACTACCATCTAAGTTCAGGGCCATTGCTTCCTACAACGGGTGCTGGCTCAAGTGATTAGCAGCAGCCTGGAGACCCAGGAGAGCCAGTGCTGGTGCCAGTCTCTAGTTTAAATCTGAAGCTTGAGGGCCCAGAGAACTGCTCACGTACATCCCGAGTACGAGGGCCAGGCGGACACCAATGCCGAATGTAAGCAGGCAGGAAGAACGGAATCCTCTCTCCGCGTCCCGCTGCTCTATTAAGTCACATGGTGGGTCAGATGAATCCCACCAGCATACAGGTGGACAGCCATCAGATTCAACCGCACCCAGAAACTCCTGCAAGACATCTAGGATAAGGCGCCGTGCCCCATCAGACTGACTCATTCAATTGACCCTCCTGGGGTGGGGAATGATCAGTGTCCCTGTCTAATATCTCCATGACAACCGCCTTCATGGGCGGCCATTACTTCTTTCTGCCAGCCTTCTCTCAGGCCTAGGATTGAGTAAGGGCTGGCCTCTCTGCGACTTCCACAGCAGCCCCGAGGCTCCAAGTGTCCCGACTTGCATGCAACCCAGAGAGTGCCTCCGAATCAAAACCGGAAGAAACCTTCTGCCCCTGCCAAGTGGCCTGGGGGATCCTGGGTCGGGTGAAGGACCCAGAACCTGCCCCTCTATCTCTTCGGTTGACCTTGGAGCTCTTGGGATGTTGTTAACCGTCTTAGTTAGGGTCACTGTTGCTAGGAGGAAACATCATGACCAAAAGCAGTGTGGGGAGGAAAGGGCTTATTTTGTTTACAGTTCCTTATCTCAGTCCATCATCAAAGGAAGTCAGGAACAGGGCAGGAATCCGGAGGCAGGAGCCTATGAATGGACCACGGAGCAATCCCGCTTACTAGCTTGCTCTTCATGGCTTGCTCAGCCTGCTTCCTTATAGCACCCACGACCACAAACCCACGGGCAGTGTGCCTTACCACCGGCTTGGCCCTCTCCCATCAACCACTAATTAAGAAAATGCCTCAGAGGCCTGCCTACGGCCTCAATTGAGGAGGCATCTTCTCTGTTGAGGTCCCCTCCTCTCTAGCTTGTACCAAGTTAAAGTAAAAACCATCCGGGTATTGCCTCAACTCAGTCAAAAATGGTGCTACCTAGAGGGACCTTCTCAGGTGTGTGGGATCCCGCTTGTCTCTCTTCTGCAAGGGAAGGGGAGTCTGGGAGCCAGGGTAGGGCTAGCCTCCTTTCCAATCCCCTGCAGAAACTGTAGTTAAGTCTGGTACCTTCTGATGTCTTTTTTAGTGTAGCTCGCTCTGTCATTGTAAAAAAAAAAAAAACAAAAACAAAAAAAAACAAAACAAAAACAAAAAAAAACAAAACAAAAAAAACCGACCCATTAGACTTCAGATAGTAGCTGAAGGGGGAGGAGCCAAGACAGGGGCCCCTGAGGAGTATTAGCTGGCCTCTGGTTTCCTTGCCCACGCCAGCTCCCTGTGTTCAGCAGGAGACAAAGCCACAGTGAGGCAGGACAGCAGGCTTCACCGTGACAGCACCCTTCCTGGAAGGAGGGAGACTGGGAAGGAAAGTTTGAACATTTGGGGAGAGCCTACAGGGTTTCCCACCCAAATTTACCCAGAGCCAATGGCCCGCTTGTCCCTGGTTGGTCTGAACATCGTGACAGCAGGCTGCGATGATGTCCTCATGTCTGTCCATCCTGAAGTCTAGCCAGAGTTTCTCATGACTACTCTGAAAAAGAGTCTAGCCGCTTCCGGGTCTACATCTTTGAACAAGGGGCTGCAGAGGAGTGCACGCCAATTTCCCAAGCAAAAGTATGTATTCAGCTCATGTGTGTTAGAGATGTGCCCCTAACACATAGGGGCCTACGAGCACACACGGGACACGCTGGCTGAGGTTAGGATGTGTTCACATGTAGATGCCTCTTTCAGCGGGATCTGCTGGGTTGGCACAGAAGCATGGATTTGAACACAGGACCTAAATGACACAAAACTCCAGAGGCAGGTGAGGTGGCTCAGTCAGTAACGTGCTCACCTTGCAAGCAAGAGGACTTGAGTCCGATCCCAAGTGTCGATAAATATTAAAAATTTTTAAAAAGCCTGCTGTGTTAGCGAGGAACCGTAATTCTGGACCTGGGGAAGCAGAAATTTAAAAAAAAAAAAAAAAGAAGGTGGACTGTGCCCAAAGAATGATACTCAAGATTGCCATTTATCCTTTCCTATATACCTGCTCACCGATCCACGTGCACACAGCAGGCTGTGCTCTTTGACCTGGTCTGCCCTAAACAGTACTGTTCTGTGGAAAGACCGGTGTAAACCTTGGGCTTCATTTACACACTCGGTGACTATTCTTTATGGCCTCTGTCACTGCAAGTCGTGGCCAGCCATAAACATTTCAGACAAGACAAAGTCCTTCCCAGGAAAGAAGGTCGATGGCCCTGTCTGGGTTACTCAATGTGGGTCCCCAATACCTTGGGCTCTTGTCTATGCGGCTAGCCTGCTGCTGCAGAGGACTTGGATTCCCTCGCTATGGTGATGTGCTGGGGTGATTGTGCAAGCCAGGTGCTACTTGGGTTGGCTTCCTTTCTCCTCCCCCCATCCTTCTCCATCCTCATTCTGGGGTTGCCCAAGATGACCTCAAACTCTCAGTTGTCCCCTGTCAGATGAGATCACAGGTCTACACCACCACGCCTGACTCATGTTGCTATTCCTAAAAAAAATAAAATATCGGTCTGAAAATGAGATTTGTAGGCCAGGAGGCGGTGGTACATGCTTTCAATCCCAGCATTAGAGGGGCAGAAGCAGAGGCAGGGGACTCTCTGAGTTCAAGGCCAGCCTGGTCTACAGAGGGAGATCCAGGGCAGCCTAGGCTACACATACACACACAAAGAGAGAGAGAGAGAGAGGGAGACAGAGAGAGAGAGAGAGACAGAGAGACAGAGACAGAGACAGACACACATACACACAGAGACAGAGACAGAGACAGAGAGACACAGAGAGAGAGACAGAGAGAGAGAGAAACAGACTTATAGGTGAATGTGTACACTTTGTGTGTGTGCAAGAGCATATGTCAGTGTGTATGTGGTATGTGTAAGTGTTCATGGGTATTCATGTATATGAAAGCTATGAGTGAGTATGGGGACCAGAGATCCACATCACGCCTTCCTTAGCTTCCCTCTACCTTATTGTTTAAGACATGTCTCATACTGAGCCTGGAGCTCCATCGTTGAGCTGGGCTGACAGGCCAGGGAGCTGCGGGGATCCTCCCAGTAGAATTACAGGTAGCCAGCTCCATGCCCAGCTTTCACACGGGTCCCGGGTTTTGAACTCAGGTCTTCATGTTTGTGAGAAGGCGCTTTACCAACTGTACTTTACCCCTACCCCTGCTTTGTACACTTCTGTGTGTTGGATGAGGAAGACACACTTAACGGTTATTATTATTATTTTGTGCTGACTAACCCCATAAACACGAGTAAATTTGTCATCCTCCTATGAGCATAAAATATCAAGTGCCTTTTGACACACTTTCAGCAAAATTAAAAGCGCTCGGTGTCCCTTTTGTACCCTGCGGTAGCCTGGGGGGGAGGAGGGGGACAGAGACTTTCAGTTCTCTGTCCACACGTGCAGAGACTCCAGTCTCGTGCCTCTCTGGTCTACTCATTGTTTTCTAAGTGAATTTATACACCCCACTGTTTATGCTGCCTTAAGGTCCTGTGTGTTGTTGGTTTTTTACTCACTCCTTCTACAGAGAGGAAATGGCAGCCTTTGGAGCGGTAGGCTGTTTACGAATACTTCTTCGTCCGCATCATCGTCCATGGGTATCATCGTCCGTTAACTTTACGATCTATTCGTCACGTGACGGCGCATGTTTAAGTCACCAGAGCCGGTACCGCTCTTCCTGAGAGCTGCTTTGGATTTCTCATCGGCTTTAAAAGGCGGTGTGCCCTTTAAAGTAGAAAATCGAAAAGGAAAAAGGAGAGATGACCCACATTTTCAGTGGACTTGGCTAATGGGATCTGGCAGCCCCGCTGGAGCAATGTCAAAGATGTTAATTATGCTGAGTGCTTGGGACAGGCAGGGAAGCCTGTGGAACACAGCAGGTTACACCAGGCCAGCTACTGGGACCCAGCCCAGTTGGGTGTGAGACCCTTGTCTAGGGAACTCCGCTAAGCCTTTTAAGACCCAGCAGAGGTGAACTGACTTGCGGTGAAAAGAGAAAATGTTTGAGTCTGGAGAGAGAATTTCCTTGGGAAAAAAAAAAAAAGAGAGAGAGAAAGAGAGAGACCATTTCAGAATCGTTTACAGCAGTGAGACATTTTTCGCCACAAAGTCAAGCAAAAAGCAGCCACAAAGCACCTTGAAGTGGCTGATGGGAGAGAGCGCGGATCCAGGTTGATGCAGAGAAGCCTAGTGCCCCCTGGGGGTTGAAATGAGTATTACATTCTCTCAAGGCTTTGGGAGCCTGGATGCTTGTGGGCCGTCTCAGCCAGACACTTGGTTTGGGTGTTCTGTGAGGGGAGCACCAGGTCAGGGACTCCTTCTTCTAGCCCTTCACTTCCCTTGCTCACAGGTCCTCCATGCAACGCATCTGCAGGGGTCGGTCTTTTGTTGTGGTT
The DNA here is from genome assembly GCF_021556685.1 of Rattus norvegicus. Lineage (NCBI taxonomy): Eukaryota > Metazoa > Chordata > Mammalia > Rodentia > Muridae > Rattus > Rattus norvegicus. The sequence continues at coordinate 10,225,020 of NC_141553.1, read as the reverse complement.
TGCCCTGCAGTCCTGTGTCTTCCCAGGGTGACTTTAGACATAGTTTTATTTAGACATAGTTTTATTTTAGCAGAATGTCCTTTTTTCCTGTTGCTTCATTTACTATCAGCTGTACGGATAACACATTGACCGAGCAGGATATATTTAGGAGTGTCTATCTGTCTGTCTGTCTCTGTCTCTCTGTCTCTCTGTCTCTCTGTCTCTCTGTCTCTCTCTCTCTCTCTCTCTCTCTCTCTCTCTCTCTCTCTCTCTCTCTCTTTCTCTGTGTGTGTGTAACAAAGAGGCCACGAATTTGAGAGAGAGCAAGGGGGTGCCACGGGAGGCATTGGTGAAAGGAAAGGAAACATTGGAAACGATGGAATTATAATTTCAAATAATTTTTTAAAAATACATTTAAAAAAAAGTATCCCCTATATAGCCAGATCTTTCCAGATCTCTAAAGTGGGTAAAAAAAAAAAGCATCCTTCCTAGGTACTCGGGTTCCTGTCCCTCCTCAAGTGTCATTTGTCAGTGGGAATGACAAGTGGTCCAGAGTGCTGAGTGATGGAGAAGAGAAGAGGACGAAGATCCCTCTGTCCAGGGCCTGGGACCAAACCATGGGCTGCAGGTGGGTGAGACTGGCAGCTCACCTGGAGAGACCCCAGGGCCTTTAGCAGCAGGTAACCCTGACTTTCTCTGGAGTAGGCGTCATGGCAGTTAACTGACATCCTGTGCGAGCCTCCTGCTGGTCCTGAGAAGTGCTGCCTTGGATGCTCCATCCTTAGCATCCTCAGCATCCTACTTCTGAAGATGATTCTGTGCAGAACCCAAGGATGTGTCAGGGCCAACCCGGGATCCAGAGGAAGCCCCAGGCTGGTCCTGATGCTATTCCAATGGTCCTGTGTCAGCCATTCCATTGGGACCAGTAGACTGGGATCCTCATTCTCTCTGCACGTTGGACCAGTGCTGCTCCAACTTAACCGCACATCTTCAAGAGGAAGGCATGCCTCGTCGGTCCACCAGAGTGTTGAAATACCGTCAGTCTTAGTTTTAGAGGCTACAGGTTGTAGCTTGGAGCAGGGGTCACTATAGGGCCCACACAGCGAGTTCTCTGAGCAGACAGAATCTCTGTGGTTTATCCCTACTGTGTGCTGTCATAAAGCTGTGACCAGAGCCATGGATCCTGGCTGCAACCTGAGGATCCCCTACTGCCTCCCTCCCCCATGCCCCCACCCCACTGCTGCCCCCCCCATGCCCCTCCTCCAGATGCTTCCATTTCCCCCTCCCCCATGCCCTTATCCCACTGCTGCCCCCCAATCCCCCTCCACCCGATGCTTCCCTTTCCCCCTCCCCCACCCTGCTGCTGCCCCCCAATGCCCCACTCCGTTCTTGTCTCCCTCCTCCTGATGCCTCCCTCTCCCCTCCTCCCCCCCCCCCCCCCCCCCGTCTCTCCTCCCCACCCTTCCCCCACTCCCTTGCTGCCCTTCCACCCAGATACTTACAGACCTCTCATTTGAGGCCCTAACTTCCTTTTGTCCATGTGAAGGGAACTCTGAATTTTGTTACAAAGTAATAGATCTGACTTGAAGAAAGCAATGGATCTTAGGCCCTGCAAGGCTTGGGCCTTCCCTTATCTGGATCACAGCACTGTGTTTGATGTGGGCAGGGCAGGCCAGACTCTCTCTCCACCAGAAAGAGAAGCAGGGCCAGGCAGGCAGACCCAGGGCTGGCTGGCTGTCAAGCCACCTTCTCTACTAGTAATGTCCCTTTCTGTGATTCCAGAGACCCCTGGTAAGCCACAATTCAAAAATAAATGGAGATTTTAAGAAACATACAAACTCATGACATTTAGAATAACTTTTAATATGATATATTGCTATAATTTATTCTGTTTTCTTCTTGTTGGTGTGATTTTCTTCCTGGTCCTAATTAATCTCTGTTGTAGGTGAGCATGTATAGGGGGGGAAAAAAACCCAACCTGGTAAATTTAAAGTTTGGTACTATTTTGTGTCCCCTGGCATGTGAGTCTTGAACAAGATCCTCCAGGGCTAAGGGCACGTTCACTAACCCATGTTTATATCTACAGCGTGACGTTCATTCATCTAAGTTTATATGTGACGGGCACTGCCTCTAACTACTGCATACAAAGAACTCTGTCACTAAATATAACAGACAGAGGAGGACTATTGGGTTTGTTTGTATTGGCCAGTGTGACCTAATAAGATTTCATTGGAGAAACCCGATTTTCCTGTTGCCAGTGGTATTCATTGCAGACAGTTTCTTGCTTATGGGTGGGACCCCCCCCCCATGTCTACTTCCCCTTCTGAGACTCGAGACTCCATCTGGCTTGAACCTGTGCAGGTCTTGTGCCAGAGACTCTGAGTTCATACACCCATCAGTTCTGTTGTATCTGGAAGACACAGTTTCCTTGGAGTCCTCCATTCCCTCTGGATGTCTGCCTCCTCTTCTGCCTAGATCCCTGAGCGGGGAGGGTAGGGGTTGGATGCAGACATCCCAGTTAGGACTAAGTGCTACAAAGTATCTCACTCTTTCCACATTGTCTCTATGTCAACACTCACATACTGCGGGATGAAGCTTCTCTGACGTGGGTTGAGCAGGGTGCCCGTCTCTGGGTATAGCAATATGTCATTAGGGGTCCTTTTATTCCTAAGTCCCTTTAGCAGAATAAAAATACTATTAGGTTTTCTCTACTGCCCCTGACCAATTTAGTGTCAGGTCCACGGCCACTTTGACAGTGTTAGATCTGGATTCCATCCCATGGATTGGGTCTTAAGTCCAGCAGGTAAATCACTATTGTTTCTGGGTTTGTCGTTGGGTGATATTGATGATAATAACCTTTTTCCTCCAGTAGCATGCAGAGTATGTCCCTTCTGGGACCGTGAACACTAGTCAGCAGGAGTGAAACATCTAGTTCAGCTTGATTTCTCCATATCTGATGACGTATGTTGTAAACGCCTTCACCAATAGGGACTTACATTGGGTTGTTGCGAGCAGTCAATAGCCTTGCCAGAAAATAGTCTGTGATGTTTGATGGTGTGTGAGCATTCCTTGGGATCCTTGGGTCAACGACTGTCAAGATGTAACCCATCCCTGGCACTAGAGATCTTACTTGGTGGTATAAAGATGCCTTGTTGGGGTGTTGTCTCCCCTATTCTTTGGGGACCCAATTTTGATTCTTTTCATATATGTATATATTTTAGGAAGCTTCTACAATAGGTTTCCATATAATTTTTTAAAAAAGATTAATATATTTATTTTATGTATGTGAGTACACTGTCACTCTCTTCAGACACACCAGAAGAGGGCATCAGACCCCGTTATAGATGGTTGTGAGCCACCATGTGGTTGCTGGGAATTGAACGTAGGACCTCTGGAAGAGCAGTCAGTGCTCTTAACCCCTGAGCCATCTCTTTAGCCCAGGACCAACATTTCTTTATAAGAGAAAACATACAATATTTGTCTTTTGGGGACATTTTTTTCTAGATACATCCATTTACCAACAGTTTTCATAATTTCTTTTTTTTAAACTGGATGGACAATATCTCATTATGCAAATGTACCACATTTTCACTCTCCATTTATCAGTCGATAGACATCTAGGCTGTTTCCAATTTCTGGCTATTATGAACAGAGCAGCTATGAACATGGCTGGACAAATCTCACGGTAGCAGCATACAGAGTCCTTAGGGTCTATGCCCAAGAGTGGTAGAACCGGATCTTGAGGTAGATCTATTCCCAGCTTCCTGGAGCCACCACACTGATTTCCATAGAGACCGTACAAGTTTGCCCTCCCACCAGCCATGAATAAATGTTCTTCTAACTCCACATCCTTGCCAGCATTAGCTGTCACTTGTTTTGTTCATCTTGGCCATTCTGACTGGGGTAAGAAATCTTCAAGTCGTTTTAATGTTTGTTTCCGTGATGACTAAGGATGTTGAACATTTCCTCAAGTGTTTCTTGATCATTTGTGTTTCATTTTATGAGAACTCTCTATTTACTTCCGTGTGCCCCATTTTTAATTAGGTTATTTGTTTTCCTGCTGCCTACTTTCCTTAAGCTCTCTATCTAGTGTAGACACCAACCCTCGGTCTGACGTATACTTGGTAAAGATCTTCTCCCACGTCGCCTGATGGTGCCACTCAGAAACTTTTGTATAAAATCCCATTTACCATTAGTCTCAGTGTCCGTGCTACCAGTATTTTGTTCATAAAGTCCTTTCTGCCATAAATGTTTTAAATGGTGGGATACTGGCATCAGGGGAGGGATCTTTGAAAGAACAGTCATCCAGTAGAGGCCACGAGCCATGGCAGAAAAGGCCAGACACAGCCAGAGCTGGGCCAGGTGTTAGAGGACCGAAGCAGAGAGCAGGTTGGGCAGGGTGACTAACGCTCACAGCACTTGGGATTCTGTTCTAGATGTGACAAGAGTCACAGGAGGATGAGAATCTGGGGAGTAGCCTGAATTGATATACACCCAGAAGGCCCCCACAGTCAGGATGCCAGGGCAGCACCCTTAGGTGCAAGGTTGGGGGCAGAGTCTGAATCCAACTGGCTCATCTTCCTGCCAAATGGCATTGAATAAATGGCTCCACCATCCTGAGCCTCAGTATTCTCATCAGTATAATGGGGCCATAGAGTAAAAGGACTTTAAAGGTTCACGGAGATTGCCACGCAGTGATGGGTCCATGAAGACCCTTCCCTTCCTGTCCTGTGCAGTCCTGGGATACCACTTCCCTGCAACAACATGCAAGTCGCTGTTGCTATGATACATGCAGCTTCCCCTTGGAGCGTAAGTTTAAAGATGCCTGAAGAGGCCTCTTTAGAGCAAGTGAATGACAAGAAACAGTTCCAGGACCCGGCGATCTCAGCTGATCTCTCCCCTCAGAGATGTTTCCAAATGTTGGCACTGCCATCCCGAGGGGCGGTAGGATGGCTTTGATCTTTACTGTCTCCACGGGCACGGGGCACCTCCTCAACCATGTCCGCTGCCAACTAGGCAGGAAGCAGGCTGATGACCAGCAGCCAGTGGAGGCTGGGTGTGTGGCGCCATCCCCTTCCCAAGGCTGTCTCCCTGGAGACCCATGATGTTCATGCAGGAGTTGCTCTGGGAAGCTCAGTGATGGGCAGGGCCCAGTTGTCCCTGAAATAGAAACTTCTTCTCCTCCTCAAAACCCATGGCAAGGGTGACTGTCCTGGCCATTTAAATGGACACCTGAGGGCCCATTGCTCTTTAGCCATGCATGGATGAAGACCTAGCATGTTCGACTGCTGTTTGCAGGGAAGTTTGGTGCTTTGAAAGAAAATAGGTTGGAGCCATTCTTCTGGGAGGTTCCCAGGCTTGCTTCCATTGATTTGATGACATGTTCATGTGGTCCCCCAATTGCTTTACTAAGTCAAGAGGACAAGCTGGATTCTGCTCCGAGGTGTAGCTGAATGCCCAGAAGCAAAAGAACACCCCAGCTCTATAAACACGTGCACAGCAGTCTTACTTTTAAAAAGTCCAGGGCTGAGCTGGCTTTAGGTGCAATAGGACATGAGGACACACTGTGTGTATGTGTGTGTGTGTGTGTGTGTGTGTGTGTGTGTCTGTCTGTCTGTCTGTCATCTGTCTGTCTGTCATCTGTCTGTCTGTCATCTGTCTGTCTGTCATCTGTCTGTCTGTCGGTCATCTGTCTGTCTGTCTGCCTGTGCCTTCCTCTCCTCCCTGTGGACTTTCCCGTGTGGCCAGTGTTACAATCCACTGACTGGATGTCCAGCTTCACCTCTTACCAACCTGATCACTCTGGAGAGAGGAGTAGAACTTTCTGAAAAAATCTATGAGAAACGTCCCGGGGTGTGACTGGATATGACGGGCCACATTTTAATGTCATAGCCGCGAATCACAGGTCACTTTGATAATTATATTTTTAAATAGGTTTTTTTTAATGCTAGGACTATTTTAGACTTATAGAAACATTGCTAAGCTGGAACACACAGTCCCCAGATGTCCCAGAGTGGTTCTCCTGACTGCTAACATCTTAGAATAGTAGGGCACATTTGTTAAACTAATGAGCTGACATCGGGTACATCAGCACTAACAAGAGCCCATGTTTTATTCAGGCTCCTTGGGGTTGCCTCGTCTTTCCTTCATGTCCCCAGATCCGGTGTGACACTTTTCATCGTCTTCTCCTCGAAGCCGTGGCAGCTTCTCAGCCTCTCCCCGTGTTTGATGACCTTGACATCTCTGAGGAGGCCCAGTAAAGCCCCTTTGTCAGCTCTCCCTTAATTGGGATTTGTCTGATACTTTTCTCCTGAGCAGCCTGGGGTTGCAAGGCTGTGGATAAGATAAAGTGTGGTTCCCTCGTGCTGTATAAAAGGCAAGGCCATGTGTAGGGTTCATTAGTCTTGGCCTGGATCTTGATCAGCTGACTGGAAGGGGGAGGAGGTTTGTGGGGGAGGAGGGTTTATGGGGGTGGAGGTTTGAGGGGAGGGGGTTTGTGGGGGAGGGGGGTTTATGGGGGTGGAGGTTTGTGGGGAGGGGGCTTGTGGGGGAGGGGGGCGGTACTTGTCAAATTTCTCCCTGTAGAATTATTTACTTCCTTTCTTCTTCCTTCCTTCCTTCCTTCCTTCCTTCCTTCATTTATTTAATCTTTTAGTCCTTCTTGGAAGGAAACGACTACATGCAGACTTTTCTCCACCTCCTGTCTGAGCACTGTGTGCCCATGTAAACCTCAGTTCCTTCTGTGTGGGAAACTGGCTTCTCTCCCTCTGTTTGTCTCTTCAGCCTCTGATTGGTATCATCCTGACCTCGTGGGAATTTGTCTTGTACACTGAGTTTAGCGGCCGCCTGTCCTCCTTTTTTACGTTATTGCTCAATTTGCTTCACTCTTTGCTCCTGGCTATTCTGTTGGCTCAAAGCCTCTTCCGTGGGTTTACAGCAATGGGCTTCCCCTTCCTTTTCCCTTCTGTGAACAAACAACTAGTCATCCCAGATAGAAAACTGATAATAAGCCAAAGATCCTACCAAAGTCCAAACTAGCTAAGTCAGTAAGCGTTTGGAGGTGACTCACAGGAGCATGGATAATTCAAACATAGTTGTATCACCAAAACCCACTCCAGCCTAGATGAAGAGGCCATGTATCCCATCCCTGGAGTTCTCTGCAGAGCCTGCAGGCAGCTCTGTGCTCAGAGAGTCTCTTCACCCTCAATAGTTCTTGCAGCTTAGATTTGGGGAAGGAGAACTTTGTGAATCTGGTGAGTTTTAGAGACTTCCTGATACTTGTGAGTTGTTGACTTTCTGAATCTTAACAAGCATCTCCCAGGGATAGACTATTTCAATTCAGAGAAACTACTACACAGAAGGGGTGTAGGGGTATGTGTGTGTGTGTGTGTGTGTGTGTGTGTGTGTGTGTGTGCATGCATGTAGAGCTCAGAGGTTTTTAAAATTATTTATTTTTATGTATATGTGTGTAGTTTGCTGAGTTTATGTGTGCAGTATATGTGTAAGAGCTCTTGGAAGCTGTCAGGCCCCCTGGAACCATGTTAGAGATGGTTATGAGCTGCCATGCATGTGGGTACTGGGATTTGAACCCAGGGTCTCCATAAGAGCAGTAAGTACTCTTAACCACTGAGCAATCCTGTTTATGCCTTCAGATTGACTGACAGTTGATAACCTCACACTGCGGGAGGGCAGGGGCGGGCTTTAGGGAAGAGGACCCTCAAAGAGATAAAAATGAAAACCCAGTGCAGATTAACTTCATCAACCTCGATCAGACTCTGGGGGGTCTAACGCCAGACGGCTCATTGTCCACACATTTAAAATACAGGACAATTTGGAAAAAGGTTCCCAGGTAACAAACACTCAGTCTGATTCCAGGTGCATAATAAAGCTTAAGGTCTGGGGGCTGGAGAGATGGCTCAGAGGTTAAGAGCTCTGACTGCTCTTCCAGAGGTCCTGAGTTCAATTCCCAGTAACCACATGGTGGCTCACAGCCATCTGTAATGGGATCTGATGCCCTCTTCTGGTGTGTCTGCAGACAGCAATAGTGTATTCATATAAATAATAAATTAATTAATTAATTAAAAAAAGCTTAAGGTCTGATTAAATAGAAACTCCTTTACAAAGGTGGGTTCTATGGTAATGGCTTCCAGATACCATAGAACTCAGCAGGCCATAACATACATGTGACATTTCTCAAAAGGACGGGTAATGGTCTGGGGAGGGGAGAATCTGGATAATCGTTTTGGGGATTTGGGGCGAGGTCTGCCTCTACAGCAAAAGGTGAGTGAGGTTTACTGCTACGGATAGGAGAAAGGTCACCGGGTCATTAACAAAACCTACTCCCAGCCTTCTGGGTGGGAAAATAGATATTTTAATCTATGAAAGACTCCATGCAGAAGAGGTCCCTGCGTGTTTAACACTGTTGGCTTCCCTAGTGATCTGTGGGCCTGAGGACCTCTGTGCCTACAACATCACACACGCACCTTTCTAGGGCATGGAGCGAGCGTGGATGCGTGGAGCACGTGCATTGATTGGCGGTTTCCCGCTGTCTCAAACTCTTCCCATTTCTTTGTGTGAGCACACTTGCAATCCTCTCCAAGCTGCTGTCTTTGACCTACTACTGTCCCTGTGTCTCTGGGAAGAGGTTCTACAATCAGAGATGTGAGTTGCTGCGCTTATGCACGTGGGGGGAAAATGCACAAAACCCATGCTCCCATCGAGTGCAGCATCCTGTCCTGCTTCTCAGGGCTGGCTAGAGCTCTGTTTGCTTCCCAGTTCTAGAGAGGAAAAGCAGACAGAAGAATTGGCGTCAAGTTGGAAGTCAAACCTCTTCGGGAAGCAGGCCAGCCTTGTGTAGGAAAGTCCCTCAGCTGTGGAATTGAGGTGTCTGAGCAGGGACTAACAGGTTACACAGTGGTACCTGGCTGGGGAACAGTCTCGCCTCAGGCAGATTGAGGACCCATCACTCTGGAGTAGCAATCTGGGTATCTGAGTGCATTTAAACCTCTCTGCGACTGGCTCAAGGGCCTGCAGTTTTATTGTGTTGTTGTTAAAGCTACTTAGGAAGCAAAAGCTGGGCTATTCTTAAATAAGTTAAAGGACATCAGAGTGTGCATGCTCCAGGCGATCTGCTTTTGAACATTAGATGGTACGCACTCTGCCGGGAAAATGAGAGGCATGGCTGTTACCACACAACACCTCTGCTTCCTGAGTGCGAAATGCCCACTGTATGTACGCTGTTTGGTTGTTTTGCAGTGGAGATGAGATGCTGTCCCAGTTTGCTTCCTGTTGCCGTGATAAACACCAGGACCCAAAAAAGACAGCCCGTCCATGTGACAGTCTGTCCTTCAGAGAAGTCAGGGCCGGAACTAAAGCAGAGAGCAGGGAGGAATGCTGCTTACCGCCTCACTCTCTGTGGTTTGCTTAGCCTGACTTCTTACCATAGCCCACGGCCACTTGCCTAGGGGTGGTACCGCCCACAGTGGGCTGTGCCCTCTCACAGGCCAATCTGATGGAGGAGGACCCTGGCTTGTGTCATGTTTGCAAGACCTAACTGGCACAGTTGGCCTTGCTTGCCCTTTAAGAAAAGCAAGGCGACCCTCCCTCTGAGGTTCTGCCTCAGAAGCATTTGGTGACGCTGATATTTATGTCATAGGCTCATTTGGAATGAGGCTGGTGCAGAGAGGAAAAGGAGAGATATTTTGAGGATGGATGGATTGGGTGGGTGTATGGATGGTGGACAGGTGAGTAAATGGGTGGATTTGGTGGATAGATGGGCAGATGGAGTCACAATTATATGAATGGATGGGTGATATGTGTACGTCTATGAATGGATGGATGGATACTTGAATGGAAACTTAGATACACACATGTATGTGTGAGGGAATAAAGATGTTCGGTCTGGGTCAGGAAAATGTCTGAGCCTTCACTCTCAGAAGCCCAATGATAGGCAGACATGTGTGCACAGAGTACTTACTAGGGGCTGGATATTCTGTCTGGATGAGGCATCCCTTTTAAGGGTTAAGGACTGTGACCTCTGGTAAAGGAACAGAAAAACCTCTGAGGAGGTGGCATCTGGAAGAGGTGGCATCTATCCAGAGCCAGAGCCAGGAGCCAGCTTTGCATATGGCAGCATTCTGAAACATCATGACAGGACATTGCCACCATGTGGAAGCCACGGTACAATAGTCCACAGTGGGCCCCAGGAGCACAGCACATGCCTCCAGCCCCACTTTCTGTTTTCTCTGTACTCTGAGACTGACCCACATGGGGACAACCCAACCATGATGGGCTGAGCTAATGGGAAGCCCCATCAAGAGCTAGGAGATGGGTTGAAGATTAAGTCCTCACCTTTGGCTGGTGACCGAGAGTCATCCACTGCTCAAAACAGCCTCCTGCTTGTGATTGAAGGCCTCTAGAGTTAGCTCAGGCCCCTTTAACCCAGGGTGGTTCCAGGTCCACTATGCTCGACCCCTGGTGACCACACCATCCTCTGGACAGCCCCGATCGCCTGCCACTTCTGAGATATGTCTTTACCTCAGCCTCTTTCTATATAGCATACCTCAATTGTTTTAGTTCGAGCTTTGTGTCCCATGAGGACAACTGGGTGATGGTCTATCAAGACCTTGATCAAAACAAACCAAAACAAAACAGGTCCTCAATGTAGACTGAGATGGGCTGTCATTTATAGGAGCAGGATCCCCTTCCTGGAGCAATGTGATGTGGGTAAACACAGATTCCATAGCATCTCAATGACTAAGATCATTACCAGTATCAGCATGGAAGGACTCGAGGGGAGGGTGAAGCCCTGGGGAGAAGCGGGTGTTGCCATGGCAATGGCTATGATTGAGGAAAAGGAGAAATGAAACCCACCACCGGTCTGGTACTTAAGTCAAGGAAACAAGGTATGGAGCACTTCTGGGATATGTCAGTTGTCATGGCTGGGAGGGACACTCCCGGGTGGAGTGTTGCTAATTGTGCCACAGTGCACAGGACAGACACACGGAGAATTGTTTAGCTCAAAGGTCAACAGTGCCTGGGGTCAGAGCAATGATGATGAAGAGGGGTCCCAGCACATGGCATGGAGACCTTTGAGCATGAGTAACCAGTTCAGAGTCCCCCGTCGAAGCTCTCTTGCCCCTGTGCCAGGAGACTAGGGCGCTGGCCACCAAGGAGTTAATGTATTTTGTATCATCGTGCCCAAACCTAACCGATGGGAAGAAAGGCTTACTCTCTGTGCAGGGCGGTGGGGGGCCATGATGGAGCAGAGGACCTCACCTCACAGTGGTGAGGGAGAAGAAGAGAAACAGAGGGAACCGGAGAGAGAGCCTGTGGTAGTTGGCTCCCCCCTCCCCCCCCCCCCCCCGTCTACTCTTTAATTCTTTAATGTGGCCCCTCAAGCCACAATCAGGGTGGGTCTTACTTCGTCTTCTCTGGAAAAGCTCTCTCACACCCAGAGCAGCACCTCAGTCTCACAGGTGGTCCTAAATTCAGTCAGGATGACAGTAAAGGGGGCGGGGGGCTGTGGATGCCACAGCTGGGTCTGAGGGATGGCAGACCTGCTCTGAGGAGGACCGTGTGTCTTGACCTTGGTTTGTTATGAAGGAGAATTCCTGGAAAGTGGAGGCTTAACTGACTGACTAAAATTTCAATCACCGCGAAGAAGTTACAATGTTGCAGGTCCAGATTCTAATTATAAACTATTGTGGGCTCTCTTTAGCCCACTAAACAGGTGTCTCTCCGTCCCTTGACTTCTCTGTGTCAGACCTAACACACTAATAAATAGATTAAAAACCTGTTGTAATGTTTTGATAACTAGAATTTCCCCCCTTTTTAGTGTCTTCTTAATGCTTTAAATGACCTGGTGAAAGGACATTTCTAGCTGCATGTGGTGGCTTCACGCCAAAGGCAGGCAGATCTCTGTGAGTTCAAGGCCAGTCTGGTCTACAGAGTGAGTTCCAGGACAGCTAGGGCTACACAGAGAGACCCTGTCTGGACAAACAAAACCCCCTGAAACCAGGTTGGAGGGATGGCTCAGGCTAAGATAACTGTTGTAGAAAATTGTAACCCCAATCTGGTGTTTCAACCCTGCCTTTGACCATTTAGTTCTCACACAAAACACACACACACAACTTTTAGATTTACAATAAGCCTTAATCAGCATTAGAGCTGGGGAGACACCTACCCTCTATGCTATTAGAATCTACTTTTCTATTGATAACCTTGAGTTATTACTTTCTGTGTTTCATCTGGTCTGCTCTTAACTCCAACAGTCAGCCCTCAAGGCCACGTTTTCATGACTCATCTAACCCATGGTTGCTTCTCTCCCCTCCTCACCTTCTTTCCCCTGTGTTTCTCCTCTGACCCCCAAGCCCAGGAATCCTAAACCCCACGTATGTCTCTTCTGCCCAGCTATTCGCTGTTGGTATCTTTATTTACCAATCAGAAATAACTTGGGGCAAGGTCGCATAGCTTCCCTTGGGTCTACATGTGGACTCGAGGTCTTGGAGGCCCACACTTAGCATTATGATACACAGCAAGACCAAACCCTAACAAATCACCGTCTGCTCTTCCATAGGAAGAGTTCTTGATTCCCAGCAGCCACACGGTGGCATGTAACCATCTACAGTGAGATCTGGTGCCCTCTTCTGGTGTGTACACAGAAATAAACAAATCTTTAAACAAAACAACATCAAAAACCAATCAACCAACCAAAGAAACGAACAGAAATAATAATGTTAAATATGCACCATGGGGCTGGGCCTCCGTGGCAGTGCCTGGGTTCCAGCTTCAGCGCCACAAAAATGAAGTGAGCAAAACTTAACGTGTAGAGGGTAAATTACCTACCTCTTTTTCCTCCTGCCCTATTGGGTCAGCACAGCTCTGTTCAGGTGTCAACTCGGAGGCTCTTAGGCGCAGGGCACAGGACATCCAGCTAGTGTGGACACTGAGGGACACAGGGAAGGGTCTCTCTAGAAGCTGTGCCATTGTGACTGCCCACAGTTGGAATTTACATGGGAGATTAATTTAGTTTTTGTAAGTCCTGGGGCTCTGGCAGCCTCTCCCTCTTCCTTGGCACAGAGACTTCTGGAAAGGACTCCCTTCCCTCCTTGGCATCTCGGAACAGCACTAGAATGTCACTGTAAACTGAGGCTTTGGGGGCTGTGAAGACAGGTACAGCTGCCCACCGGATTCTATATGGGGCTTGGTGGGTCCTACAGCGAGCTATGATAGCCGGAGCCATGAAGGAGGAAGGCAGAAGGTTTTAAATAGGGGCCTAGGCAGCTCTGTAATCTGAATAGCTTTCAGCCTTTAAACTGATTCTTTTCTGAGTTCCTATAGGCAGCATAAAAACGTCTCCTTTCCAGGTTTATAAATTGGTCCCAGATGGCAGGGTGAAAAGGCAAGGCGGTGACATATTGCAAATGAGGCAGGTCTTTCCCCCTGGGAGTCTGTGGAGACCTGATGACCACAGGGAAAGTCAAACTCCCAGCTCTCCCAGGATCCCCTGCTACACTGCGTGAAGGGAACAGACAGCCCCAAAGACAGTGTGAAGCCCGTTACAGTATGTTTGAATTGTAGCCCCCTGTGTCCATCTGGCCCACAACTATGATGCTATTTGGAGAAAGGGGACAGGCAGATGTGAGTAAGTTAGTGTCCTGGTTTCATTTCTGTCTCTGCCGGGGGAGGAGGGACACGCAGACAGAAAGCCATTCAGGGGAGAAGGTTTGTTTTACCTCATAGTATTGCCGGGAAGGCAAGGAGGCAGGAACTTGAAGCAGGCTGGTCCCGTGAGATCCACACTCCATCGAACAGACAGAAGAGCGTGTACACATGCTTCATTTTGGCTTGCTTCCCTGCCCTGTACACAGCCTAGGACCCAGACTCAGGGAGCAGTGCCTCTCACTACTGGTTAACTTCCCCACATAGATTAAGACAATCTCCCCCCACAGACACGCCCCGAGGGCCGCCAATCTGATCTAGACAACCCCTCACTGAGGGTCTCTTTCCAGGTGTTTCAAGGTTGCATGCGGTGTTGACGGTTTAAAACGAAAGATTGTTGAGACGAGGTGATTCTAGGTTTAATAAGACCGAAATCCAATTGACAAGTGTCCCCTTAAGAAAGGAGAGGGCTCAAAGTCAAAGAGGGGATGTGTGTGTGAAGATGGGCCCTGTTATTAAAAGGCATTCCTTGGAGGGGGGTGTGTGCAAACAATGGATAGCCCTTCTTCTAAGGTCCTTGTGCTCATTCAGGGGAGCCAGTGAGTTCCATGGGCTTCCTTACGGAGCGATGGGGTAGGGGTAGGAACATGGGTGATATTCAAGCAGCCACACTGGGAGGTCTACACCCAGCTAGGATGATGGTTTCCTCAATGCTGTCTAGTGGGAACTACTTCCCAGGGCTTCCCTACTGACAAGCTCTGTCTAGCCTTTCTCCCCAGGTTATCGAATCTCGGAAGAATTGCCTGCACCTGGGGGAGAGGGATAGCTGGATACTCAGGTGAGGGTCTGATGTCTGCCCTCCACCCCTGCACCCTGCGAGTGATATCAACAGGCCCGGCTGTGAGAACTTTTGTGAGCAGTTCCAGGAGGACCAAAGATGGCGCCTGTTTGGTTCCGAGGATCGTCCTGCCCATAAGATGGAGAACCTAGAGCTGTGTATCGACAAACTCAGGGACTACTGAGGACTGTAGGTGACTCTCAGGAGCCAGGAGAGAGGCACGAAAACTCCTCAGAGAGGCCCAGCCCTGCCGCCACGGCCACCGTGCTGGAGGCCTGGCCTTCTGTTGTTGTTTTTTTTCTTTTCTTTTTTCGGAGCTGGGGACCGAACCCAGGGCCTTGCGCTTCCTAGGTAAGCGCTCTACCACTGAGCTAAATCCCCAGCCCCATTTGGTCACCTTTTACTGTTGTCTTTTGAACCCATCAGGATGATTAATCCATCGCCTATCACAGAACCTTTGAGATCTAGCTGGAAATGCTTTCGGAGACCCACCCATGGGTCTCATTGACCCAGTAACGACTCGCCCCAATCAAGTCTATGCCAAGGCGAACCAGTATACATGGGAAGGCTTAAATGGAAGGGGGTCCGAAAGAGAGCCAGACCTGATGGCCTGAGAGTGTGTGTAGGGTGCTTTCCGGGGAGGGGCTAGCCATGCGTCTTCAAACGTCAGGAACCGCACTGAGCATGCGCGCACTGTACACCTGTCACTGAGAGCACCCGTGGTTCTGAGCTCCAGCGGATAAGCTATGGAAAGACGGAAATAATTCCACAGTCTCTTCCTTTTCTACTTGTGGTTGAGGGAGACGCCTGCTGTTGTCTAAACAACACTCGCAGACTGACTTCCTGCCCATCTCTATAACCCCAGGCCTGTGCATTTAAGATTTCTTGTGGTTGTTAGTTTTTCAAGACAGGGTTTCTCCGTGTAGCACTGGCTGTCCCAGACTTGCTTTGTAGACCACTCTGGCCTCGAACTCAGAGATCTGCCTGTCTCTGCCGCCTAAGTGCTGGGATCAAAGGCTCAGGACACAACACCTGGACGGCTTTATGATTCTAATTCCCGCACAAAACCGGCTCTGTTGCAAATACCAGTGAAGATGCTCGACCGATGCCATAGAACCTAAATGCTGGGTGGATGTTGGCACAGCAGGGCCTTCCGTTTATTCCCTGTTGACAAGGCAGGGGACTCCTTCGGTGGAGATAACAGGAGTCGGGGTGGGGGGAGGGAGGATTGGGAGAGGCAGAGACAGATCTCATGGCAGTGGTGGGCTTGGCGTTTAAAACGTCGTCGGCAGCAGCTTCAAGCTGCAGAGCTCACAGCCACGGCAGCTGAACGTGGCTGCTGCTGACACCCTGGCTTTGTTTCGATGATCTGCGACCTGGCCAGCACGCTCAGAGCACAAAGTTCTCAAGCCGAGGTTTATGCCAATACTGTTAGGTTAGAGATGGATGACCCATATAGGGCGTTCTTCATTGCAAGCAATAGGAGAGCTAAGGACAACGGACAAGGACCACGTTACGGAATACAGAAGAATACAGACACTGCCCACCAGTACTTACTGCTCATTGGCTTGATTCTGGAAGTGTATGTGAAGGTGTTACCTATTAGGGTCCTGCTGGGAGTCCTGGTTCTGGCCTCAAGTGGGCACTTTCTGACCATGACCTCTCAAGTAAGAGACAGAGGTTTCTGTTCCATTGCTTCTTTTTAAAAGTTATTATTATTATTAATTATTATTAATTAATAATAATAATAAGTTTGTTTTGAGGCAGGACTTTTCTGTGTAACTCATGGATTACACAGAATCCATGGTTGCCCTGGAACTCGCTTCGTAGACCAGGCTGGCCTTGAACTCAGCGATCTGCCTGCTTCTGCCTCCTGAGTGTGTTGAGATTCGAGATGCGCACCACAGCATCCAGCCCTTGTTACTATTAATATTGGTTATAGTAGTAGTAACATCAGAACAGGGTCTCCTGCAGCTCATGTTGGCCTTGAACCTGCTGTGTAGCCTTGAACTTTGTCTGACCCTCTAGTCTCCATGTCTGGAGTGCTGGGATTATAGGAGTGTATCATACTTCATTTATGCAGCATTAGGATCTATCTAGCCCAGCGTTCATGTGTGCTAGGGAACTCGGGCTGAACGACACCCCTGGTGTTAACCTGTCTCTTCTTTGTTTTTAAGTTTATTTATTTATTTGTTTGTTATATATAGGTACACTGTAGCTGACGTCAGACACACCAGAAGAGGGCACTGGATCCCATTACAGATGGTTGTGAGCCACCATGTGGTTGCTGGGAATTGAACTCAGGACCTCTGGAAGAGGAGCCAGTGCTCTTAACCACTGAGCCATCCCTCCAGCCTCAGCCCATCTCTTCTTATGAGAGCACTAATCTCATTTTAAGAGCTTCACTTTTAGGGCCCCATTAATCTTTGTTACTTTCTCTCTTCAAACACAGACACTGCAGGGTTGTAAGTTTATTGGGGGGAGGCACAGTTAGTCTAGACACTTCTGCCACTAAAGCCATGCCCGGTGTTTTTGCTGTGTTGTTCTGTGTCCCTTGCCTCATTGTAAACTTGTGTCAGGGCAGTGTTAGTCCCCGGACCAGGTTTCTGTAGTCTGAGGAACTTAGATTATTGATGTAGAAACTTGGGTCCTTTGACCCAAGCAAGTACTATGTTGGAGAACCCTCTCCTGTGGAATAGAGCATCTATATGCTCAGCACTGCATGGGCATGCTCAGCACTGCATGGACATGCTCACCACTGCATGAACATGCTCACCACGGCATGAACATGCTCACTATTGCATGAACATGCTCACCACGGCATGAACATGCTCACTATTGCATGAACATGCTCACCACTGCATGAACATGCTCACCACTGCATGAACATGCTCAGCACTGCATGGGCATGCTCAGCACTGCCTGAACATGCTCACCACAGCATGGGCAAGCTCAGCACTGCATGGGCAAGCTCAGCACTGCATGGGCAAGCTCAGCACTGCATGGGCAAGCTCAGCACTGCATGGGCATGCTCAGCACTGCATGGACATGCTCAGCATTGCATAAAATGCTCAGCACTGCATGGGCAAGCTCAGCACTGCATGGGCATGCTCAGCACTGCATGAACATGCTCACCACTGCATGAACATGCTCACCGCTGCATGAACATACTCACTGCTGCATGAACATGCTCAGCACTGCATGAACATGCTCACTATTGCATGAACATGCTCACCACTGCATGGGCATGCTCACCACTGCATAAAAATGCTCACCACTGCATAAAAATGCTCACCACGGCATGAGCATGCTCACCACGGCATGAACATGCTCACTATTGCATGAACAAGCTCACCACTGCATGAACATGCTCAGCACTGCATGGGCATGCTCACCGCTGCATGAACATACTCACTGCTGCATGAACATGCTCAGCACTGCATGAACATGCTCACTATTGCATGAACATGCTCACCACTGCATGGGCATGCTCACCACTGCATAAAAATGCTCACCACTGCATAAAAATGCTCACCACGGCATGAGCATGCTCACCACGGCATGAACATGCTCACTATTGCATGAACAAGCTCACCACTGCATGAACATGCTCAGCACTGCATGGGCATGCTCAGCACTGCATGGATGTAGAGAACACAAGAGGTAGGTACCAGAAGACATGGATTAACAGCACGTAGCTCATTATGTGTCTATGTGATGTAAACTTTTACCTTCTAACTTTAGGATACGGTTTGAACGTGAACTGTCTCCCACAGGCTCTGAACACTTGGTCCCCAGCGTACGGTAAGGTTTGGGAAGGCTGCACCCTATAGAGGAAGTAGGTCACTAGGGGTAGGGCCTTGGGGTTTGACTCAGCCCTACTTCCTGTTCCACCCTCTGCTTCCTGATTGCAGGCACCAAACGGTTGACCAGCTGTCTTCTGTCACCATCAAGACTGGCTGAATCTGGGGTTGGGGATTTTGCTCAGTGGTAGAGCGCTTGCCTAGCATGTGCAAGGCCCTGGGTTCGGTCCCCAGCTCCGAAAAAGAAAAAAAAAAAAAAAAAAAAAAAAAAAAGACTGGCTGAATCTTCGAAACCATGAGTCAAAATAACCCTTCCCTTAAGCTGTATCTTGTAAGATATTTTTAGTCATAGCCAGGAGGAAAGTATCACACTCTGGGAAAATGCCATTTTTTCTACGCGGTTTGGGGGCAAAGGAGTGGCTTCTCTCATAGAATAAACTGAGTTATTTGAAGCATTTAAAATAAAATCCAAGATTTTCCATTCAGGAATCGATGTTTATAGGGTTGTACTATAGACCTGGGTAACAGGGTCTGGGATAGGCAGTTTCCAGGGCTCTGTATCCTTAGACCCAGTTCTTCCAGCAGGAGAGTAGCTTGTCACCTACAGGGGTCTGCCAGGGAACTTAAAAAATGCTTAGGCTACGAGGCCTGGTGGAGTGAGTGAGTCTTTAATTCAAATACTTGAGAGGCAGAGGCAGGTGGCTCTGTACAGGGTCAAGCTAGTCCAGCCTACAGAGTGAGTTCCTCAGTTCGTCAAGTGCTGCACAGTGAGATGCTTGTCTAAAAAAAAAAAAAAAAAAAAAAATACTGTTGCCTGGGTCTAACCTTGACTAAAAGAATCAGACTCTGAAGGTGAAGGGGCCTGAACTGTCAAGTGCATTTGGGTGACCCGAGGTCACATCTCTTTGTTGCAAATCCAGACTGCAACTGGTGCCAGGATTTTGTGGCTGTGGTGAGGCTCCAGCTAAGGAGTGGAACCCCTTTAAGAATGGGTCCCCAGGGGGTTGGGGATTTAGCTCAGTGGTAGAGTGCTTGCCTAACAAGCGCAAGGCCCTGGGTTTGGTCCCCAGCTCCGGAAAAAAAAGAAAAGGAGAAAAAAAAAAAAAAAAAAAAAAGAATGGGTCCCCAGGTCCCTCCACTGAGAAGTGACACATTCCTTTTGTCTCCTGATTAGGAGGATCTGGCCTCCTGATGACCCCAGTACAGATTTCCATAGAGAAAGTTATAAGTTTGAGGAGCACTAATTAGGTCATCCCATTTCCACAGTGTCTCCAAGCAGCACGGCCTCTTACTGGCCCCTCCTCCACATTAGTCACTCAGGCAGTCATCCCTAAATTAGCATAAGGACATAGCCATATGCATGTCACTAAAGCAGTGACTGACAGCCTGTCCTAAAATGGAAATGCAGATGACAGAGGTTGTCTGTAAAATAGCACAGGGATTGTATTTTGAAGCCCTCACGTGAGAAGCCCAGTCTGGGCAGGAAAAGAAGCCTAGTGACCTTGATCCAGGTGTCTCAGCAGTGCTGAGGGGTGAGGCGTCTCACTGTTGGTACAGCAGTCTAGACACTACTGATCCCCCCGCCCCCCACTGGATTGTGAGGTCCTTGAATCCTGTGACTGTTCCATACATCCCAGTGATCACCATGTCACCCTGATGGATGGAAGGCCCAGAATTTAACTGATAGGCTTCTCTGGAAAGATGAGGGAACCAGCCATGGCTGGTTATCTAAGATAGAACTCAAGGCTACTGAGAGACATGTGCCATTGGCTATGGAAAGGCTCCTCCTGGGTCTTCAGGAAGAGAGCCTATGTGTAGCTCACCTGTAGAGGAGGGGCTCAGGGTGTTGCCCTATGCGACTGATCTGTCTCAAACCTCTCTACAGGGGTCTGTGGGGGGCTGCAGCTGGTGAGCCCTTGATCTCTCCTGGGAGACTGGGAATGCACCTGCTGTCCCTTTTAGGGTTTCCGGGGATTCGACCTATCTCGACCAGGAATCAGAGTTATCTTTCACAGCCTGCTGTTTCACAGGTGAGGGGTAAGGGCTCTTGGCATTTCCAGGATGGTAACAAACTGTCCTCTTGTGGGCCCAGCCACTGGTAGGATCGAGGGCAACAGAAGAAATACACATCTTCCAGGTTCAGCTGGAGAAAATGACTGTCTTGAAGATAAGATCTTTGGGCCGGAAGAGATGGCTCAGCGGTTAAGAGCACTGACTGATCTTCCAGAGGTGCTGAGTTCAAATCCCAACAACCACATGGTGGCTCACAGCCATCTGTAATGGGATCTGATGCCCTCTTCTGGTGTGTCTGAAGACAGCTACTTATATACATAAAATAAATCTTAAAAAAAGAAGAAGAGAAAGCAAGATCTTCATGACAAACTTTTGTGAAGGAAGAATACAGACACATTGCCAAGGCCCCTTTGATTCAGTCATCTATCAAGAGGGTGTTTGGACTGTTGCCTGTATTGGGCAGTGTATTGAGAACCAATCTATGACACCTTGGTGGAGGTTACCGTCAAGCATGAAGGCAGACTATCAGGTGAAAAATTCCAGCTTCCTGTGGGAGGTTAAGTTGGTACAAGAGAAGCTCTGAGACTCAGAGGTGTGCAGACTCTGTCCAAGGAAGGGTGTGGCCACACTGGGCCATCTCAGTCTTGAGGAGTCAGGGCAAGGGAAAAGATAGCTTTCTGCTCTCCGATCATAGGGTCACTTTGTGGTCTGGCCAAGTGGACTTGACTTTTGAGAGTGAGGGAAAGCCCCTGGAAAGAATAGAAGACTGGACAAAATTATTAAAGAACTCTGTGTTCACGGTCTTAGTTCCTCCATGCTGGACTTCTGCAGAACACCACGCTCTTTGCTATCAAGAGCTTTGAGTCTGAGGATGGAGATCCAAAGTTCAATCACCACCTCTAACTCCGCCATCTATGTCAATAAATGCCCAGACTACGGCCGGAAGAACCTCATCCCTCCAGCGCGCACGACACGCGTGCTGGGCCCCGTGATGCACGCAGATGCTCGTAAATGTCTATACTTTAATGGTAGACGCTGTTCTTATTTTTAGCCTTCGGTTGTGATCATTAGACTATTAATACAGAGGAAGAAGCTTCCGGTGTGGGATGCGCTCCTGCTCTTCCAGATGGAGATGGCTGCCTCTTCGCAGGTGTTCACATTTGCGGCGGAAATCTGATCTCCCTGTCCGTTTCTCTCTGCCAGAGTCTGCCTTACAATCTTTCCGGGGCCGGGCCGGGATGAATGTCACATTCCTCATCTGCACCGCGCAGAACATAAAACCACACCAGAGAAAAAGGTTATTTGACTCAAACATCTTAGCTGTGCTCAGGGGCCGTGCTTACTCAACTCCAGAAGGTACTTTGTTCAGTGAACGGTAGCTTACCCCACCCTCCCACCCTCAGCTGACGGAGTTAAAGATCTCTCATGGGTGGCTGGGGATGGTGGCGTGCATTTTTTTTTTTTTTTTTTTTTGGTTCTTTTTTTTTGGAGCTGGGGACCGAACCCAGGGCCTTGCGCTTCCTAGGCAAGCGCTCTACCACTGAGCTAAATCCCCAACCCCGGTGGCGGGCATCTTTAATCCAGAAGAGCCAGTACCTCACAAAAAGACCTTGTCAGAAGACAAAACACAGAAACAAACAAACAAACAAAAAGATTCCCAGAGGCCGTCTCCTCGCAGATCACCTCACAGTGCCGACAGGCCTAACCTGACCACTGCCCTAAGAGAACTGTGTGTTCCATTAGGTCTCAGATACAGTGCGAGAGCTCCATCACTGTGGGATTCGTGAATAGATTTTTTTCCATTAAGTGTGGGTGAAGACAGTGGCTGGAGATGCTTGTTCATTGTTTACTACGCGGTTGTTCATGGTTTATAAACGCTATTAGCTTACAGGCGATTCCACTAGGCTCCTCCCAGGGACCTAGCAACGGCTTACGTCATCACCTGCCAGGTGCGCCAGGTACCTGCACCAGGCACCACGTGTCTCTCTCTCTCTCTCTATCTCTCTCTCTCTCTCTCTCTCTCTCTCTCTCTCTCTCTCTCTCTCTCCCTCTCCCTCTCCCTCTCCCTCTCCCTCTCCCTCTTCCTCTTCCTCTCCCTCTCCCCCCCACGTTCTGTCTCTCCCCCTTCTGTTTTCTGTTCTCTGCACCCCACTTCTCTGTCCTCATAGCTCTGTCCCCCACTCCAATCTGTCTGCCTGTCTACATGTCCACTCGTCTGCCGCTACCCCTTCCCAGATCCTCACTCCTCTCCCCTAATAAACCCCCTTTATACCAGATCTGTTGCATGGCTTAAGTACTCAGGGCACACCTTGGCATGGGCCTGCTAGGTACACCCTTCGCCGTTATTATATTTCATAATATACACCCTCTTGGATTCTCAGCTAGATCCTGCTGGGAATGGGGACCCAGCATCTTACATACAGCAAATCGTAATATATTTAAATGTCCTACACCCTGGATGCATCTCAATGGGAAGGGACTCTAAAGAGCTTTTTCTCTTTTTTCCAGTCGACTCCCGTCTGAAACCCACTTCAAAGAGCCATTAAAAAGTCCTTCAGTATTCTTTGCAAAAGTCTTTCAGGAAAATATTCGTATTTTCGGGAAAATATTCACGATGTGCCGGGAAAGTTATGTGCTGTGAGGGAGTCATTAGAACTGAGCTGAATGGAGACACCCACAGTGGTTCTTGTGTGTGGGAAGTCTGTCAAGGGCAGTTTTCCCTGAGACAGTGGTGACTGCCTCCTCCAGATGAGAGCTAACCACTGGGCATGTCAATACTCTGTTCCCGCCTGGGAAGGAGTTACCCGCATGCTGTGACGGGGGTAGTAGCTGCATGTACCTTGGTACAACTGTGCAGTCAAGGGTACCTGTGATGGTTTGTATATGCTCGGCCCAGGGGGTAGCACTATTAGAAGGTGTGGCCCTGTTAGAGTGGGTGTGGTCCTGTTAGAGTGGGCGTGGCCCGTTGGAGTGGGCGTGGCCCGTTGGAGTAGGTGTGGCCTTGTTGGACTGGGTGTGCTGCTGTGAACATCGGCTTTAAGACCCTCATCCTAGCTGCCTGGAAGTCAGTCTTCCACTAGCAGTCTTCAGACGACGAGGTAGAGGGATCAGTTCCTTCTGCACCATGCCTGCCTGGATGCTGCCATGCTCCCACCTTGATGATAATGGACTGAACCTCTGACCCTGTAAGCCAGCCCCAATTAAATGTTGTCCTTATAAGAGTTGTCTTGGTCATGGTGTCTGTTCACAGCAGTAAAACCCTAAGTAAGACAGTACCTGTCAGGTATATTGTGGGGAGAGACTGTCAGGTATACAGTTGGGGGTATCTGCCGGAATCCCTCACGAAGGAGATTAGGACCCCCAACAAGAGGTTCAAGAGGGATCACTCACCCCTTCTAGTGCAACATGGCATTGGGCTAAATGAGTGGCCTCTTCTTGTGGCTCTTCTCCATGAAAGTCCTGCGGCTTCTGCCTCATATCCAATGAGAAATCGCTCTATTCACTGACCAGGGTCACGACGGTTGAAGTGGTCCCTGTGTTAGTTAATCTTGACTCTCAACTTGATTGGATCTTTGAATCAGCACAGAAATAGACCTTTGTGTGTGCATACAAGGGGGTTTCCGGAAAGGTCTCTCTGGTGAGGGAAAACCCACCCTGCTTTGGGGACCGCCATCCCACAGACTGGGACACCAGCTTCATCCCTCTCTGCTCTCTAACTGCAGACACAGTGTGATCACCCTCAGGACCCTGACTCCATCACCACCGTGGGTCATCTCCTGAAGCCGAGCCAAAATAAATCTCTCCTTTTTTTACAATGCCTCGGTCAGAGTGAGGAGAAAAGCAGTTAACACACTCTTTTTCTCAGAATGTCTGCTAGGCAGCAGTCTGCGAGCAGAATGGCTGCGGGAAACCTACTACTGTCTACCTCAGAAGACCATGTGTCCTTTGGGGGTCTCAGACAATTGACTATTTCATTATCACCAGGGCTGGAGGGCAGGAGTCCCGCAGAGAGATGTATGCAGTCAGAAGTAAAAAATACTCTTTTACCTGCTCAGCCCCCTGGACTTCCTTCACATACACACAGGCTTGCATTTTAGGTGGTGTCTGGATTCGAACCCAGGGACTCATGAATGCTAGACAAACACTTTACTAACTGAGCTGCTTTCCCATCCCTATTCTGACTTTTTTTTTTTTTTTTTTTTTTATAGGCAGGTACCTGCAGGGCTGGCTCTGGTCCCTGCTGTGGACAACCTGAGGCTCACATGATAAAAGCCCACCGAGTACCTTTGGCCCATGGATTTTGGTCAATGGCTCTTCCTTTCTGGCCTGGATTCCCTGGCTGCCATGAGTTTGCCTGTGGTCCTGCCATTCAGGGACTGTTTGCAGACTTGAATGGGAGCCAAAGGGCAGCACATCTCCATGAGAATGCAGCGTGGGTCTCCTCTGCTGTTTCCAGATTCCAGTGATCTCAGCTGCTGGATGAAAAGATGAATATATATATATATATATATATATATATATATACACATATATATACATATATATATACACACATATATATACACACACACATACACACACACACACGCGCGCACACACACACACACACATATAAAGACTACAGGATAGCTTTTCCTCATGGGCCATGGGAGATTTTCTTTCAGGGCTTTGGTACATAGAGCTGGGTACAGAAACTATCACCCTTGGGGTTTCCTGCACTGAGTGCCTAGTGCTCATGGGTTATGAGTTCCCATGGTTGTGGGAGTTCCACTGCCCCATACCAGGAGACATGATTGCTGAAGCCTCAGAGGGATCCTTCTGGAGGCAGACAGCAGTGGGTTTAAAAGAGTTTACTTATTGGGTTGGGGATTTAGCTCTGGTAGAGCGCTTACCTAGCAAGCTCAAGGCCCTGGGTTCGGTCCTCAGCTCAAAAAAAAAACAAAAAACAAAAAACAAAAAACAAAAAACAAAAGAGTTTATTAAAAAAAAAGTTGTCACTGGGCAGTGGTGGTGCACATCTTTAAGCCCAGTATTCAGGGAAGGAGACAGGTAGATCTCTGAGTTTGGTGCTAGCCTGGTCTACAGAACAAGTTCTAGGACAGCCAGGGCTGCACAGAGAAACCCTGTCTCCAACTAACATCTTACAACAGGACAGTTGTGCATATGAGCTCTCAATGGTTGTGACAGCATGCACCAGACCCATGAGAGCTCAAGACAAGGTCCCATCCTGAACGCTGGGAAGAGGGGCAGACAGGAGACCCAGCCCTAGCTGAGGAGCTTCTGGCACTGAGAGCTGCTGGGGGAAGGAAAAGAAGCTCTTGGTCATGAGAACAGAACCTCTAACCCCAAGGGGCTGAAATGTGTTTGGTGACGGATTCAGTCATTTTGGCATCAAAACCCTGCCTACAAAGACAGGCTAGAGTACAGTCATGCTAAAGAGGTGGGCAGAGTACTTAGTCCCTTAATGAGACACTGTGCTTTTGTTCCCAGAATCCCCACCCCAGGGGATGATAGACCACAGAGTGTGGGGTCAGTCGGCTCTGCTTTTTTTTTTCTATCTCTTTTTCTCTGCGTGTTTTCTGTAACACTTTGGGTTTTCTCTTCCCCCGACATTTTAGAATTTCTTGGTGCTTGTCCTCCACGGTGTCTGTCCTCCATGCTAGGTAAAGACGTGGCTTTTCCCCCTCTGTCCCCCTCGGGTCAGTAGCTAATCCTTTACACCTTGTCTTCCTGGGGGCTTTTCTTTTAAACTCTAATAACCTTACCCTAGTACTTCAGTTTGAGCCCATTCTTAAATTCTTTTATTAATGGGACTAAACCCCAAAGGGGGATCTCCCCCAACTCCCCGTTTCACTAGGACACCTGGTGACCTCTGTGCGTAGAAAACTGACAATGAAGTCAGTGTTTGTAGACATTTCATTTGCAGGAAAAACAATTTATACACGTGGCAATAACATTAAAAATAAAACAGTGGGGTTGGGGATTTAGCTCAGTGGTAGAGCGCTTGCCTAGCAAGCGCAAGGCCCTGGGTTTGGTCCCCAGCTCCGAAAAAAAAGAAAAAAGAAAAAACAAACAAACAAACAAACAAACAAACAAACAGCATGGGCTGGAGAGATGGCTCAGTGGTTAAGAGCACTGACTGCTCTTCCAGAGATCCTGAGTTCAATTCCCAGCAACCACATGGTGGCTCCCAGTCATCTGTAATGGGATCTGGTGTCCTCTTCTGGTGTGTCTGAAGACAGCTACAGTGTCTTTATACAGTATTTTATACATAAAATAAATAAACCTTAAAAAAAAATAACAAAGACACCCCTCCCCCAACAATAACAACTAAAGAAGCCAGCCCAGTGATGGCCGTGGGCTTCTGGAAGAGCTTGAGGACAGCCCTTCCACCAACTGGTGGTCTGTAGGAGTTGGGGGTGCGCCGCCCTACCCCCACGAGTCACGGCCAGTTGCTATAGATACCGCAGCAGAACTGCCTTAAAGCACAGCCTCCCGCCATTGAGAACATGCACCATGGGAGCTGGGGCCACTGCAGGTCCTGAGGTGTGAATGAATGTCTGAGCACCTCTTCCCAGTTCCAAGCTGCCGCACGCTCACCAAGTGCCATGTCACAGCCAAGGACAAGTGTTGGGATATTCATTAACTCCCACAACTTACCAGATATCCAGAGCTCCATCGTACTGGGGCCTTCTGTGCAGAGCCCCCTTTTCTGTTGCAAAGGTCAGCAAACATCTTTGTCACGATTGATAAGATTTTTCAACTTGGCCGAATCTAGAAACAAACCTTTGGGCACGTCTGTGAAGAATGTTCTAGATTGGGTGAACTGAAGTAGGAAGGCCCTCTTCAGTGGGCAGCACAATGCCACGGCCTGGGGACGGTACGTAAAGGAGAAGCCAGCGGGATCGAGCATCCGTCTCTCCCTGCCTCCTTTCCTGACCATCAGTGCAACATGCCTGGTACCTCAAGCTCCCACCCGAGTGCCTTCTGTGCCACAAGAGCCAAAAGAAACCTTCTTTTCCTTGAAGAATCTTTTGTTGTGGGGGGGAGGGGCTGGAGAGATGGCTCAGTGGTTAGAGCACTGACTGCTCTACCAGAGGTCCTGAGTTCAATTCCCAGCAACCACATGGTGGCTCACAACCATCTGTAATGGGATCTGATGCCCTCTTCTTGTGTGTCTGAAGACAGCGACAATGTACTCATATATAATAAATAAATAAAATCTTTAAAATAAAAAAGAACCTTTTGGGGCTGGAGAGATGGCTCAGTGGTTAAGAGCACCGACCGCTCTCCCAGAGGTCCTGAGTTCAAATCCCAGCAACCACATGGTGGCTCACAACCATCTGTAATGAGATCTGATGCCCTCTTCTGGTGTGTCTGAAGACAGCTACAGTGTACTTATATATGATAAATAAATAAATCTTTAAAAAAAAAAAAAAAGAATCTTTTGTCAGGCGTTTTTGTCCCAGCCACATAAGACTAATACAGTCTCCAATCCTAAGAAAACCAAAGTCACATAGTTTGACTGGAGTCTTTGACAGCAGGATGGAGACTTGGATGGAGATCATCATTTGTATTGGACGTGAGCTTTTTTTATTTTTAAAATAAAAACTCATTTATTTCAAAGAGCAGGTACAATCAAGACAAGAAGTGGCCACGGAACAATCACATTCGTCTTAATAAATAACAAAACGCCATTTATGTCTCTTAAAATCTATATAATACATTATACATTTAAAATAAATAAATCCCTGTGGGTCTAGAAACAGCCCCGGTGTCTGGGACAAGAGGGATGGCTATGTAAGACCCATTGCTCTTGGGTAACCAACAGAGTCCCCTCCCCAGCCACTGTGCTCTCTCTCGGTTCTTCTGGGGACCGTAGCACACGCCGGTGCTTCGGGACTGGCCTTCCTAGTGCCCCTGCCTTGTTTGGGGGGGCTTATTGCTTCGCAGACATTCCCATCTTGACACGGTCGGTACTGAGCATGGCTCTCCGTGACAGCCGGGCGTGGACTCCATCTCCGTCTCTGACTGGGACTGGGTTTTCCCATGCTGTCGGTCGGTTGCTGAGACATCCCGTGAGCGACACGTCTTCTCCTTTCATCCCAAACATTCGGGAAATGGCGGGGCAGGATGGCTGGGACTCACAGGCTATATAACATTCTGCGCTGGATACCTGAGAGGGGTGGGCTGCCTGGGTGCTGCAGGCTAGTCCTACCTGTCACTGTGCAAGCTAGAGTTCAGTGGCTAAAGGGGAGTGAGCGTCTGCCAGGCTGGGGCTGGCTGGGCCACTGGGTCTTGGCCCGTTAAGGCAGTGGGACACAGCCAGACAGACTCCCCTCCCACTGTCAGCCTGAGCTCTGTGTCAGTCTGTACGGCAAGTCTCAAGGTAGCTTCCGAGTTGCTCCCAGGTGCACGTGGAAAGGGCGAGCCTTCCTTTTCATGACAGGATCCTTCGTTTCATCTTTTCCAAAGACAGTTATGTGGAAGATGGGCCCAGGCGCTCCAGGGGACTCCGAGGTTAGTGCTCCTTCAGCCTAAAAGCAAAGGATACGGTGACAGAGGGCCACACGGCAGAGGCTGAACACACACAAAATGCACAGACCACGCAGGGCCAGCCCAGTGCTTTCCCCCATGGCTTCTCAGTGGCAGGGAGAAGAGGGAAGGGTGGGAGGACAGCTGCTAGAGAGACTGTCTTGGCTGGGAAGCCGCACCTCACAACCTCCACAAACATTTTCCTCACATCCCCCTCCCCGGGAGTCTGAGGAGCGATTCGCCCAATCACACCCACACAGAGGCACTTATTAGACGAGAAAGGAGAGTGACCGTGGTGTGCCAAGACAGGAATGACTGGTAATGTCTGGGAAGTTCTTTCCTTCCTGTCAGGCTGCCTGGAGTCGGGCTATCTCTAGAGGCCTTAGTGGACTTACGGAGCCTGGATCACTGTAGCCGACCCTGGACAGCTCAGTTCCTTGTGTATGAGGCGGATCAGGAACTGCACCCAAAACAGAGAAACGATATGGTCACCATCGGAGGACTCAGGCAGAGGGGCAAGCATGGCCTGTCGAGGCTGGCTGGACTGAGGACCTGTCCTCTGGAGCACCCACAGGTTTATGCCCCTTGGAGGTCATTAGAACAGAGACCACGTCAGCCCCTAGAGCTTGGGGTCAAGGCTCAGATGCCTGCCGGAAAACAGGCATTTAGCACGGACTTCAAAACCAACCCAGCACAAGGTGCTCCCCATGGAAACAAGACAGAAAACGCAGGGGAGGTGGCCCAGGGTATGGGGCTGCATGGGGGACTCTGGAGCCAGGAGAGCAGGTAGGAGATGTTCTGTGAGGCTGAAGTAGTGTCTAGGGACTAGCAGTGTGTGTGTGTGTGTGTGTGTGTGTGTGTGTGTGTGTGTGTGTGTGTACGTGTGTGCATGGGTGTGCGTCTTTATGCATACCTTTGGCTGCCTTCCACGTAGTGCTAACTGCGAGGCTTAGAGCCACTGGCTCACCTGGTTAACTTTACGCCTTCCATGTGCTGGAAGGCTCAGAATAACCAGAGCAGAGTAATAATTGGCTACCGCCCGTAGCTCAGGCCTTGACCCTGCCTGCCGGTGTGGAGCTAGTCTCTGTGACTGACAGCAAACCACAGGCAGGTTCCGGGGCTGCATGGAAGGGGGTCCTGAGGGAAGTCCCAGCTTCCGGTGGCATGTGCTTAGAAGGCAGCAGGCAGCCTTAATCCTGAGGGGTTTGGGGTGGGGAACAGGCAGTGCAGGTGCTAAGGGAACCACTGTTGTCCACCCATCAGCTGTCCACCAGGCCTCGGGCTATGGCTCCTAGACACTCCATGTTCAGGACGGAGGCCCACATGCATACGCTAAGGACGATGGGAATATCTCCTGGGGATAATACACAGCTGAGCTTGGCTTGGCCCAAGAACAAGGCCATGGCAGTCAATCACTGGACGGCAGTGGGAATGAGGCAATACCAAGCCCGGAGTTGGTGGCAAAAGAATTTTGCAGCAAATTGGAACTAACTCCAATTTCAGCTTTAACTAACGACCCAGGGCTGAGCTGGCAGCTACCAACAGCGTCCCTCCCACCAAGCACAGTATGTGGTGAGCGCTGGCAGAAGAGGCCTGTGGTGGTGGTGAAATCAGGTTGCCAAGAGGAAGGAGGAGAAGGGAAAGGAAATGTTGCCTGTGAGCATGGGACAGCTGGTGGACGGGGTCACAAGGAGCCAAGTCACCTTCCAACAAAGCTCTGTGCCCATGCAGGTGACAGTGACCAGCAGAAATGAGTCCGCCCATTCCCAGTGCCTGCCCCAAGATGCTGGGAATCTGGGTGGCATGATTCAGAGAGGAGGCTAAGAGGTAGGAACGTGACCAGATCTGCTGCTCATCACAGATGGTTGTGAGCCACCACGTGGTTGCTGGGAATTGAACTCAGGACCTCTGGAAGAGCAGTCAGTGCTCTTAACAGCTGAGCCAGCTCTCCAGCCCGGGGTTGGATCTTATTAAACAGCTTGGGCTAGCCTCAAATATGTGGCGGTCGGTCGTGTACATTCTGAGTGCTGGGATTATGGGCCAGTAGGAGGTCTGTAGGTCGCTGGGAGTGCCCCAAAGTGACTGTGGGAGCCCCAACCTCTTCTCTTCCTATATTTTGATCCCTGGCCCTTCCGTGAGTCATTGGTTTGCAGAGGTTTACCTTGTCACAGGCTCAAGGCAATCCTGGGTTGAAGTATCCAAAGTTGTAGGCAGAACGGAGCCTCTCAAAGCGGGCCGTGTCAGGCATTTGCTATAGGGACTGCCGCAGCAGGCAGATGAGGTGGGGGTTCTCTCTGCTCACGGTCAACTTAGTTCCCTAACAGGTCGGCCATCACTATCAGTACACCCTTTTATAATGTGGCTGCTAGGGACAGGGAGATGGTTCAGGGATCCAGAGCCTTGGCTGCTCTTCCAGAGGACCTGGGTTTAGTTTCACGCACCAACTAAGGAAGCTTACAACCATCTTTAACCTGAGCTTCAGGGGGTGGGGGGAGGGGAGAGTCTGATGCCCTCTTCTGGCCTCTGGACACGTGTGGTACAGATGTGTACACTCAGGCATACACACACATACACATAAAACAATAGAAAAAAGTAAATGTGAATGTCTCGGAGAGGCTCCGTGACATTGACTCTCAATGTCCTACAAGGTTACGGCTTCACCTGCTTCTCGCTTATTCCCCACTGGTGGAGAGAGAGAAAGCTTCAGTCTATGTGTACCTGGAGAAGGTGGTACCACACACAACTTTGCTAGGGGCTGAAGGAGTCCACAGGAAGAAAGTGTGCTAGGGCAGCTTAGGTTATGACCCTCAACCTATGGGTCATGACCCCCAACCTATGGGTCATGACTCCACCATAGGGAAAACAAAGATACTTACATTACTGTTTAAAACAGTAGCAAAATTACAGTTATAAAGTAGCAACAAAAAGGGGTTGGGGATTTAGCTCAGTGGTAGAGCGCTAGCCTAGGAAGCGCAAGGCCCTGGGTTCGGTCCCCAGCTCCGAAAAAAAAAAAGAACCAAAAACAAAACAAAAAAACAAAAAGACTTTTATGGGGCTGGAGAGATGGCTCAGTGGTTAACAGCACTGACTGCTCTCCCAGAGGTCCTGAGTTCAATTCCCAGCAACCACATGGTGGCTCACAACCATCTGTAATGGGATCTGATGCCCTCTTCTGGTGTGTCTGAAGACAGCTACAGTGTACTTATATATAATAAATGAATAAATCTTAAAAAAAAAAAAAAGAATTTTATGGTTGGAGAATGGGGGGTCACCACAACGTGAAGAACCGTATTAAAGGGTTGCTGCATTAGGAAGGGTGAGAACCACCGCAGTAAGGTCTGACCTGCAGCTCTAGGGTTGCTAACTGAAGATGCAAAGGGACCCACCAGTAAGGCACAGGCATCTGCAAACATCAGCATGTAGAACACGTTGCTCCATCCTGAAGGGGAGATGAGCCCGGCCAGCAGGGGCCCCAAGGCAGCTCCTGGAACGGGCATAAAGATGCTGGTTAAGGAAAGGTAACAATGGGAGATGAACTCAGTCGGTGCGGAAGACGGAGTGGGCTCGCATAAACATCTTCTGGAACCCATTCTAAACGTCGGTGTTGATCTTTGAAATGTCCACTCTGTCTGACACACCATCATTATAAATGAGCTTATATTGCTGGGCGTGGTGGTGCACGCCTTTAATCCCAGCACTTGGGAGTCAGAGGCAGGAGGATTTTTGGGAGTTCAAGGCTAGCCTTGTTATATTTCGAGTGCCAGAACTATACAGAGACTCTTAAAAAAAAAAAAAAAATCAGGGCTGGAGAGATGGCTCAGTGGTTAAGAGCACTGACTGCTCTTCCAGAGGTCCTGAATTCAAATCCCAGCAACCACATGGTGGCTCACAACCATCTGTAATGAGATCCAATACCCTCCTCTGGCCTGTCAGAAGACAGCGACAGTGTACTCACATACATTAAATAAATAAATTAAAAAAAATCAAACAGTAAATAAAAGAAATCTGAACCCAACGTATAATTGCAGATACCCCTGTTAGTAAATAAATGTTAGTAAATAAAAAAAATCTGTGTAAGACACACAAGACTTAGACTCTGCTGATGTCAACCGCAGGGAACCCTCTGTCTTTTGAGAGGAGCGCTGACCAGTTATTTGCAAAGGGCAGTGTGGCTGCATCTTACATCAGTGGTTCAGAAAAATGTGCTTGTACATGTGCAAAGTGTGTGTTCATAAGTGTGCATGTGCACATGCATGCATGCAAAGCATGCATGTGTATTCATGTGTAAAAGCATGTGTATGTATGCAGTGCACAAGTGCTATGTATGTACACATGTACACAAATGTGTATATGCATGTATGTGTGTATGTGGGAACAGGTGTGCATGTGTGTATAAGCATTCATGTGTATACAGCTGCACAAGTGCTATGTATGCATGTGTGTGCACAAGTATGTATATGCATGTATATGTATACATGGGCACAGGTATGCATGTAAGTATGTACATGGGCATGTTGCACATGTATATGCATGTGTGCATGTGCATGCATGTGTGTGTACAAGCATGCATGTGTATGCAGTTGTGTGCAGAGTGCATATGCATGTATGTGTGCATCAGTGTGCATAAGTATACAAGTATGTACACAACTGTACATGTGTATATATGTGCACAAGAATGTGTATGCATGCATGTGTGAATGGGGTATGAGATAAAGCAAATTCAAGATGCCTGGGAACTCTTTTATGTTTGTGAGGTTATTTTTTTTTCCGAGTCTTAAATTATGTCAAATGAACTTTGAAGGCTACACAAACAAAAGACCTCTGCATAGGAAGGCTTGCTCCAGCATCCTGAGCGCTTCCCTCACAGTGGGCAGGTGACTCTGACAAGAAGAAGAAGGCTTGTCCAGCATGCTACAGAGTTTGGAGAACTGCCTGCAGGTAACTGATTCCATTATAGTACCCAAGAGCTGGGCTCTCTGCTCTTTACCCACACAGACTGTTCCGAGAGTGTGTATCCAGCACACATATTATTCTGTGGACCCGGGAAGCTATTTAATAAGCTTTTCCCACGTCTCAGCAAAGTTGCAGGCAAATGGCACTACTCATGAGTTTACTCTGAACATCCTAAAGACCACGGCGTGGACCATGCCTGAGTTTTAAAACTGTAAATCAACGAAGTAGAGTGCAGATGAGAGAAAAACATGATTTTTTTTTTAAAAGACAATCGTGGGGTCGTCTCCCCATAGCTAGGCTGGCTGAGCACATGGCACAGCAAAAGGGGCAGCAGTGGCAGAAGGGCCATCGCTTGCTCCCTCTACTACCTCAGAGTCCAGGTCCTCCTCAGCAGTGACTCAAGGACACCCCACAGAAAAGCAATTGCTAAACCTCTGGGGGGAGCAGACTTTATGAGGGGTATGGCAAAAGCCCATAACAGAGAACAAGGATCCAGGGGACAATACCAGCCCCCAAGCAGCCATTCACGTTCCAACAACAGCAAGAACTCCAGCACTGAGCTCCTTCCCTATGGGTAAGCAGACTCCAGGCTCATCTGTAAAAACCACCAGAGGGGGCGCTCTCCAAGAGAAAGGACTCTGCTCACACCCTTAAATAAGAAGATACACTGTGGCAGGCCAAAGAAACAATGTGGCAGCTTAGAGAACCTATGGCTGAGAAAAAGACCCAGCTGCGACCATATCAGAACCACCAGGAAGGAAGCCCAGGGGCAGTTGAACAAGACAGATGAAAACCCCCAGCGATTACTTCTCACCTAACACAGTGTTTGAGGCACTGAAAGGACGGCTAAAATAAGATCACAGAGGTTGAAAGAGAAAGTCAAGGGCACCGTTGGGAGAAGAACAAGAAAGGCAGGAAGGACAAGCAATCTAGAAACCTGACATCTGACTAAGGCTTTCCAGAAAACAAGAAAGAAAAGGCAAATGTATCAAAGAAAACTACAGTGCCCAACCTGCAAGATGTAGGCCCTGCTTCCAGGTGGGTGGGGGAGGGCCTCTGGGTAAGGGGGAGACCCTGAAACCTCAGGGGAGCAGTCAGGTCTATGTGAAGAGCAGTGGAGAATCACAGCAGATACCTATTGCCAGCAATGGAAACTGAGAGACACTGGGGTTCTGGAAGAGGCGCCGAGATTCTGTGGAGATGAAACTCCAGTACCATAGCTGTGCGAGCCCCAGGAACCTTAGGAAGCTACTAGGCCACAATCCCACCCACAGAAAAGCAGTGAGCAAGAATCTGGCTAACAGTGGCCTGATGTCAGAAGGAGAAGGCAGTACAAGGGATGGGGAGGAAGAAAGGTTTCTGGAGCCTAAGTACGCAGCTGTGTGGCCTGTCAGCGGACACCAGAAGGTGGTGGTATCAGGGCAAGGACAACCAGGACAGAAGCAAACAAAAAGCAAATGAGAGAGGGATGACCAGTCTGAGGACCTGCAAGGCTGACTTCCTGACTGGAAGGAGGGCGGCATCAGAGGGGTCAGTGTGATTGGGGGGGGGGGGGGTAGGGGGTGGTTGCAGGTCAGGCAGTGTGACAAGAGCCATGACTAGTTTTCTTGGTTAAAGGACATGAAATGGTGCCTAGCCTCACATATGCGAGGAAGCTAGAAGAGGCAGCTGAGAGGAACCATCTCTAAGAAGAGGACCTGAGCAGGCAGAGCCAGGGCCTGTCACATTGCATCATAAAACCTCATAGAACTAGCTAGCCCCTGTGGCTACAGTATGTATCACTTGGATACAATGAAACCCTGAGAACATCCAGCTACATTTAGCTGTTCGGCTCACACATGTAGGAAGGGCAGCCTTGGGTACCACTAGGATGTCACTCTGGACACTGCAAACGGCACTGCAAACACACCGAGCACACGAGCCATAAAGAACTCCCAAGTTGGGAGAAAGTCCCGGCTGGGATCCGCTCAAGCCCGCACTGACTAATGGACGTGAACACTTGACAAACCCGTGGGGCAAACGCTTCTTGGTGCGAGGCTTTGCTAAAGTGGTGTGCCATCCCTCGGGCCTTCTGCTTCATCTTGGGGAAAGCGTGCATGAGAGGCATAAAGCTGGGACTTGGTGGAGGACCAGTGTTCATGCCGTTTCCATGGTGACTAGCTGCTGAGTCCCTGTGCACTTTGAGTAGTCAGGGAAGCATGGGGGCTGGGAGTCCATCCCATCAGTTCCAAATGTCACTGCTATAGAAACCCAGGT
Organism: Rattus norvegicus; assembly: GCF_021556685.1. Taxonomy (NCBI): domain Eukaryota; kingdom Metazoa; phylum Chordata; class Mammalia; order Rodentia; family Muridae; genus Rattus; species Rattus norvegicus. The sequence goes on along the minus strand of NC_141553.1, from coordinate 10,188,981 downwards.
AGTCTCGAGCTTTGAAGGGGGGGTGGCAGGGGACGCTGAGGGCAGGGAGGGCCCGCCACCCTTCTGTTTTGAGCATGGTTCTTTCCTCCTTCACAGCCCAGTGTGCCATGACAAGATCTACCTCTTCACTGACACAGCCTCTCTCCTTTCAGCCTTACGTTTGAGAACGAATGTCAAGAAAGAAGTGGTTCCCCACCTCCTTCCTGGCTTTTCTTTCTCCTCCGATCCTCTGTTTTACTGTGGCACCTAGGCTGAGGGCGGGACTCCATGTTAGCTTTAAGCAAGGCGTCCTGGGGGTAGCAGAGCGCCTCACAAAGACTTCTGTGGGACAGAGGGGAGAGAGCGAGAGAGACAAACAGAGACAGAGAGAGACAGAGACACAGAGGCAAAAAGAAACACAGAGACATAGATATATAGAGAGATAATAGATGATAATAAATGATAGATTGATAAAAGATAGATAGATAGATAGATGATAGATAGCAGATAGACTGACAGACAGACAGACAGCTGGGTAAACTTGGAGAGTGGTGGACCACGCCTCTGAGGAAGGGTTCTGCTGCTTCTGAGACCCATGACCAGGTACAGGAACCCTCCCCCACCTCTCAGTCCCGAACACACACCAGGGTCCAAGAGGGACCAAAACAAACCTTTTCCTCTATTGAAGTTGACCATCTGTGGTGTTTTGTTACAGTAACACAGAGCTGACTAACACCGGGATGAGCTGCTTACATTGTCACTCTAAAATGGGTACCTCGGGATTCATTAGCTTTTTTTTCAATAACTTAAAACTGAAATACGATCCTGTTTTTTCCTGGAGGGACAGTTCTGAAAAGTTGGAGCCTGAAGTGTGCCAACCCCTGGGTCAAACTAGAGCCCGGAGGAACATTCTCTCCTGTCGCAGAAACAGATCCAGCTACCCACAACTGTCTTCTCTGAAGCCACACGCTACAGCCTCCAGGGCCGACTCCCCTGAGCTTCTAGGAGCAGCCTGACGCTGGCATCAGAGCCTTGGGCGCTGGTTAGTTAGGAACAACAGTTTTCCTCCTTCACCCCACAGAGCTCTTGGGGAGAGAGAGAGAGAGTGTTCTCTGCATACCTACAGACCCGGTGCCGTCGATGATGGCTGTCACGGTGGATAGGGCGTGGGAGTTCCCTTTCAGACTCTTGTGAGTCCCCTGTGGGAGCGGAGGAGAAGGACGTGAAACACAGGCAGCTAAAAAGTGAGAAATGAATCCACTCTGGACTCGCTCGATACACAGAACACTCTCCTTAGGAAGTCTACACCCTGCGCCGCTCTGAGCGAAGCGGGTTTCTAAGTGACGTAAACCCTTCAAAACACCGGCCTGAGCACATTTAATTATTTGTGACCCTCTTATTTAGTCTAAAAAAAAAATAGTTAAGAGCCCTCATCTGCTTCTGGTCCTTGCACGTGGACTGTTTTGTTTAGTCTGGTGTGGATCTTTGAAGACTGTTTCATGGGCACAGCGCTGAGTTAGAACTCTCATGCCTACCCAAGGATGAGCTTCCTAGGGGCAGACTCAGAAACACACCCGACATCAAGACCCAGGCAGGGTCAATCTGCTCTGCTGCCTTGCGTAGATGCCACGGGGTGGAAGGGACGGCTCAAAGCTCCGTTCCTCTTCCTCTTCACTTGGCACTGTCTGTTGACCACTCAGGGATTTATAGGAAGAGAGCTGAGGGAGGGTAGCTAGGGACAGGTGCCAGAGAACTCTCAAGACACAGGCTCTCTATAAACAAACTGCGGACGGCGCTTTGCCCACTGAGATGGTGCTGTCCTGGAGTAGGGGAAGCCACATGTGACTTACCAGGTCTGCAGAGACGGCAGTGGTGATCAGAGCGTAGGGCCCGCTGACCAGGGCCCCACTGAGGAGGAGCATGGCTGTGGAAAACAGAGGGAGCTCAGAACAGAGCCTTGCCTGGCCCAGCAGTCAACCGGTGAAGGCAGGCATTGACAGGGAAGAGACCCATCTCCAGGGCATAGAACAAATGGCTTCTGTACTGTGCCGGGGGTTGGGGAGGGGGGAATACATTGCTGTGCTTCCCCAAAGCCTCGGAGGCCTGTTTGGCAGACTTAGATAGAACTCAAGTCCCCTGGCCTCTGTGGACAGCAGCTGATGGCCATACTGGGAGGGGAGGCCAGCACTGTGTCTGTGCCATAATCTTTTCAGTCATACGTGGAATGTCCACTCATCACCACAGGGTGCGGGGACAATGAACCACATGTCCCTTCCCCTCCACTGGCTCAGTTCATTTTCCTGAAGAGACTCTGGGTCTATAGCAAACCCCACGTGACAGGAGCCTCCCCCATCCCTCTCCCCCTCCAGTCTCCTTGGCTGGCTCTCTACCTTACAAAATGGCTTCCAGGGCTGTGGCTAATGCCCCATGCCCAAGCTGAACAGCTCCTCCCCTAGGTACCAGGGCACAGCATCGCTGGTCAGGTGACCACTTACCCACACCAACTGTCACACCTGAACTGTTCAGGTCCATGCCCCAAAACAGGAGCCTGGCCTCCTCCCAAAGAGGGACAGAGGGCCAAGTAGTGGCTTGTGTTCTTATGCTAACTACGTTACCCAAAAACCTGTTTGAAGTCTCCCACACGTAGGACCAAAGGAAGCCTGTCCCCAGTGGGTTTTTGACTATTCAATAAAGTTACCAGCGGCGAATGGCTGGGCAGGGAGACAGAGGAGGGACTTTTAGGATTCCCGGGAAGGGACCAAGGAAGGAAGAATTTCACCATGACGATGACAGCATAGGAGATGGACTACGCCAGAAAGGTGCAGAAGGGAGAGATGGCCGACATGTTGGTGCAAGGGGAAAGCGGCCCCAGGAGGTTGCCCAGCAGGGTTCAGGGCAACAGAGATAAAATATAGATTTAGTAAGTATTCATGAATATTGGAGGGGAGTGTGTGTTAGCCACGTGGAGGTAGGGAACAGCCTAGACATCGAGCTGTTTAAGGTATTTAAACTATAAGGCTGTGTATGTGTCTTACTTTGGGGAATGCAGAACACTGGGTGATATCAAGAAGCCCTTGCACACCCTCTGGGAAATTTAGAGCAGATTAACATACTACCACAAAAGGGCCACACTGCTCAGTCACTCCAGCTTAAAGCCTCTAGATTAACTGTGTGGGGAGGCTTCGTGGACTCACCTATGGTGGCTTCTAGGCCCATTTTGCTGACGGAGGAGAACACATAGAGCTGCAGGAATTAAGAACAAGAAAGGGATGCTTCAGATCAGGCAGCTACAGGGCTGCCAGGAGCCTGTGGTTTAGAGACAGAGCCAACGGGAACCTGCCTGTTGCACAGGTAGCTCTGGACCTTGGGGCAATCGCAGGGTGGGACTCTGAATGCCTAGGGCTGGTGGCAGGACACTGAACGGTTTCCCAACTCCTCATCTGAGGTCTTGCAGTTACCTGCCTGAACGTTGTACCCCGAGATGCCGGCCTCCCAGCAAGGGGGCCGTGCTGCTAGTAATTTCGAAGATTCCTTTATAAAGCCTTAGGCCCAAGAGGACTCAGAACTAGGCCATGTTCTGGGGACAGCCACAGCCTTGGGAGGAAAGGCATGTGACAAATACAATACAGTGGTAACGGACAGGATGGCCCCTCATCTCCCAAACAACAATGGCAGGGCTCTGCACAGCCTCACTGTGGAGTGATGCCACTCATGACCATATGAAGAATCTGAGGCAGGGGAATCACCCGGCCAAGGCCGTGAGCTTCTAAATGCTTGAAGAAGGACAAGTGTGGCATGATAGGGCTCCTTGAGCCTAGAGGGGAGGGATGGCTCAGAGATCCTAAGGGACAAGCAGGAGTGTGACTGGGAAGGGGGCTAGAGATGGGTGTGAAGGGCACCCCAGAGAGAGAAACCCAGAGTGAGGGAGAGGCATGGTCCGTGCAGCCCAGGGGCTGAGGCAAGCAAGCACGGAGGCTCTGTGATTCCAGTCAGGGTTTCTAGGGGATGCGGATCTCAAACACGGGACAGAGGTAGCTAGGGGAGATGACAGTGACTGTCTGTAACTGCGGGCAGAGCCAGGGCTCACCGTGGGTGCCGCGAGCAGTAGCATCAGACCACAGGTGGAGGCTCGTTTCTCCAGACGGTCAGAGATCACACCTGCTAGAATTCCACCTGTAACGGAGAGAGGGGGTGGCCTCGGGAGCTGACGTCTGGCATGAGCTCCCCAGAGACCAAGTCGCAGGGACAAGAACAGCAGCAACCGTCCCCAAGCCTATCCTTACTGGGCATCCGAAATGGCCACCTGGAGCCTGGCCTAGCAGGATGAATCTTGTATGGACCATGGGAGCCACAGGGTGTCTAGGGTCAGGCTTTAGGGCAACCTCAAAGCCCCTTTACTTGGTAGGTACTAATGCCACGGCCACCTGCCTGGGACACCCGTGTGTCATTTCTGAGGGCAGCTGGCTCAAGGTCAGAGGTGAGCATCTTTCAAAGCAATGGCCAAGGTCGCTGTGTCACGTGGTGCTCTCCCAGCAACCAAATAACTTGAACAGGGATTGATAGATTGTTTTTTTGTCTTTTGAGACAAGGTCTCACTGTGTAGGCCAGGCTAGCCTCAAACTTGCCATCCTGCTGCCTCAGCTTCAGAGTGCTAAATCACAGGAATGTCAGTCACCTGGTTGTATTGTTAAGTTCTTGACAAAGCAGAGCGAAGGGCTTTGAACTCACCGAAGATCCCGCCCACGTCAAACAACGTGGAAAGCTCCCCGGCTTTCTTGGCGTCCAGGTGATCTGTTGAATGAACAGCAGGTGAGCCCATGAGGACATGTCTTGAGCAATTATCCCACAGAGGCCCACCCAGACCCTGCTCCACGAGCAGAATTTTACCACGAGTAATCGCCTGAACTCAGATTTTAAAGGGATGTTGGTTGACACATTTTTAAGGGATGTTGGTTGATGCCTGGTCTTCCACAGATGCCCTTGGCCACCACAGGGGCATCAGGTCAGGAAAGAGGGTGAGCCTAGAAAGCTACGTGGGGTGTGTGTGTGTGTGTGTGTGTGTGTGTGTGTGTGTGTGTGTGTATGTGTCTGTGTGTATCTGTGTGTGTGTGTGTGTGTCGCGTGCGCGCACACGTGCGCGCGCACATGCACAAAGACTTATGAGTGATGTTTCTGAGGGCAGGTAGTTCAAGGTCCTGGTAGGGTTCTTCCTGAACAATGGCTAAGACCACTCAGCCAGTCACACAGTGAAACCGAGTGTGGTTTCATGTGCTACCTGATCTCAATGGGGACCAGAGCCTTCTCATGCCTCAGTGGCAGGGCACTGCCACTTCATGTCCCTTTGCTTCCAGCTGGCTGGATGCTGGCCAGTCTGAGGAGACAACTGGGAAGCGCTTGGCTGGCCCAACCCATCTTCCTCATCCTGAATGCCACCTGCAGGAAACTGGGATTGACTCAAACCAAGACTCAGACTGGGCACCCAGCACCGACACTGGCCGAGATTGTTCCCTTGTGAAAGGGGGCATGGCCTCTTACTGAGACTCCCTGTTAGAACTACCGTGCCCCTGTCAAGATGAGGTGGGGGTTGTTAGGCAGTGCCCTGGGCCCTGAGGTAGCTCCTTACAGCCTGCTCACCCACCCTCTTCCTTTCTGCAGCCTGTCCTTATTAGCCAGGTCCCAAGAAAGTCCCCCCTTGCTGCTGTCCCAGCTTCTGCAGCTGAGGTGACATTCCCTCTGACTTTGGGTTTTGGTCAACCTTGACATGACCTTACGACACCCCTTGGAATCAGACTCTCCCACTCTTGAAGCCTTCTTTCCTATGCTGTCTCCGAGCCCACGCCCATGCCCACGCCCACGACTGTGTCTACAAAATGCTGCCCTTTTCCATCCCTCCCCTGACTCACTGGATCCTGAAGCCAAGGTGTTACCATACGCACAGAATTTACAACAGTCCTTCTTGGTTCCTGAGAACCGCTGAGCCCCTAATCTCTCTACAAGTCAATGAAGCACAGCGATATAGTACTATTTTTCTGGAAAATTCTATCAAGAGCCACAGCTCCAGACATCCTTGGACTCTGGAAACCCAAGAGACCGTCAGCCCTCCCACAAATCAGAACACATCCCCAGAAACAGTTTGTAGGTCAGATCTCAGCCCCCAAGGACCATGCTCCTGCTTGCTGGCCACTGTGTTCTAAAATCCAACATGGCCCAGATTTAAACACAGGCAGCCTCTGAGAACCGCAGAGTGGTCTGGATGTACCAGATGAGCCCAGTAAAGGTTACTACCAGAACCACAAACTGTGTGTACCTCCACACTCTCTCTCATCTGCTGCACCACGCTGTCCCTCCCCAGTTACCACATGTGTGGTCACTGTTACAAGTCTCTGGCCCAGCAGGAAGAAAGGAGTTCTGAGCAGTCAGTGCACAGAACTGAACCTCCCTTCCGGCAACCACTCACCTACATTGGTGATGTACAGCGGGAGCCAGAACAGGAAGGTATAGCTGACCAGCTTGGCAAACAGCAGACACAGAGAGAACTCGATCACGCCCTGGAAGAGAGAGGCACTGTCAATCTGGTGTGGGATTAGCACTATTTCAAGGTGTGACTCAGGACAAAGGACTATTCCCCTGCAGACATGCTGTGTTTCCATAAGGTGCAGCCTTGATCAGGGGAGAGCGCGAGTGGGAAGCAAGACCTAGGAGATCTGAATCCAGCAAGAGCCCGTGAGGATTCATACTGATGAGATAGTCACACAGAGTGATAGCTACTGATTCCCTCCCAGAGGAATGCTCGTTAAAACTGGGTTGGGGAGATGGCTCAGTCCATAGGAGTACTTGCTGGACAAGTGTGGTCTGAATTTAAATCCCCGGTATCCACATAAAAAGCAAGGCAAAGTTGTGTGTCTGTAACTCCAGCACGGCAGGGTGAGACGGGCATATTCCAGGGGCTTGCTGGTCAGCTGTTTAGCCAAATCGGCAAGCTTCCAGTTCAGAGACGCTGCGTCACGGTAATAAGGTGGAGAGTGATAGGTGAGGATATTAAACATATTCCTCAGGCCTCTGAATGTGGTGAACCCGGGTGTGTGCACATGCATGCATACTCATGTGCATACATCACACTTGCGCGCGCACACACACACACACACACACACTGACACACTGAACCCCACGCCATCCCCACCTTGGTATTTTCTGGTTGTTACCACGACATGAGGACAGGAGCGTGTGGTACCTACTACATATATGCTTGGCATGTTCTGCACTGAGATAAAATCAGCAAATGGCATTGTAGCAGGGGAGGAGCCCAGGGTAATTGGAAGTTTGCAGTAGACGCTTATGCCAACCATCTGGGCAAGGGCCAGGGGCAGGGGCAGGGAGAAGGCTGGGCTAGGTCTCCAAAGCCAGTTCTATCCACATTGTCCGGTGACTTGCATTTACATGCTAGTCTGTTCCCCACCCGATGCCAGCAGAAGGATCTAGGGCAGTCATGCACAGCAGTAAGGTACCACAGAAGGGCTGCCAGCCAATAGTAAGAACACATCCTTAGAAATGGCGTTCATTGAAAACTGCTGTCTCCTACTGGCTGGCTATGAAGTCTGTCCAGGAACCCAGGGCCCATAACTATAAACTGTGAGATTGCCACTTCAGGGCATTGTGAGCGCTAAGAGGCCCCTAGTGCTAGCGCATAATCAGGTCCTGCTGCTTAATGCCTTAACACATTGCTGGTTATTCTTCTGTAACCTCCACTCCTTCATGCCTCTCCCTCCCTGTGGAAACACACCACACTGGGAACTCAGACCCTCGACATGCTGTGAAATAGAGCAGGCCCAGTAGAGCCACAGAACAGTGAGCACAGGTTGCCTCCCATATAGCACCCTACCCCCTCAGAGCCAGAAGGCAAGTGGCTGGAAAACCAAGAGGGACAGAAGGTATCCGGGGTGTAGGTCCAGAGCAGCCAGCTTTCTGTTTTTCGGAGTGAAAAAACATTTGTCAGATTTCATTTGTCTGTGAAATGTCTGGGTGGAAAACATAATTTCAAAAGTGTTAGAGATAGTACAAGATGAAGGCATCATGCACGGAGCTGCATTCTCCCTGGGGTGACCAGCCACACTGCCCACACAGGATGGGAGGATCTGACCCGCAAACGACACAGCCGCACACTCTCCTTCCCACAGCAGCATTCTCTCCCTGGAAGGCAGACTCACCGGGATCCTCAGCGCTCCCGTGAAGCTGATGGCGGCCATGCTGCTGGTCCTGTCACCGGGGAGGACAACGATGTGGCTCGGGTGGAGGGGGCTCTTCCCGTCGGAGAGCAGTAAGCACTGAAGCTCTGGGTCCTGGGCACAAAAGCAAAAAGGGACAGACGTCACCAGGGGCATCTGACTGAAGTGAGGCCAGAATTTTAAGTGGGTTTCCTACCAAAAGTCTTAGGATCATGTACTGGCTGGCTTTGTGTGTCAACTTGACACAAGCTGAAGTTATCACAGAGAAAGGAGCCTCCCTTGAGGAGACGCCTCCATGAGATCCAGCTGTAAGGCATTTTCCCAATTAATAATCAAGGGTGGGAGGGCCCAGCCCATTGTGGGTGGTGCCATCCCTGGGCTGGTGGTCCTGGGTACTCTAAGAAAGCAAGCTGAGCAAGCCAGGGGAAGCAAGCCAGTAAACAACACCCTTCCATGACCTCTGCATCAGTTTCTGCCTCCAAGTTCCTGCCCTGTGTGAGTCCAGTCCTGACTTCCTTTGGTGATGAACAGCAATGTGGAAGTGTAAGCTGAATAAACCCTTTCTTCCCCACCTTGCTTCTTGGTCATTGTGTTGCACTGCAGCAAGAGAAACCCTAAGATAAACCAGTAACAATTCCCTTGTTTCCTCAGTCCTTAGTATCCACCCGGCTCATGAGATGCCTTGTGCTCATAAAATTCTTTGGTTCAGAAATAGTGAAAGACAGAAAAAAAAATGAACCCCACATCACTGTGGAGAAAGATCAGTTCATTAAAAGGGGTGGGGGGGGGGGAGACCTGGAGAGATGGCTTAGCGGTTAGGAGCAATAACTGCTATTCCAGAGGTCTTGAATTCAATTCCCACCAACCACATGGTAGCCTGCAACCATCTATGATGGGACCCGATGCCCTCTTCTGGCACGCAGGGGTATAAGCAGACAGAGCACTCATATACATAAAATAAATCTTAAAAAAAAAAATTAAGAGGGGACTGGAGAGGTGGCTCAATGGTTTAGAGCATTGACTGCTCTTCCAGAGGTCCTGAGTTCAATTCCTGGCAACCACATGGTGGCTCACAACCATCTATAATGAGATCTGATGCCCTCTTCTGGTGTGTCTGAAGACAGCGACTTTTTTTTTTCTTTTAAAAAGATTAAGAAGGGTTGGGGATTTAGCTCAGCAGTAGAGCGCTTGCCTAGCAAGCGCAAGGCCCTGGGTTTGATCCTCAGCTCCAGAAAAAAAAAAAGAAAAGAAAAGAAAAAAAAAAGATTAAGAAAAAAATAATGGGATCTGATGCCCTCTTCTGGCACATGGGTGTACATGCGGATAGAGCAAATTTTAAAGATATAAAATAAATCTTAAAAAATAAAAATCAAGAAAAAAAAGCACACCTGTGTGGTATTGTATCTTGTACCTAAACATCTGGAAGATTCTGGTAACAGGAGCAGAGGCCTATGCTAGGCATCCTCTTAGATGTAATCAGATTAGATTTTCATTATTTTCTAATCAGGTGTGTTTAGCCTGCTGCCCAGGGCTGACATGTGGCCAAAGATAATTCAGGAACATATCCAACACAAAGTATAAAATCTACTTAAAACTTTAGTGTGTGTGGTTTTTGTTTGTTTTAACTCAATTGCAAAGTTCTCTGGCATGAACCTTGCAGGTGACGGCAGAGTTGAACCTGCCTAAAGGAACTGTGTACATATTCATCCACATCTATAAGATGCTTTTCTGAAAAACAGGGCGAGGCTAAAGTCTAATCCAGCAATGTGATCACTATGCAGTAGAATGATATAATTTCATGGACTTGCTAGTGAGGAATTCTTCACAGAACTCTGGACTTTGCAAGGAGGTCACAGTGTACTAACACTTCCAGAAGCGATGTTATTTTGAAATTTATAAGCCAGTTCTGAGATTTGTGCCTTCCGATACTGGGGACATTCCTAAGGGACAGAATTTGTGCTTACTGGAGCATGGTAGAGAAATCCCAGCTCTGCATGGAGTTTTAAGTCAGAGCAAAGGTGATCTAAGAAGGCTTTTTCTGAATGAACCATGAATCCCAGGGGCTTAAAAAGGAGTGCTCCTAAGTGCTTCGGGCGTGCTGTATGATCTAACAGTCATTGATATATTTTGTTTTACTGTAACCCATGTAGGGTGAATTCAAACCACAGTAGTTTTTTTTTCTTTTTTGAGATGATAGGGTTGGAGAGAAGGCTCAGCGGTTAAGAGCCCTTGCTGCTTTAGCAAAGGACCCAGGTTCAATTTTCAGCACTCACAACGGGCCCCTCACAAATGCCTGTGATTTCAGCTCTAGGAATCCAACGCCCCCTCCTGGCCTCTGTGGGAACTGCACACACAGTTCACATACAGATTAAATAAAAAAGATGAAAGTTAGGGGAAAGGTTTGACGTGCAGACACTCAGATTGTGTGCGAGCTCGAGATGCCACATCACCTAGGCTGGGCTCAGTGGCCAGACATTCTCACACTGGACCCCATAGTTAAGAAGGAAGGGGAAAAGTTCAGGTGTGAAGGAGGGACCCCCACCCCCAACCCTGTTCTACTCCTCACAATCACAGGGTTACAAAGGTCTGCCGTTCACTTTGCGAACCTGCAATGCTCTCATGGGTGTCCAGCTTGGGAGGCACACCACCATTTCTCCAACATACTTAACATTGGCTCCTCTGAGAGCTGCGACCCCATTCCTGGGTTGACTGAGCTATAGGAATCTCTGAATAGCTCTAGGCTTCCGGAGAGCCCCTAGGGACCAAACTGAGATCTACAGAACTTTACGAGTCCTTTTAAACAGAAAGGGGCCTGACCAGGGGGTAAGATGCAGCAAGCCTCAAGGCAACACAAGTGCAGAGAGTCCACCTTGCCAAGGGAGGAGCAGTCTGCGACCTGGAGACTATAAGAACAGGTCAACCTCGGGGGTTGGGGATTTAGCTCAGTGGTAGAGCGCTTGCCTAGCAAACGCAAGGCCCTGGGTTCGGTCCCCAGCTGGGGGGGGCGGGGGGGGGGGGGAGAAGAACAGGTCAACCGGAGAAAACAGCTGCAGGGACCATGTGGGAGTATGAAGTGCTCTAAGGTACCACCTGCTGGGATGGCTTTATACTGCAGGCTAAGACTGCTCTGGCAGCAGACAGGAGTCTACCCAGGCCTCTGGGGAAGGTTTATTCTCTTTGTAGGCTGGAAAGTTAGGTAGTGGTAGGCCTTTCAAAGCAAGCAAAAGGAGATGCTATTTCCTTTTGGATTAACAAGGAACCACTGAGCAGCAAGAGACAAATCCTGGGGGGGGGGGAGGGCAGAGGGAGGGGCTCCTGCTTTAGACTATCTTTTACTCAGTCACTTTATACCCCCCTCACTGCCCCACTCTTGGTCACCCCCTTCCATCATACTTCCCTCACCTTCCCTCCCCTTCTCCTCTGAGCAGGTGGTGGTCCCCCTGGGTATCCAGCCACCCAGGCTCATGAAGTCTCTATGAGGCTTGATGCATCCTCTGCCACTGAGGCCAGACAAGGCAACCCAGCTAGAAGAACATAGTCAGGCAACAGCTTTTGGGATAGCCCCTGCTCCAGTTGTTCAGGACCCACATGAAGACCAAGCTGCACATCTGCTACATATGTGCGGGGGGAAGCCTATCTCCACCCGTGTAATAACCAGGTTCCATGTATGCTCCAGCCCAGAGGCTGCAGGATGAACAGAAGATTCTTCAGTCAGAACCCTGTTCTTGGCTTAGGCTGCTCCTGCTACTGGCAAAAGAACTCCTGCTATTGTTCAAGAACACACGCACATACGCGTGAAAACACGCACATACGCGCGTGCACATGCACACGCATACACGCACACACGCAGGTGCAAAGGCTCTTAACTGAGAAGCCTCATTGTATTCACTCGGATGTGCCTGTAGCCACACTGTGGCCATGGAGATGGGAATGATGACCAGCTCAAGGCAACCATCACAAGCCCTCGGAGACCAAAGAGGTTTCCCCTGCAGCCACATAGGGCCTCTGCCTTAAGCCTTGCATATGGCATGAGCAGCAGAAAGGAGTGCCTGGGGTCACTCTGGAACACTCTGGGAAAGAGGACAATCAGGAGTGCCTACCAAGCGCAGGGGACACCCTCCCTCCCACAAATCCTAGTCCATAGCAAGGGCAGAGGCAGGGGCTTAGTTAAGACACCCTGTGAGCAGGTCCTGTCCCTGACCGGTCAGTCCCCACTGTCGTTGGCTTAAATGAAGCTACTGGGCTGCTGTGTACCTGGCTTCTCAGTGGCAGCGAACAAACTCACAGAGGGAAAAGAACAGGAAGAGGGAAATAATATGTTAAAGCCAGAGTGAGCCTTTTCAGGTTAATCAGTATGAGGAACAAAATGTCATCCTTCACAGTGACCACAGAGAGGCGTCACAAGAGGCATGAACATTAATCAAGCTGTGGTCTTTAAAAGCATAACTCAAGTGAGCTGAGATTCTTGTAGGCTCGACCAACCTTTTGACATTCAAATGCTACACTGCCATCTACAAAGTCCACGTTCAAAAAAAAAACATGCATCAGGCTGTATTCATAACTATCTTGGGGTGCCGTGCATGCAGCCTCTGGGGTGCAGAGTGGACAGGTCTGTAACCATCTTCTTCCTTGGCACCTCTGACTGGCCACGGCTCAGACACTGCTGAGACGCACATGAGCCTTGGAATGGCTCATTTGCCTGTGCCTTGCTCGCTAGATGGGAATCATAGACCTCAGCAAGGGCAGGCTTCCCACAGTGTGGCTACAGACATATCTAAGTGACTACGCACAATCCCCACTCTCCTTCAAGTATAAAGACCAGGATGTATGGCATATCGTGTGTCTTTCTTCGCACACTCCAGACACTACGAGTAAGTTTCTCTGGGCAATAAAGAAATGATATCATGCTTAGTGCACAAATCCTTCAGGCAACCCCACTTCAAGATGAAAGAAAACGGCTGTAACTTGGATGACTAAGGCCAAGTCTACGGTGCTCCAGGGGGTTCAGCTCATGAACTCAGTGAATTATCTAAGAAACTGAAGCCAGAAGAGTTTCATAAGAGAGGAACAGGGAGAAAAGCCAGGCATGGAGAAGACGTCTGGGCTCGTTCTGCGGGTTACAAATCAGGAACCTAACACATTTGTGCCTCAGTTTCTTCATCTAGACAGTGGAAGGAAGCTGAGAGATGACCTTTCATGACATCTGTCACCTTGACTTGAGCCTGTGATATGAATTCTTGATATCACTTTGTACCCCCAGCTCACTGTGTGCTCCTCTTGTCCTGTGTACCCGTACCTGCAATACCCACCTGCCATACAGCTGTGTTGCAGTGACACCTGCTGAGGCCAGCTGGAACAGCACCTGGGGTGCCAGGTGGCTGAGGTCTGCTCACTTCCCATCTGCACTTGCCCCCCAACCCCTAACAACCCTGAGCAGTGCTTCTACACCTGCAATACCCACCTGCCATACAGCTGTGTTGCAGTGACACCTGCTGAGGCCAGCTGGAACAGCACCTGGGGTGCCAGGTGGCTGAGGTCTGCTCACTTCCCATCTGCACTTGTCCCCCAGTCCCTAATAACCCTGAGCAGTACTTCCTGTTAGTGAACAATTATAGGATGGATTATAATTAATTATTGGATAATTTTCAGAGTTGATTTTAGACATATGAGTCTAGTTGACTGTCCAGAGAAAGTCAACAAGGCTGACTCAAATACCCTCTAGGAATATAAGGAGATTTAATGGTTTAAAAACCCTGGAGGCCTGAGACATGCATGATTGAGGCCCAGGGACAGGGACAGGGACAGGGACAGGGACATGCTTAGAGACTGGTTCTGAATCTCTGAAGACATCCCAGCAGGTGGAAGCTGTGTGTTACTCACCAGAGGCCCGTTCTTTTCACTGTGTGTGGTTTGCTTCTGTACTCTGAATCTGTTTATGCCGTTCTCGGAGGCTCTGGGATGCTGGAAGAAAAGGATGTGATTAGAGTTTGGTAAGAATGCTTGTACTGGGGTTGGAGAGATGGCTCAGAGGTTAGGGTCACTGACTGCTCTTCCAGAGGTCCTGAGTTCAAATCCCAGTGACTTAACTAGTAGCTCACAACTCTCTTAACTCCAATTTCAGGGGATCTGACGTACGTACACACACACACACAAACATACACACAGTGCATATATATCCACAGAGGCAAAGGCTTACACACTAAAAACCAGTAATTATTGGTTTTGTGTATGTGAGTACGCTGTGCTGTCTTCAGACGCACCAGAAGAGGGCGCCAGATCCCATTACAGATGGTCGTCAGCCACCATGTGGTTGCTGGGATTTGAACTTAGGACCTCTGGAAGAGGTCTTATCCAAGTCAGTGGTCTTAACCACTGAGCCACCTCTCCACCTCACCCAATACATTTTTATTTGAAATGAACACTTCTTTTATCGCAGAAAAAATTCTCAGGGGGAAAAAAAAACCTGTGGGGAACAACCAGAAATACGCTGCTGTTTCATGCATGACTCTCCGAGACACACTTATACTGAGCTACTTCATTTAAAGCCAACCGTTCAGTGGTCTGTGAGTCAGAGCCTTGTATCCGACACGGACCTCAATCCTGGAACGTTCCTCACCTTTAGAGACGGCACTGTCACTGTGTGCCCTGCCCCCATCACCTCCCCACACACTGATCTGCTTGTCCTTCTGGACTTTTCCTCTTCCCGATGCTTTGCAGAGGGGCTGGGCTATAGCTTAGTAGCCAGGCATTCATTCGTACAAATGAAACTGTATTTAGGCTGTGGCTTTCTGTGACTCGCTTCTTTAGTTCAGCAAAATGGCTTCAACAGGGCTTGCTTTCGTCTGCATCCTCATCAAAATACTTCGCTACAGAACGGATCGCATAGAATGCGCGTCTGTTAACCGACTCGCAGCTGTCTGTTCTGTCCCACGGTTGCAATGCTTTAACCCTGTGGCTAACCTTTGTGCCCAGGTTCTTGCGCGATCGTGATTCTCTGGGTGCGTGTCTGGGAGTGGGGCTGCGGGGTCAGATGTAACTGTACCTCCCATGCGGCTGCATCCCTTTCCATGCGCCCCGGTGAGGTGAGAGTTCTGATCCCTCCACGTTCACACCAACACCCAGGGTGGCCGCCCTGTGGGGTTTGACCAAGTCCCCTGATGCCCTGCTCACGCCGAATGGTGAGATGTGTACTTTCCTGCCCACGCCCGTGTGTGTTCTTTTTAGAACAAGTATCTGTCCTGGTCCTCTGACCCCGTGTGTCCTTGGGTGTCTCAGTAATCAGTTAGTATTCTAGATGTGGGTCTCTGCCCAGGCACAGTTTGTAAATATCCGACCCCCCCACCTCTCTTCTGTGGGACTGCCTCCTTTCAGAGGGTCCCATTTGAAACACTAAGTCTTGAATTTATGGTGAAGCCTCATTGACAGTTTTTTTTCCCCTCCTTCAATTCTACTACGCTAAGGCTGGGCAGCCCCATGGCTTCATGTGTTGAGGCGGAACCCCACTGTGGAACATTAAGGGGTGTGGAAATAGCAACTGTTCTGTTTACCATAGAGCCCTTGGGGCAGCTAAGCTCTGGGAGAGCCCGGTGACTCGTTCCGAGATTTGAAGAGGAGAAAATAAAGATGTGCTTTACTGGACCAAGATCATGTCTAGCAAGAGAATCAATCAGGCAGACCCAGCCCTACCTCACACACATGCCAGCAGGAGAAACGGGAGCTTGTGCCTGGCCTGGGTCCCCTGTATGTCTGGAGCTGGCAATGAGGAAGAAGCCACTTCCCCAGGCTACCAGTTGCCCAGAGGGACAGGTACTCGCGTGTGCAAGTGAGCAGCTAGGTTCTATTGTGTCTAGAGCCCACCCCTACCCCCTCCACACCGCTGCCCGCTACCCCGTGTGACTGAGATCACAATAGAAACATCACCAGCTCTGTGAACTTCGACTCTGAAATCTACCCTTCCACGTGGAGATGGCTCTGGGAACACTTTCAAATACCGGCCACATCTAGTTCTCCAGAATATAGTAGTCTTCTTGGCTTATCTTTGTTTTTTGGTTAATAAAGTGTCAAAATGTTCCCCTAACTCACTCTCTCTCTCTCTCCCTCCCTCCCTCTCTCTCTCTCTCTCTCTCTCTCTCACACACACACACACACACACACACACACACACACACACACACACACACAAAATGAAGCCCATGAGCTGTTAAGCCTCAACAGGAAGCGGCTCTGGCGCCCCCTGCTGCACAATTCGGGCACTGTCCCTAGAGCAAGGATCTGGTTGATATCCTAACGCTTGACAGGGCAGAGGGTAAACAGGTGGAGGAGATCTTATGGGAGCCACTGAGGTGGCCAGCCAAGCCAGGGGGTGACATGTTTCAGGCAACCTCTGCAGGGAGAGCTGAGGACTTAGGAGCTGGTCAGCAGGAAGGGCTCAGTGGGTGGCGATGGCTGAGACAGACTCTCGTCATGCGTGAGTCTGTGGCCAGCTTTTCCGCGCTGGCAGTGTGGGCTGGGAAGGTAACAGAAACACAGGAGCTCTTACCGTGGGGAGGGTGGAGGAGCACTTGATGTCTTTTGGGTCTGAAAGAGCAAACAGGAGATGGGTAACTGAGCATTACCGCTCACAGCAAATGGATCTCAACCTAGCGCCCTCCCTCAGCAGCCCTTAGGGTGCTGCTGGCACCGGACCTGTTCTTTACCCGGGGTTTCCTGCTAAGTAAGTTTTAGGGCCTCTTCCCGCAAAGTCGGGAACAGATGAGGAAGGTATGAGAGTGGCTGGGTGTGCATCATTACCGTAGCTTTTATTGGTTCTGTGTCCTTGAATGCGTATAATAAGGTCCATTTGACAGGAACAAGACGCCATCTGGTGCTCTTACTAACCACACAGACGCCTAAGGAAGAAAGACAGCCCAGGCCAAGGGGCTGGCGAGGAGCTGGCTCCCCTCCCATTCTTCCACGACTGCAGATGGGCGTGTGGCAGCCCGAGGGTACGAATACATTAGGAGCTTAATAGTGTAGTCAATCAGCTTGAGCCAAGGACGTGGTAGACCCTCAGAGCCGTTAGACAGACACAAAAAGACAAGAAGGGCACCGGAACCCTGTCAGAGCAGCGTTTGTCGTGGACGATGACTTTCTTAAGAAATAAGAGCGGGCGGAAATCAGACACCTTCCTGAAGGAAATGGAAGGCTGGTGACGCCGCAAGGAAGCAACGTCACGAAAAGATCCTCCCTTGTCTGTTCTGGCACCTCAAACTTATCTGGTGGCCTTCTGGGCCTTGGGTGGTCACTCAGCTCCCCTGATAAACAGCAGCTTGTCCCTGAACCCTGTGAACTTGAGAGTATGTGGGAGAACGGCCCTGGGGCCTGGCACGGTGTCAGGGAGGCAGGAAGCATTCCATATGGGACAGTCCCTGCCTGCCACCCAGGAAGATGTCCCAGATATGACAGATGAAGAAAGAGAAGGAAAGAGGGTCTTAACCCCAAGGTGTGGGGGGGGGGGAGCAGATGGATGACCTCAGGCATGGGAGGGGACAGTACAGAGGTTTAGGGGAGCTGTCCTCAAGGTCCAGACTGAAGGAGCACACGGCTGAGCACCGGGCCCTGGAGACAGCCTTGCGGAGTTCAGGGAAGAAGAAGGGAATCACACCGGGCACCATGACCAGGTCTGTGGCCTGGGCCACATATTGGGGACAAGCCACAGACTTCAGTGAAGTGGCCAAGAGAGGCAGAAGCAGGAACAGGGGCGGGAGGTGGCTGATGTCGCAAAGCAGCCGGTGTGAACGGGGTTCGGAGGGCATCCCCCCCACATCGGGAGAGCAAAGTGTGGAAGGAGGAGGTAGAAGACACGGAAGTGATCGGAACAGTGAGCTTTAAATAGATGGTTTTTCCCCACGCGTGGCAGTGAGTGCTGAAGGCTTACATGTCTAATAAGGAAACCCGGGAACTAGGAAGGACGTGTGAGTACAGTACGGAGGCCGATTCTGAGACCAGGCCTGGGTCCTGGTTTTGTCTCTCTGTCCTGGCACTAGGATGCTCCACCATCAACCAGCAACCACGTTCCTGAACAGAGCCAGGAAGGACCGGGTAGGAGGAGGCACAGGGCAGCTTGGAGGAATGGTCCTGACTATGTTGGCTCTTGGAAGACTTCCCAGAGAAACGGGCAAACATCAGGTCTGCGGCTTCTAGACCTAGTCAGCTGGCTGGAAGGTTCCGTGGACCTAAGGAGTAGAAACTGTCTGCTCTGGGGTAGATGAGGAAGAATAGCATAAAGGGCGGGGTTGGGCCACACAGGAAGGAGGCGCCAGGTCAGGTACCGGAAAGGTGAGAACAGCGATTCTCTGTTCTGGATAATCCTGCTCTGAGTGGGGCTAACACCCTGTCCGGGAAGACCAGGGTGAATGACATCACCTACCCTCTCTGACCAGTGCCACGTCCTCTGTTCTTCCCCTCACTCTCCTTACCCAGAACTAGCTCCCCCATCAGTTAAAGTCCAGAACACCATCCCTGGGGACTCTAGAAATGGGACAGGGTGGACCTGGGGCCTGGAGCCTTAGTGAGGAGGCACTGTCGATCTCCAGGTGTGTGGTAAGTAGCAGATCAATACCTGGGGGAGGGGAGGGGACAAGGCCCAGGAAGACAGCTGGCACAATGGCCTTTCTGAGAACTCCAGTGACATACCAGTTAGTTAACCGGTTGCCCGAGTACAGAAGCCACAGGGTCCTGCCTGTCCCACAGTGTACTTGCCTGCCAGCCGGCACATCAGCCAACATACCATTTCCTGAGCCTCTGGAGGACACCGTGAAATGAGGTTTAGCGGTGGCCCACATTGCTCATAGGCTGCCTGTCTAAGCTCTAGGTCTGAGTGTTCATTTTTATTTTCACTACCCAGAGAGCTGGCCGGGAGAGCCACATCCCCCTAGTTTGGCAAGATGGAAGCCAATGAAAAACTAACAGGTCAGCTTAAGCAGCGGGCAAAAATCAGAATCGAGGGATGGAGCTTGCTAAAATACCTTCTTTTCTTGGGCAAGGCAGCGGCAGCTCTGGACAGTGTGGAAGCTGAGGGTTTGAGGCAAGGTTAGTGTGTACAGAGGAAAGGAAGATGAGGACAGTCTGGGGCTACTCTGATATACCAGAGCCGTGTGCTTTCATCTCGCTTCAAGCAAAAAAACAAAACAAAACAAAACAAAACAACAACAACAACAAAAAAAACAACCAAAAACAAAATAAACCTAAGAACTAAATGGCCAGCATCGCTTCTGAGACCAGGATGAAGGCTTAAGGGCCTGCCTGGTTCCTCAACCTCAACGTGGCTGCTCAAACCTTTCCCTTGCAGGCCCTTCGCTTTAAAAACCGCTTTCAAGATTTGTTAAGTCAGAAGTCTGGAATTGACCGGAATAGAACATGAACTTCACTTGTCTGTGGACGATTTGCCTCATAAGACATATGGCTTTAAGCCACACCACGGTTTTATGACATGGCCCGGGACGGGGCTCACTGCTGAGTACACAAACTGACAAAGTCCACGTTGGCGTGTGGAGGTGGTGGGTGTGAGCAGGTGCAGGCACGTAGGGTTGGGCCTGTGCCCTCGGGTGGATGTATGAGGGAGATCTGAGAGTCTTTGACGATACTGGTGCAAGGTGCTAAGTAAGAAGGGGGCCAGGACGAACGGGGACAGGATGATAAGGGGGAAAGAATTTCGACAGGAAACTGGGAAGGAGCAGAAAACAGAGCAACACCAAGACAGAATGGGCTGCTGGGGAACTGTGTACAGGGTCTGGCTAGGAGGTTGCCGGGGTGAATAGGGCACGCACCCACAGCACTGGAATCCACATTAACCAACTTGCCGTGAAGACTAAAGCCAAGGTGGCCATGTCTAGGGGTCATGTATACTTACGTTCGATGAGAAAGAGAAAGCACACTATCCCCATGGCTCCAACGATGGCCCCGGGCACGATAAATGACAGGCCCCAGCACGTAGACACCCAGTAACCGGCAATCAAGGACCCCAGAATGTTGCCCACGGAGGTGTGGGAGTTCCAAATCCCCATGATCAGGCCACGCCTACAACACAGCATGATGGGACACTGAGAGGTCTGTGATCTGCTTGCAGGGCAAGAACTAGCGAGGTAGCACGACGGGGGGGGGGGGGTGATGGTGGGGACGCAGGGAGGGTGCACAAAGGAACCAGCGTGACCCAGAGGAACCAGAGTGACCCAGAGGAGCGAGACCGCGGATGTTCTGCGGAGAACTGCGTCTCGGGCTGCATCAGTACGCGTTTCACCGCTACTCAAGAGATCCTCAAGTCGAGGCACGAGGGCTTTTCCTACGATTCTTAGAAGGCAGAGGATTTCAATTTGGGCCTCCACAAACACGGTAGTCTTCTGACTATCTCGGTGACAGAAGCTCGCACTGGTGCCCGTGCCAAATGACTAAAACAAGCTTTCTAAATTGGGCTTCTGAGTCCATCTCCCATTTTAGCCTCAGAGATGGCGGGTGGCGTCTCTATGGTTACTTAACCCCAGCTAAGCTAGGCAGGGACTGAAATACTGTAGCTGGATCACCAGAGCTGGCTCAGGCCTGCTAATTATGGCCCGGGTGACCTCTGCCAGAATGTCTCGAACTCCTCGGCCAGATGCAGGCTCCAATTCAAGAAGCCTGGGGTGGGTCCCCAGATTCTCTATGTCCCACAAGTATGAGGGAAGCTGAGGCCACACGGCTCTCAGGTATGGAGTCCGGGGTCACACACACTACCTGCCTAAGTGGCCAAGGGGGAGGGCTGGGTTCTGTAGAGACAGAGGCTGTCGCCCCATGACAACTATAGAGCGTCCATCTTGGAGATCTCAGTACATTGCTTCCAAGAAGAGCCTCATTAAAGTTTCTGAAATAGGCTGAAAGAAAACTTGAATATAATTTGGTCTAGTTTCCATCTGAATCTGTCGCGCGCGATGGGGGGAGGGTAGGGGAGATGGCGGGGGGGGGGGGGGACAAATGTGGGAAATGGGGCACTATTTCCCTCACCTTCCTTTTCCAAACCAGTTGCTGAGGCAGGTGACGACACTGGGCCAGCCTGTGGTCTGCACCAGTCCATTAATGATCTGTAGGGAGAAAAGGAAGCTCACGGAGGGGAGAGGCTACTCCCACCCCATCCTCCCTGGGAGGGGCGGCTCCCACTCTGTCTCACCACCGGTGGCGAGATGGAAGGTTTATATTTACAGATCGCTTAAGCTATGAAATGTAAAATATATATGTAGTTCACAAACATAAAATATATAGAAACATGGATATGTATATATATACATATATATGTGTATATATATACATATACATATATATATACATATACATATACATATACATATATATATATATATATATATATATATATATATATATATATATATATAAAACCAGGCATACATAGTGGTGCAGGGCTATCATCTGAGCTGCTGGGGAGGCTGAGGCAGAAGGACTGTTGAGGAGAAGAGTTTGACATCTATCTGCCTGGGTAATACAAGAAGATCCGGGACTGGAGAGTTGGCTCAGTGGTTAAGAGCACTGACTGTGGGGTTGGGGATTTAGCTCAGTGGTAGAGCGCTTGCCTAGCAAGTGCAAGGCTCTGGGTTCGGTCCCCAGCTCCAAAAAAAATAAAGAAAAAAGGAAAAAAAAAAAAAGAGCACTGACTGCTCTCCCAGAGGTCCTGAGTTCAAATCCCAGCAACCACAAGATGGCTCACAACCATGTCATGGGATCTGATGCCCTCTCCAGGTTTGTCTGAAGACAGCTGCAGCATAATCATATAACTAAAATAAATACATCTTTGAAAAAAAATAAAAGAAGATTCCCTTCTCAAAAAATAACACGTATGTGCATGCATGCAAATACACACACACATATACATGTGAAAAAGCCAACTCAAACCTTACATGGTGGTTCACACCTATAACCCCAGTACTCAGGAGGAATGCTGTGAGTTTGAGGCAAGCCTGGGCTACATATGAGTCTTTGCCTAGAAAAGAAAAATAAAAAATAAAGCCAACCCAGCCAGGACCCACAGCTAGGAACGTTCTCCTGACAGGTCGAACTCAAACATTCCAGACTCCTTAGAATCTAAACATTCTGTGAAGACAAGAACTTTTCTCTTTATAAACTGCTACAAACTCAGCCTGGTAATGGCACGTGTTCCCCTGGACTAACCATGAAGAATATTCCTCTCAGAAGCCAAAGCAGCCTTGACCCAGCCCTGGCATGCATTCCTGCCCTCTCCAAGAGGTGTTGGGCCTGCATTTAACAGAGGGGACAGTGCCAGGAGGCTCACTTTGGTGTCATTAGAACTGAGGCCATAGCAAAGGGCCCAGCCCAGCTCCCTGCTGTCTCACTGGGGAAACGGGCCCTCCGGGAAGCATGCGCAGGGCAGCATGCCCATCTACTGCCATTCCAGGATTGGCAGCTTGGCCATTACCAGAGGAGCATGTTGGGACTCAGGGAATTGGCTCTCTTTCCCTTCTGACTTTGTACGACATTATGGTCTAATGTAATGTTGGGCTTATAATGGCTACACCCATATCGGATGGCCAATGGTCTCCAAACAGCGTAACAACAGGAGACGCGTCATTCATTCACACTGCGCTTTATGCTATAGACAGTCTAGAGGTGGCTGAATTGCTACAGGAAGGTGCTTGCTGGATGAGCATGAGCCCTATGCCACGAAGCAAGGGACCTGAGTGGCCGAGGACATTGGCAACCGGGGATAACCGACTGCCCGCTTGCAAGAAAGCGGCTGAGCACAGTCATGAAAACCAAAATCAAACAAGAGTCGCTTTGGTTTCCTATCACGCCTCCCCACCCTTGGCTCTATGGAGTAGTTGGCCAGCCCTATTTCTCTTACGAGTCAATATTTGCCCACAGGATTGCCGGAGAGGGCAGAAGCTAAGAGGTGCCGCAAAGGCTGGGCCCTCAAGGAGGGCAAGACTGGGGCTTCTGGTCCCACCTCTCCTTTCTCTCTGGCTCTGTAGTGAAGGCCTCATACCCCTACTCTACTGGCAATGGCTCCAAGCCAACCCTTCCTTCTCCTCTGGCCGGCCCCATGGCCGCTTTGGTGTGATCATTAGTGCTTCACTCATTGACCTGCTACACTGACAGCTCCTAGAACCGGAAGTAAGCATCCACATGCCAGAGTACAAGGGAGGAGGGTCTTTCCACGGCTGTGGGAGCCTTGGTCTTGGAGGGACGCTCTTCTGTCCCTCACTAGTATCTACCATCCGTTCTCTTTAGCAGAGGTCGGCTTTGGGACCTGAACTTGCCGTCCTGGGTCAGAACCTTACCTGGGTCACCACGTAGAAGCCCAGGCTATGAATGTTGTAGAAATAGCCCAAGCCGAACAGGGCTGTGAAGGCGCCGCTGGCCAGCATCCCAAAAGTCAGGTAATACCTAATCGGCAGGCGTTCCCCTATTATGCCACTGAGGCAACAAGGAAAGAGACAGGCATGAGGAAACAGCACAGCACCTTGCTAACAGCTCCGGCCACGTCTCCCGGATGTCCCACACCATCTATTCTCTGTGCTTCCAGACTGCCTAACCCCACCATTGGAGACTGGACTGAAATGCTTCCCTTGGAGCTCACATGCTACCATGGGACCCCTTAGCCTCATTTTTCATTAAAAACAAAACAAACCCTCATTTGTTTCTCATTAATAAAAAAAAAAAAAACACTAACTGTCCAACAATAAAGTTCACACCGCAATTCACACCCACCCTACCTATTAAAGCAGGACTTGCCCTACTTGTTAAGCCTCCTTTTATACCGTCAACACAGAGCCAATGTACAGAGCTGTTTTAAAATGTCACCGTGAAGCTGCAAATGGTAACTTGGAATGGGGATGACTGTGAACTCAAGCAAGCCGCCCATCCATTGAGCGGTGACCAAGAAACCTGTCCGGTGGGTCAGCAAAGATAACACTCCCCTGCACGGCCAACCACTTCCTGCCACAACCACGACGGGTGGGGCAGAGCGTGAGCCCTAAGACAGCAGTGAGGCTCGGGGAGCTACAGCCGTGTGGTAGGGCGACTGTCAAACTGTGGCGTTTGTGGAGGAGCGTGACAGGGCCCCCGGCTTCATAACGGGGCAGGTGTGAAACCGGTTGCTATCCATCACGAGCCACACCTCGGTCTACTGCTTTACACATCACCACGGAGACACAGAGACTCACGATGAGAGCCCTCTGTGCTCTTTGCAAACTCAGTGGGGTCTGCAGAGACACAGACGGCTCACTGGTTAAGAGCACTTGTGTCCTTCTGGCGGATGTGAGATTTGGTTCCCAGTAGCCACATCTGAAGGCTCACAGCTGCCTGTAACTCCAGCTCCAGGGGCTTGGATGTCCTCTTCTGACCTTCATGGGTTCCCGAGCACACATGTGCATGCATATGCACGTGCACGAGTGCACACACACTCAGAAGTAAATAAATCTTTAGAAGATCCACAAGCTACATTTGCTTCCACTCCAGGAATCCAACCATCAGAGAACATGGACAGACACCTGCCTGCCCAAGAGTAGCTCCCTGGAGTAAGTGACACTGTTCCCGTGTCACCTCTAGAACCTGCTTGCTTGCTTTTCCCTTCTGCGCTCACCAAACAGGAAGGATCTACCTAGAGCCACTCAAATGACCCGTGAACACTATTACTCGAGCGTTATCCAACCGCAACACCCTGGGCTGATATACTCAGCAGAGCAGAACCTGATCACAGAGACTAGAGAGCAGTCAAGGTGTTTCCACTCAACCATGCTCACTTTAGAGATCAGGAGACCTGTCAGGGGCTGCAAACCTGCCTAGGCTCAGGATAAGGCACCGAGTCATATGGGTTCCCAAGAGCGGCTGCCATTGGCTACCGCTGGGAGGTGTCCCCTACTATGGCCACCTGGCGCCAGCGCCCTCATCTCCTCGGTGAGATTGAGGGACAATTCTGATGGAATGGACACCACCCCGAATCATATCTGATTCACACAGGACTCACACCCACGCCATACCTGATGATCCTGTCAGGCAAGACCAGGGTCCACCCACCTCCCCCGTGTGCATTCGGGCTACAGAGTCACGTGATGCTACCATTCAAGACCTCAGTGGTAACCTCAGCGCTCTGAGGGCTGTCCTGCCTTCTTGTCACAGCACCGGGCCCATCAGCAATGAGGCAGGTGCTCTCACCTCCCTCTTTGAGACTTTTCTATGGACTTCATGTCCATCAGAATCCCACGACGATACACTCGATGGTAAGCTACAGGAGAAGCTGGCTTTATTTACTAAGCGAGGTTTCTTGGGTCGGATATCTGGCTGGCAAGAAGGTGGAGACCAGGCCCCACACCTTACTTCTCTTTGGCCTCATACACTGTAGACTTGTGCATCCAGCGTACCTCACGCACCAGCCCTTGACCATCCTCTCCTACCCTACTCTCATCCACACTAGCTCTGAGCTCCGTGTGGCATTTACATCTGAGGAGGAGGGCTATCTCTACACTGGCAGGAACCACTTGTCAATCTGTCACCGCCATAGGGCCTCTGAGCTGGGAAGGGCCCTGGATCTTGAATCCACATGATGGGAAGCTCTGAGAGAAACAGTTATATAAACATTTATAAGGATACCCCGAAACTCCCAGGCTCCGAAGATCAGTGTCTAAAACAAAGTCTCTTGGGATAAAGGTTGTAGTTTCTATAAGGTTTCTCCTTATTTTTTTTTCCCCCAGTATTGGGGCTTGAATCCGGGGTCTTTTATATACTGTGTATGCTAGGCAATCACCCTATCCCTGAGTGATCTCGCTAACCCTCCCCTGATGTTATTTTAAAATATGGTGGGGCTGATAGCATCAGCGAGGTTTTAAATCAGCCACGAGTTTGCCTCCTGACCCTGAGAACATCTAGTACCTCCTAGATCCATTCACCTCCTTTACCTCTCTGGACTGACAGGGCCCACAAGACTGGGAAGGGTTCGAGCACGGGGGCTCCTACCTCAGGTACATCCCAATGGCATAGGCACACAGGAAGGCGTAATCCAGGGCTCCAAGCAGTTGCTGGTAGTTGTTCTTATCTACGTGGGTTTGAGAACCGACAGAAAGGCTCGGAGTTAGCTGGCACGTTGTAGAGATGGGTTATAAAACAGAAAACTTTATTCTGTAAATCTCTTTGAAAGGGAGATGCGCTCTTTTTTTTTTTTTTTTTTTTTTAATTTCCGGAACTGGGGACCGAACCCAGGGCCTTGCGCTTGCTAGGCAAGCGCTCTACCACTGAGCTAAATCCCCAACCCCAATGCTCTAACTCTTAAAAATACACACACATACACACACACACACACACACACACACACACACACACGCACGCACGCACGCACGCACGCACGCACGCACGCACCATCACAGCCTAGCTTCCTGTGAAGGAAAGTAAAGCCACCTCTCTCTCAAGCTGTCCTTGAATGTGTCCCTCAGGTTGGAGGCAAACCACACGACTGACTGTGGTGGGTTTGACTTTCTGCGGGACAGCACACACTGCAAGCTATCTTGGAGAGACTTCCCCAGTACAGACATAACTTCACGCAGTGGGCGGGTGCTTGCTATGGGGCAGTCATCCCTGAAACACATTCACAGCCGAGGATGGCGTCACTGTCCTGAGACTAGCCAGGTTGTAGAAACTCCAGTGGATGGCTGCCAAGAGACCTGGGCGGCAGAGGGTTTGACCCAAACTCACCAAAGGGGGCCCAGCCACAGTCGGTCTCGGTCTCGGTCTCGTTGTTCAGGAGCCAGTGGGTGGGGCTACGCCTGGTACTGCTGCTCGGGCCACCGAATCTTGGTTCAGGCTCATCTGCGGCAGCACACTGCTTATGTAGCTCACCCTAGGACAGACAGACAGAGATGGGGGTGTGGGGGGAGTGTTCAAATGGGATGTCTCAGCCAGGACAGCAACAGCTCTTTGAGCACAGGGAGGCTTCTGGTAGGTGTCTGAGTTCCGCAGGAGCTGTCCCGTTGTCGACAGGAGGCTCCGGCAGCATTTTGTAAGAACACCAGTTCATGGCCCACACAGCAGCCAGGGCCTGGCACCAGCGGCCTCTGAAGGGCTTAACATGGAGGTAGCAATCAGGAGGCAAGAGAGCATCAAGCTGAGGACCAACTGCCAGTCATCCTTGACGGCCTGCCCCTCGGGGGAAGAACAGGGTTAACTGCTGGATTTAGACAGCTGGATGCTACGGAGGAATGGAAGAATGAGGATCTCAAAAGGAAAATAGACAAAGAAACGTGGGCTGCGCAGTTTCATTTCCACCAGTTCAAGCACAGGCAAGACACCCCTGGTGGCAGGATAAATCTTATTGTTGCTTAGAAGGGGATGGTAGGGACTGGCACAGGGGGCTGAAAAAGCCTTAACCTAGATCCTGGGTACCCAGGTGTATAGGCAAAGACCTGTCAAACAGACACTTAAGATTAATATATGTATTATATTATACATTATATATGTATATATAATTATATATATTTTTATATATATACATATATAAATTATACATACAAATTATATATATTTATAAATCTATCTATCTATCTATCATCTATCTATCTACACACACACACACACACCAGCAAGGCAGATGGCCACCAGCCTACCAGGACCAGCAAGCTGTATTAGGGCAGAGAGAGGCGTCTGACTGGTGGGGGGGGGGGGCAGGGAGGGAATGACACAGCCGAGGGGCGTGAGGACTGACAAGTCACAAGTGTCCTCCCTCCATCTCCCCATCTGCAGGAGGCTGCCACCCACTTACAGAACAGAGATTCTGACAGTCAATACCAGGTTTTCTACACAGCGTGGGGATGGGGCCACCTAAAGAAGGAGGCCATACTTCCAGTGGGAGTGGCCAGGGCTATCTCCTGGGGAAACTGAGGGATAGGGAATTCACTGTCACACCCGTGTCCCCTACCACTAGATTTAGTAAAGGTCCAGGGTCACAGGAAGCTCAGATGAAGTAACCTTATCAGGTGTGGGTGAAAGGTGACAAGGAGGAACTTCTGGTCAGGGAGATGCTCCTTTGAGGACAAGAAATCCTTCCAGTGTTCAGGAACTGGATCCTGAGAGTCACGGGGCCTGGGGGTTGGTACAGAATCCTAGCCCTGCTATATAGCATGGGGCAAGGAGCCACCTGGCCCCTAAGCAGGCGGTAGGCTTGTCTACCTCTGTCGGGACAGAATAGCTATGGGACCTTGTTGTCCGAAAGGCTGCCTTCATCATCCTGGCTGGATACCAGATTTCTGGACACAAGTCGCTGAGCCCCAGCACGGCACGTGAATGTAGCTTCTCTACAGCGGTGGCTTTGTGCACATCCCTGCGCTGTTCTGACTTAAATGTCACACCAAAAGCTCACCACCTTATAAACTGAAGTGACTGTCTCCCCACATGGTAGCATCCATGTGCCACAGAGGCTCTCTGGCTTCTGTCTCATGCCGAACAGAACACGGTCACTTGGCCCTTCCCCACTCAGGCCGCTACCCCCATCAGGGCTACGAAATTGTGGTGTGTGTGTGTGCGTGAGCGTGTGTGTCTGTGTGTGTGTGTGTATGTGTGTGTGTGTATGTGTGTGTGTGTCCCATTTCTATCTCCGAGGCCTTAAGATGTGTGTGTGTGTGTGTGTGTGTGTGTGTGTCCCATTTCTATCTCCGAGGCCTTAGTTTTCTGGCTACCTCAATAGGTGAGAGTTTCTGCCTTCCGTACACTGTCCTTTCTCAAGGCCACCACACCCAAGGACATTTCTCTCTTGCTGCTCACTGAGGACAGCCACAAGCCAGGAGGGACTCATCTGCCGGACTAAGTAAGTTTCTAATGTTAGCCTTACACGGAAGCGAGGGATATGGATTCTACGGAATAGAGTCATCGACATTATCTCCAGTGGCTTAACCTGTCTGGGGCACATCACCCATGGAAATCAGACCAGGTTAGAGATGATCCAGGATCTTCCATAAGTCTCTGGAAAGGTTTTCAGGTCCTGCCCATGGTGAGCAGCATCAAGAACCCTGGTTTGTTACGGTCACGGGCTCTTGGTTAAGACAGGCCTGGGCTGAGACCTATGGCTGCTTGTAACCGACTGACCTCAGTCACACTCCCTGGACATCAGCTCTGAAGCCAGCATGACAAAGAATGACGTTATAGGGTGTCTGAAGGATGGAGTTCATTCAGAGGGCACCACCCAGGTCCTTACCCTCCAACAGGGTCAGCTGTTGGCTCCGCTGTGCTTAGGCGAGGCTCCTACAATTAACCTCTACCCTTGACGGATACAGTGTATCCACACCCCTCCCAAGCCACTCACCGTCATCTTTGCCTCTCTTGTAGCCCTGCTGGGAGGCTGCCTCCAAAGGTCGAAGAACTCGGGGGATATTTAAGAAAGCACATTAAGGGGTTGGGGATTTAGCTCAGTGGTAGAGCGCTTGCCTAGGAAGCACAAGGCCCTGGGTTCGGTCCCCAGCTCCGAAAAAAAGAACCAAAAAAAAAAAAAAAAAAAAAAAAAAAGCACATTAATTCTCAATTACATCGCTCTGGTTTAATATTTCAATGATGTCTGCTACGAAAGCCTGGTGTTTATGGGAGAACAAACGTCTCACGTTTAGACGTTCTAAAGAGCCAGACTTGGGGCCGATTAGACAATTTCCACCACAAACCTCCCGAGCACAAGGACCCCTCCCTTCCAGGAAGAAAAAAAGGCTGGCTTACTTCCTGAGACAGCTACAAGCCAAACTGTGGCTTCCAACCGACGCACACCCCTCCCCCCCTTGGGAAAGTCTTGAAGGGTACACTGAGTCCGATCTGAAAGTTGTTTCGATCCACCAAATGTGCACAGTACCCTGCTTAGTTACCATTGTGCAAATTCTGCCCCAATGGTTTGAATTCTGCCCCAGTTGTTTGCAAGGTATATAACTCTCTGTTAAAGTCTGCTCAGGGTCGTCTCCCCTTGAAGTGGGAGGACTCTGAGACGGCAGAACTAAACTCTTCTTGCTTTTCCATCGATCACTGCCTCAGTGAGTCTCATTCAAGAGGTCCTGGAAGACGTTCAACTCGGACCTCACAATACAAGGCTCCCACGGACTGATTACCAAAGAAACATTTCAGGGAAGGGCGTGTCCCATAGCTTACGTCAAAGCAGTATCCCTCGCAAAAATTTACAGGGTTATCTTTCAACAAGCTACGCCGAAAATCAATCAGCCTGCTACAACAGTTGGTTAATAAAACGATCAGGGAGATTAACCTCGTCGGTTAAAAGTGTTTGCCTTGCAAGCTCCAGGACCTCGGTTAGAGCTCTGGAACCCATGCTGGGGTGAGGGTGGGGGGCATATGGGTATGGCACTGGGTGCTTTGGATCCTATCCCTGGGAAAATGGAGACAGGCAGGTCTCTAAGCATAGCTGGCTAGCCAGGTTAGCCTACTTGGTGAGGTCTGGGCCGGTGACTCAAATAAAACAAAACAAACAAGGTGGAATCTGACTGAAGAATGACTCCTCAAGTTGATCTCTTGGCTTCCACACACGTGTATATACATGCACACCTGCATACACACACACAAGTGCGCATGCACACACGTGTGTATGCACATCCTCTTTCTCATTCACACCCACATGCACATACACAAAAGATCTGATCAGTCAAAAGGGTGTCAGGGCTAGTAAAATGGCTCAGCAGGCATGGGTGCTTGCTGCCAAGCCTGAGGACCTGAGTTCAATTCCCAGGACAGGTACAAGGAACGACCCAACTCCCACAGGACATCTTTTGACTTCCTAATGCACCCTCCCCACATATACATACATACATACATACATACATACATACATACATACATACATACATACATATATACATACAGAAATGTAAGTTTAAAAGTTTAAAAAAATAGTGGAGCCCATCTTCAGTGACCTAAATTTTTACTCAAAATGCCATAATTTTCTCAAACTTTCACCTATTGAATCTGTTCATGCACTTTGTTTTCCCCCTGGATGCTGCAATAAAGACATTTATACTAGCTGGGTGTGGTGGGACATGTGGTGGAACTCAGAAGTCCGAGACAGGATCACGGCAGAGTTCCCAAGGCTAGCCTGGGTTTCAGAGGAAAACTCTGTCAAAACAACAACAGAAGATGTTTCTGTGTTAATTTGGGGTGCTTGTTTTGAGAGCTGTGACCAAATGCCTGAGAAAAATAACTAATAAAAGGCTGTATTTTGGCTCTTGGCTTACTAGGTCAGCAGGCTGTCCTTGGCTTCACGTTTCTGAGCTGAGGGAAGGCGAGGTATCGTGGTGGGCGGGGCCTAGGCAGGATATGCCCTTCTAAGACCCACCCCCAAGTGATCCATTTCCTCTGGCTAGAGGGATCTTCCAGTGTGTCCCTAGTGTCTATTCAAATCTGAATGGCATGGTGTTCTCATCTACTGACAGGTCAGGGCCTGCGTATTCTTCTGGAATTCTCTTATTTCCTGGGCGTCACTCAGCCTCAAGTTGACAAGGTTACCCATCTCAAGGCAGCAGTCCCGGAGTTAAAAACAGAGCTGTACTCTCCTCTATTCTAAGCCTTTTGCCTGTTCTTGTGCAGCAGCCCAATACTTTGATTATAGTACTCAAAATGCATTATTTTTTTTATATTTTTATTTTGTTTTATTAAAAGTTATCAAGGGGCTGGGGATTTAGCTCAGTGGTAGAGCGCTTACCTAGGAAGCGCAAGACCCTGGATTCGGTCCCCAGCTCCGAAAAAAAGAACCAAAAAAAAAAAAAAAAAGTTATCAAAAAAAAAAAAAAAAACAAAAACAAAAAAAAAAGAGTTAGAAAAAAGGGTTGGGGATTTAGCTCAGTGGTAGAGCGCTTGCCTAGGAAGCGCAAAGCCCTGGGTTCCGTCCCCAG
Organism: Rattus norvegicus; assembly: GCF_021556685.1. Taxonomy (NCBI): domain Eukaryota; kingdom Metazoa; phylum Chordata; class Mammalia; order Rodentia; family Muridae; genus Rattus; species Rattus norvegicus. Next base: position 10,156,889 of record NC_141553.1, on the reverse strand, counting down.
CTCCGGAAAAAAAAAAAGAACCAAAAAAAAAAAAAAAAAGTTATCTTTGAACACTTTCCCTGGCGATATTCTCATATATTCATATTCTTTCTCTCTCTCTCTCACTCTCTCTCTCTCTCACTCTCTCTCTCTCTCTCTCTCTCTCTCACACTCACTCTCTGTCTCTCTCTTTCTCTCCTTTTGGTTGTTATTGAAAAAGGCTCTCTCTATGTAGCCCTGGTTGTCCTGGAACTCCCTATGTAGGTAGACCAGGCTGGCCTCGAACTCTCAGAGATCGTCCTGCCTCTGCCTCCAGAGCGCTGGGACCATGCCCATCTTTGGGGAATTAATTCCTAAGGAGCATCTTTTCATATAAACTTTAGGATTCTTTTACTTGATTAAAAAAAGTAGCTGGGTGTAATGGCACAGGCATGCCTTTGATCCCAGCACTCGGGAGGCAGAGGCAGGCAGATCTCTGTGGGTCTGAAGTCAGCGTTCTCTTCTTGGGGAGTCCCCCAGCCAGCTTGGGGCATGTAGAGAGACCTCGTCTAAAGTGGAAATCTCTGCTGAGGTTTTCCCATGGCCACGGGAGGCACTGGAACTTTTCATAAAACAGCTTTCCTTGACAGCTCTGGCCTTTTTAAATTTTGTTTTCTGTTTGCCCTGGCACTTTAAAAAAAAAAATTTCCAATTCTGTGTGCAAAGAGGTCTGTCAACAATTATCCTCAAGCCAGCCCCCACCTCTTTCTCCCTCCCTCCCTTCTTCCTTCCTTCCCTCCCTCCTCTTCCCTTCCTCCTTCCCTCCCTCCCTCTCTCCCCTCCCCACTGTCCTCCCTCCCTCCCTCCCCTCCTCTCCTCAGGGACCATGCGATACCATTTCTAAGAAACCATCTATTTAAAGATTCTGCTCTGGCCCAGCCTGGAGGAGAGTTCCCCAAAGTTCCCCTCCATTGGGGCATAGACCCCATCTGTCTACGAGCCAGGGAAGACATCTGCCTCAAATAAAGATGGCTGGCTGCAGGCGGAGGATTATGGGAAGGGACAACATTGTCCTCCCAGCTCTAGGTTTTTCAGAGTGCTTTTAAAGGTACTATTTTTTTTTTATCAGAGAAAAATAAAAGCAATCAGTGATAGTTGAGGCGAGTGTCACCCTGATTGACCTGGCATCACTTGACAAATGAGTCACGGTCACTGGGCAAATCACGGCCCATTCTCAGTCGGGGTCCAGTAAGCAAATGTATTCCAGTTTTGTTTATAACCTTCTGGGAAATACAGACTGCAGATGGTGACTCATGGGGTCCCTGATAGAATCATCCCCGTTCCTTGACTCATTTGTGTCATTTAGAGCGGGAGCTGCAGGCTCTGTGAAATCTAAATTATAGGCAGAGACAGCTTTGTCTGCCTCAGGAGGTAAAGCAGCCTTCATGACTTAACATAAGGGCATTGCACATAGAGGTGCACTGGAGAGTCTAGGTGTTAGATGCTGACCGTAGGCAAGCAGTTAGCTGCCCTGGAGACTCCTGGGCAGCCCTGTTAAGAGAAGAGCCCAGGGGCTAGAGTGATGGTTCAGTTGTTCTGAGCACTGACTATTTTTCATAGGACACTGGCTCAGTTCCCAGCATCCTTTTGGGCAGCTCACAATTGTTCATAATTCTAGGTTCAGGCTGAAGCCAGTTATGCATTCAATGCGTATACATAAACATAGGCAAAACACTAGATAAATCTTTAAAAAATAGTAAGAGGGCTGGAGAGGTGGCTCAGCAGTTAAGAGCACTGACTGTTCTTCCAGAGGTCCTGAGTTCAATTCCCAGCAACCACATGGTGGCTGTAATGGGATCCAATGCCCTCTTCTGGTGTGTCTGAAGACAGCTACCTACATACACATACATACTCATATACATAAAATAAATAAGTAATTCTTTAAAAAAAAATAGAAACGAGACCCTGGAGCCAGAGGACCAATGTAGAAGACACCAAGCTCTCTTATTCCTGATGATACCCCTGGGCCACTGTGAGGACTGTATTAGAGAGCAAACACAAGCATTTGGGACCATTGGGTATGGGACTCTGGTTCAAACTAAGGCGTCTCCTCAAGAAACCTAGAGGTCCTAATGGTCACTTCTGCATACGTAAGGCAATGGAATTTGACCTTGACCTGTGTTCATCAGAGTCCAAGGGCAAAGTCCTGCCCTAGAGACCCTCCAGTGTCGAGGCCCACCTCACTCACCATACCTGTCCCACAGGCAATGACTCCGTGGTGACACTCTACTCTCTACCTGGTACTGGACGTGGTCCCTCACCCACCATGTAGACCTAACCTTTCCAGGTCAATCCTAGAAGCCCCAGTGAGGCCCCCTGACTCTGATTGATCCCACATCTTCAGTGCTCACCCCCTGTAAGGGTGGCCTGATGTTTGTTTTCTGTGCTATCCCTCTGTCAGGAGCTAAGCGTGAATTCTCTAGGCAGAAAGAGTCACAGAGACAGCATTCCAATTTCCAGGGCTGATGTCAGAGCCCTTGTCACATGTCACACGTCGGAGCTTTTAAAGCCACCCACTACTTTCCTACCCCCAGTCCTCTTTGAAAGACCTTCTTTCTTGAAGCTCTCCTAGTGCTTCCACAGCAACTCCTGGCTACCATTTACTAGCATCTTCTTAGGGAATGAATATACTGGAGAAAGCACACAGGACCCCAGAGGCAGCAATACACATTGTCTCCCGTACCAGAAACCTTTCTGGGGCAACTAGCCCATCTCAACTGGGAAGTCCATAACTCCAGAGTCCAGGACCAGGTCCCTGCCAACTGCTGGAAGGCAAGCAGGGAACAGAGCCGTAAATAGGCTGATCTTGGCACTGGGGAGCGTCTTTGGTTCTTCTACAGTAGTCAAAAGCCATTCATTTCTGCAGTCAGCTGCTCACACACAAATAAGGTGGGGTGAAAACAATACCCGATTCCTTCCCTGTTCATATGGAAACAGATGACTTGATGGCTAGAAGGACACCTGTTCCCTAACTGTCACCTGCTCTCCCAGGATCCCCAGTGTCTGTACTACAGAGACTGCTCAAGAGCCAAAAGAGGGGTCAAATGACACCAAGGGTAGGAGCCACCTGGGGAAGCATTTAAGACTGGATCTACTAGGAAAGAAAATCCAGACAACATAATTATTTAACTAAGTTTGGGAATTCTGGAACCGTAGTCCAACCCAGTCGTGCCTCTGAGGGGGATAAAGCCTGAAACATTGTAAAGATTAGAGTTCCTTAAAAAGGAAAGCAAGATCAAAATGTAACAAAAAGGCCCCACAACTAAGATGCTAGAGTAACTTGTCTCTAACAATCCCCGCCCACTTCCTCCTGCTCCCCTTCCTCCGGCAGATGCCAGCCGAGCCCGGTGGAGCCCGGTGTGTGAAGATCTCTTACCTTCACTATGCTGATAGGCTTTCGGGATAAGTGGAAGCTTGCGTAGAGCAGGAACGTCAGCATAAAAATGAAAGCCCGGTACCTAGAACACATGTAATACGGGCATGAGAGGTGCCATGCTGTGTTAGTCCCACACCCATCCCATTCACAATCTCACAAGGACAGGTAGCCTTGAGCCCTGACCTCCCACTCCAGTGAAGGTGCTAACAGCCAATGATCTTAACAGCTGTTTTCTCTCAACTCTAACCCTTCTCCATAGAAGGAACCTCAAAAGCCAGTGAGAGGGGGCTGTTCTCTGAAACCCTGACTTAGGGCCCCTTGCACACTTTTAAATACAGCTTCTCTAATCAGACATTTATGGTTACATTTTTTGCTTTTGTTTTTTCTCTCAGAAGCCCTGTAGGAGCTGGGAGGAAAAGCCAAAATCTTTTGCTCCCCACCCCTCCCACCCCCAATATGTGAGACCCATGTCCCCACAACAAACAGCTCTCTAGTGGATTCCGCCTGGAGGGGTTCTGCAATTCAAGCCACGTCTGACACCAATCTACATAGTAATAGTGTCAGACCCCAGGGTTGAGGGTCCCATCCCACACACAGCCCCTACTAATAAACTGACAACTTTTAAAGTGGGGTTCCTACAGGCCCGGGTGCTTGTTCAGTTAGTTTACGTGAGTGGCTCTCCACACCCAGAGAAACCCTTTCTCGAGGTCACCATTTGCTATAAAGCCCACAGAGCAAGAATGAAGACGTGCTGCAGGGACACTTGTCTTCCCCTGACTGGGAGACTTTTGAAACCATGAACAAGAAGTGACCATCTCTGCAGGATGCTTATGACCAGAGAAGAGACGGTCTAAAGCCTGGGCCAGTCAGAGTGGGGAGAGTTGGCTCCGTGAGTTAAAGGGCCTGACAACCTCAGCCTGAGCCCCGGAACCCACAGAGTTGAAGGCGGGAGACTCCATCAGAGTCACACTCTGACTTCCACTCTCACCAGTGCAGGTGTGTATTCACACTCACACACGCATAAACAAAAGGAGTAAAAAAAGATGTTTTTAAAAAAACAACTGGATCCCCCCCCCAAAAAAAAATCCCACATTTCCAGACTTTATTAAAGATTCCGTTTGAAATGAAGAAGGCGGGCTGGAGAGATGGCTCAGTGGTTAAGAGCGCTGACTGCTCTTTTAGAAGTCCTGAGTTCGAATCCCAGCAACCACATGGTGGCTCACAACCATTTATAATGGGATCTGATGTGCTCTTCTGGTGTGTCTGAAGACAGCTATAGTGTACTTACATATAATAAATAAGTCTTAAAAAAAGAAAAGAAAAAAAAAAGAAATGAAGAAGGCAGGGTAGTAGTCCTGTAGAAGGAAAAAAAGGGCCAAATTCACATTAAGAAACTTGTTTCTGGGGGCTGGGGATTTAGCTCAGTGGTAGAGCGCTTACCTAGGAAGCGCAAGGCCCTGGGTTCGGTCCCCAGCTCCGAAAAAAAAGAACCAAAAAAAAAAAAAAAAAAAAAAAAAGAAACTTGTTTCTGGGGCTGGAGAGATGTTTCAGCTGTTAAAAGGTAAGGCTCACAAACGAAAATATAAGAAACTTGCGTCTGGGGGTTGGGGATTTGGCTCAGTGGCAGAGCACTTGCCTAGGAAGTGCAAGGCCCTGGGTTCGGTCCCCAGCTCCGAAAAAAAAAGAACCAAAAAAAAAAAAAAAAAAAAAAAAAAAGAAGAAACTTGCGTCTGAATAAGGAACTGTCTGAGCTCTCTTCTCTCTGGGGAAACCTGAGTTCTTCCAGGACCTGCCGTCCAAAACCCACCAGGTGACAAGAAGAAAAGCAAGCACTTAGGAGACAGAGCTGGGACTGCCCCACCAAGGACATGCTGTCTCTTGCCGTCTCTGCCTCTGTCTGTCTGTCTGTCTGTCTCTGAATGCCTCCCTACAGCAGAACAGAAGGTACTTTCCATCCTTTGGCTGAAGCTGCCCTGTGGCCCATCCCCTGATGGCCTGAGGCTAGGTGTGAGACTCCACCCACTGACCCCCCCTAACCCCATTCTAAGCCCCAGCTCACAGCCTGACTCTAGCTCCTCTCCTGGTCCTCAAACTGGGCATGGATGTCCCTCTAGAGCCTCTCAGTTTGACACGGGAGCCTGGGATATCTTCCAGTGGCCCCTGCCCAAGGCTGATGGCTAAGGCTTTACCTAGCAGGGAGATGACTCATGGCTTTAGGCTCTGTCTACTCCACACTGCTGGAATTGAAACTCCCTATAGTGAGTGATAAGGACTGAGGAGAGCCCATCCCAGACAAACTACATTCCTCAGTCTCAGTAGGTTTCCCGCAAGGAGATTTGAGGATGAGGAGATAGTAGCTTTCAGCCCCAATTTCTACCAGGCCCTTCTGCAGGTGGCCCTGGGAAGGTGGCTCTGGGAAGGTGGCTTGGGAAGGTGGCTTGGGAAGGTGGTGTGGAGCACACAGGCAAAAGGGCTCCTCAGGACAAACCCTCATTCATGCTGGTGAAGCCATGAATGGACCCTTCAGGAAGAGAGAGCCTCACTGAGTCAGGGCTTCTCCTATGAGCTGGAGTCAAAGGTCAATGAAGAGCAGGCAGGATTTCCCTGAGGCAGAAAAAGGAAGCCTTATCTTCATGGGGCTGGTGCCGAGGCCCCGCCTACTTCCTCCATTTCCGAAGTCATTCTTCCTTTTTCCTCAGCTTCTTAGAGGAGCTGGGTGTGGGAGAGGCAAGGGCTGCAGATTGTCCTTCACCTTCCTGGAGGGTCTGCAGTTAATAGCTTTTCTCTGTTAGTGGCCATCTTGCCCCGCCTTGCCTCAGGGAGAAGAGGCCCCTGTGTGTGAGGTCCTGGTGGGGTCCCTCAGTGTTCTTCTGTAATTCCTTCCTTCCACTTGGTAGCTTTATCACCATCCTTGTCACCATTCATAAAGCAGGAGTTTGAAGTCGTCCCTTCTGCCAGACCATTTCTCCCCAAGACTAGAACGGGGTTTCCGAACATCACTTTATTCAGAAATAAGCTTCTGAAGATGTAATGGGTTAGCCTGGGGTCCTGTCAGGTTAGGATGGCCCTAAACCCAAGGACTAATGTCCTCCTCTGAAAAGAGGCTGGGCACAGTGACACGGGCCTTTAATCCCAAAATTCAGGGGGCAGAGGCAGATGGATCTCTGCGAGTTTGAGGCTAGCCTGGACTCTATAGTGGGTTCGAGGATAGATAACCAGGGCTAGAGTGAAAAAGCAAAAGCCCATGCAGAGACAGCAAGGAGGAAGGAAGTGTGGCCACGGGGACGGAGGCCAGCGTGATGCAGCTGGTACCAGAGATACTGCAGCACAAGGAGTGCTTGAAGGAGGAAGGAAGAGGTCACCTGAAACCACCACACGGCCATGACCCTGCTACACTTTCAGCTTGGCCCCTCAGCCTTCCAAGTTACGATGGATCCGGTTCGTGGTGCTTTGTTCCGGGAGAGGACCAAGTCTTTGGCTTTATGTGATGCTACAGGTGGGCTTGGAAGATCAGGTAACGGAATAGAAGCCATCGGGCTCTGCGTTTTCTCTCCAGGGCCCCCTTATGCAGATATGACAAGCGGTTCATGCCAATACAAGAATGGAGCCTGGATTAGCCCCAGTTTCAAGCAAAAAGCTCACATCCCATTAGCCAGCTCGGGGCTTGGATGCACGCCGGACTCTCCTCGGGGGTTATCTCTTATATTTGATACTGTAACATAACACTATCATCTACGCCACTCGAGAACCAGTAAGGTTATATAACCCTCAAAATATTTTAAGACGTGATTTTTGTAGGGCTGTACCATTGCCATCTGCTTACTGAGAAGGAGATCTCTGGGGAGTGGGCTGTGAGGCTTCCGGACTGGCCCCACTTCCTGTACCACTAAGATCAGAGCAAGTAGCCTCAGGCCCTTCTCATGGTACCATCCATGATAGGACTGGCTAGCAGGGGAGACTGTACCCTCTCAAGCATGCAGAATAAGCCCTTCCTATTTAGGTGGCGTTTTCCCAGGTATTTGGTTACAACGATGAAACAAATAGCTAATAGTATCCTCCCGTGTCAGGATCCTCAGAGAAGCAGCAGCAGGGAGCAGGGCTGACAAGCCTCCTCCGGTGGGTTGGAGTCAAAGGTCAACGAAAGGCAGGTTATTACAGAGACACTGCGACATCAACCGGTCTTGGCTCGGTGTTACTCGGCTCAGTCACGCAGGGATTCAACACGCACTTTTTAGAGGAATAACTCGTCAATGTGGCTGGTTTAGAAATGAACCCAAACCGTTTCTGAACTCAGAGAGCCATGCAACCAGATATGGAAGGGAGGTTGTATCTTTGTCAGAGCCTTGGTCGGGAGACTGTCTTAGTTAGGGTTTCTATTCCTGCACAAACATCATGACCAAGAAGCAAGTTAGAGAGCAAAGGGTTTATTCAGCTTACACTTCCACATGGCTGTTCATCACCAAAGGAAGTCAGGACTGGAACTCAAGCAGGTCAGGAAGCAGGAGCTGATGCAAAGGCCATGGAGGGATGTTACTTACTGGCTTGCTTCCCCTGGCTTGCTCAGCTTGCTTTCTTATAGAACCCAAGACCACCAGCCCAGGGATGGCACCACCCACAATGGGCTGGGTCCTACCCCCTTGACCAGTAGTTGAGAAAATGCCTTACAGCTGGGTCTCACGAAGGCATTTCCACAAGGGAGGCTCCTTTTCTGTGATAACTCCAGCTTGAGTCAAGTTGACACACAAAACTACCCAGTACAAAGACGAACATTGTTCACCTAAGATCCTGCCTACCTTGGCAACAGGTCTGTTTTCCACACTAAGGAGGGACTATAAATCTTGTAGGAGCATACTATGAGATGATGGGGCTGGTCCTAGGTCCCAGCTTCCAGGCCCCCCAGATTTGGAGGCTGGCCTCCTAGGGAAGGAAGCATGAGCCTGCTCCAGTGGCCCATGGACTGTGACAAGTTTGAGGAGAGATCAGGTGCCATTCTGTCGATGGGCCATCATCTACTCCTAGGATCAATTATTTGAAGTCTCAAATTGTTGACCTGGTCAGCAAGCAATAGTCCCTCTGGGTTTCACTCATGGTTTTGTTTCCTGGTACCACAAAGCATACTGCCCATCTTCTGCAGTCCCCGCCCATTTTCTGTGGTCCCTGCCTATTTTCTGCTGTCCCCGCCATCTTCTGCAGTTCCTACCAGTTGAGGCATGAGTGTGTCTCTGAGATGCTGGCTTCTGTCAGTGAGAGGAGTCAGACAAAGGAGACCAGGAGCCAGTTGTGCAAACCTGTTCTGGATCTCCAGGATCCCTTCTCATTACACCCCCACCGTGCCTAGTCCCTTCTCTCCCATAGTATCTTTAGCCCCTCCCCTCCCAGCCCCACAAGCCAAAAACGCACTGTCTGACTTTCCAGCTCAACAAACATCTGCTTATCCAAAACGAGAGACCATCCATAAAACACGCGGTTGAACCTTTCAGCGACTCAGGGTCACAAAGGATAAAGCCAAGGGACATTTCTAGACTTAAAGGAGGCAAAAACCACAAGATAGCGAGATGGAGTGTTGTGGCCCTGTGTCAGATCCTGGGTGAGAAGAGGAACTGCCAGAGATCTTGCTGGACACTGGATGTGGTGGTTAACATGACCACTGATTAGAGGCTTGGACCAGGGCTTCACGCTTTGCAAGCACCCTACCACTGACACACACACACACACACACACACACACACACACACACACACACACACACAGACAGCAGGAGGTGCAGACGGGGTAAACAGTAAATAGTAACAACCATCTATTTATAAAACAAGCTAAAAGTCTCCCAGTAGAAGTGTTTAAAGGGGTGTGTGGCTAGAGTCTCAGCAGGCCTCAAAGGAAAGCCACTGAGGGATGCCATCTGCAAGTGGTTTCAAAGCTACCCTGTGACCTTTTGGAGCCCAGTGGTCTTGTGTGAAGCCTTGAGTAGATTAAAATGAGCCTGTATAGAAGACTGGGTGGAGAGCTGCTGAGTTCCTGAAGCCTCTTAGAAGCCACAAAGCAAGCTTCCAAAGATTTAGAAAACTAAGTAACTAAGTAACTAAGTAACTAACTAAGTAACTAACTAACTAACTAACACAAACAAAACCTTCTGTCTCCCAGAAGCAACCAGAAAGGCTAGGAGACTTCTCTATCAGCCGCAACAGATAAAATCAGTTCCCACGGGGTTGGGGATTTAGCTCAGCGGTAGAGCGCTTGCCTAGCAAGCGCAAGGCCCTGGGTTCGGTCCCCAGCTCCGGAAAAAAAAAAAAGAAAAAAAAAATCAGTTCCCACTACCTGTGCTCTTAAGAACTTTTTTTTTCTTCCCAAAAAATCCATGTGTTTTCTTCCTCAGTGGCCTTTGCCACGTCTCCTATTAAAGACAATAATGAGCCCCAGGTTCTCAATGGGCCCTCGGGCGCACATTTCTCTGCGAACCTCCATGAACTCGTGATACAAATCTTTTTATTCTCTCATTCACCGGTCTCTTCAGTTTAACCTGCTTGTGCCCAAGCACTCAATATCAAACGGGAGGAGAAGGGCGGAGGCCTCAGCTCAGCGCCAGAGTGCTTAATCTAGTACGCACCAGGCTCTGGATTTGAACCCAGCACCACAAAAATAAAACACAAGGAGAAAGGGTACGGTTTTTTTTCCTTTCTGACAGACTAGGAGAAGGGTGGAACGGAGCCGGGGGAGCTCCACTCTGAATCACCCCCCGCCCCCGCCCCCTTAAGGAGGATGGCAAGACCAGGTCCCCCTGTGAGGCGACAGAGTCACAGAGCGGCCAGGAGGGACACCCTCTCATGTGGCATTCTGGTCTGTCGATTTCACCTCTGCTCTGTCCCATCCAGTTAGGCCACTCATCCGGAACCAGAGGTACCGGGCCTTATTTCATGAGCACCATTTCATAATCCTGCTCACAGCTGGTTGTGGCGGTGGTTTGTTTTTTTGTTTTTTTTGTTTTTTTTCTTTTTTTTATCGGAGCTGGGGACAGAACCCAGGGCCTTGTGCTTGCTAGGCAAGCACTCTACCACTGAGCTAAATCCCCAACCCTGGGTTGTGGTGGTTTAAATGGGAAATGTCCCCTTACCGGGCTCTGGCATCTGAACACTTGGTCCCTTGGTGGTAGTGGTATTTGGGGAGGTTTGAGTGGTACAGGCTTGCCAGAGGAAGTTGGGTTTAGACACCCCCCTCTACCCCTATCCTCTCCCCCACCCCCACTACTAGTCTCTCCTGCCACTTGCTTCTGTGTGTATCAGCCGAGATGGTCTCTGGAACCGTAAGTCAAAACAAACCCTACCTTCTCTAAGTAGCCTGGACCCTTGCTGTGTTCTACTGCGAGGGGAGGGTAACAGACCAGTGTTACGCTCTGTGAGAACGGTGGTTATTCAAAAAGTCACCCAAACTACTCAGAAGTCCAAATGCCGTCTGTGGTGTCACCACTAAAACACAGACCTCCTGAGGGCGACAGGTCACAGCAGCCACCATTCACTAGCTATGGGAAAGACGGACGCCCATGTTCCGTAACAGAATATGAGTTAAGAAGTCACCAGATGCCCACTATTGCTCTGTCCCCAAAACACACTCCAGAGGACAGACCATCACCAGAGCTTACCATTGATCCCTGGAGAAGGAGATGATGAAGCGGACGCCCATGGGGAGCGGAGCCATTTATGTTGCCCCCTGATCTCAGTCGGTGCTCTAGTCCGGAAATCAGCCACTTGAGAAACAGGTTAAAGTTGTTCTGACAGCCCTGCGGTTCACACGGCCCGGGAAGCAACCTCAGATGGGTTCTACTGGGTCCTGTCCCCTCTTCCTTCCATCAGGGAGATGAGCTCTACGGGAGAAAGAGAGGCATTAAGAATCCGTGACCCTGACAAGAGTACCTTGGAGAGACACTGGCAGGCACCGGTCATTCTACAGAAGGGGAGATGCTACCCCACGCCTGACCAAAGGCCACACTGCGGATACCAGAGGAAGCTCGTACCACGGGTGCCTCAGGGAGGTTTGCTCATATTGGAGGTCACATGATGCTCTAATGATTCCTGCAGGGAAGTGGGCATTCATCTCTCTGCCTTTAGGGCTTCCAAAGATGAGTCTGGCCACGAAACATATGTCTATGTCCATCACATGGGCATCTATCAGAGCATGGGGTGGGCACTAGGCTTGTTCACTTCATTACTCCCCAGTCAGGCTTCCTGTGAGCCTTAGCAATTGAGGACTATGGCCTGGGCAGGATGACAGAAGGGACCAGTCATCAGTTGCTTAGGTCGTGGGTCTGCAATTGAGTCTGACACGGCTAACAGGGAAGGGGTGAATTTCCCATGTGCCACTGTGGTTCCCTCTCCTGTGAGCGTGCTCTGAGAACTGGGCTGAAGAGGGGCAATTCTGGAAGGGGCAGAACAAAGCCTTCGCACTAATAAGGGGTCCAGCCCTCCGGAAGGCATGTCTCCTATCCTGAGCCCCAAGCCGCCCTCAGGACATATATCCCAAGGCACTGTAGATTTCCAAAGTGGAAAATACTTCTTCATCTATCTCCTCCTTTCCTCTGAGCTTTCCACAGCCGCGTGCATTGGTCTGAGGTTTGGTTTGGTAGTGGAACAGCAGGACGGAGACTCTGGGTTCCAAGCCTAGCAGGTCACATAAACACAACCAATAAACTCCAAGAGACCAGCCCCAGAACCATCATAGAGGTGTGGAGGCCCTTGCCACCTCAGCTAGGAGAGCTCTACCTTTCCCAGGGGCCCACGGGGCCTTAGCAAAGGTCACTTGTTCCTGACCCTACACAGATCTGCAGTGATGGGCCACTAGTCCACCTGCTCCCTTAACTTCTCCAGCTAAAAGACAGACTAATGGTACAAGCAACGAGACCCAAAGACGTGGTCTCAGGAAGGCCATGGCGTAGTAGACAGTCCATCAGTACAAGTGTGAGTGGTTCTGTAGGTGAGTTTCAGGGAGGGCAGGGTTTCCCTGTCCCATATCCCAGCTCAGAACAAAAGCAAAGAACTCAGTGGTAGTCAGCCAAGTGACTTAGGCCTGGTGATCTCAGCACTCAGGAGGCTGAGATAGAAGGTCCATTTCGAGTTGGAGGCCAGGCAGGGTTACCTCCAGACTAAACCAAAAGTTGGGGGACGTTGGCTCAAACCTCCATAAGTAAATGGTATCTTCCAAAGAGGGGTTTGCTCAGAATGAGTTTGTTGGGCTTGGTCCTACATGTGCTTCGAATGCACCTGTGAAGTAATTCTGCTGCGGTTTGATGGTTTTGACTAAAGGATTTGTTTTCGATTGCACAGGGCTTAAAAAATAGCAAACCAGAGTCCATTCCCCCCCCCCCCCTCCACTAAAATACTGAAAATTTCACCCCTGTGACCAGGGAAACCAATCTGTCATATCGCCGCACAAAAACATCCAACAAACACCCAACAGCAAAGGCCCTAAAGAGTTGTGGGGGGTGGGGAGAGCTCCTGGCTTCTATAAATAATGTTAGCGATTTCACCGAGCTGATGATGTAGCCTGGTGGGGGTTGGGTATTCATTCTCGAAAGAAGTGCACTGGAGGATGGACAGATGTCAAGTCTACATTTAGGGGGTTGAGAACTCTGCTTAACAAAGTCCCTTTTGGGGCTGGAGAGATTGCTCAGTGGTTAGAGCACTGACTGCTCTCCCAGAGGTCCTGAGTTCAAATCCCAGCAACCACACGGTGGCTCACAACCATCTGCAATGGGATCTGATGCCCTCTTCTGGTGTGTCTGAAGACAGCGACAGTGTGTTCACATAATTTTTTTTTTAAAAAAAAAGTCCTTTTCTTGATGGCCTGGACAGCATCTCTAAAACTTGTTCCCTCAAAATTCCAGGTCATGAAGGCCACTGACATAGCCTCCTGGAGCCCAAGGCATAGCTTGTCCTCTAAGGCAGCGGTTCTCAGCCTGTGGGTCTTGGCCTCAACAGGGGTGCATATCAGATATGTATATTACCAATAGGTATACCAATATGTATATTACCATATAGGTAGCAAAATTACAGTTATGAAGTAGCAATGAAATAATTTTATGGTTGGTGGGGTCACCACAACATGAGGTATTGTATTTAAGAGTCACTGCATTAGGAAGGTTGAGAACCGCTGCTCTAAGAGGAGAGATGAGGTTAACCCAGCTAGGTGGTCTTCACACCCAGGAGGTTCATTTCCCTGGGGGTACCTTCTCAGGCACAAGGACACTTCCTCCTGCCTATCCCTGAAGAGCAGGGGAGCACGTGACTTGGCTGGCAGGCTTTGGCGCAGATCCCAAGCCCGAGAAAGTAGTTAAAGTAGTTTTTAAATGTCACCTCTTAGAAGCTCCCAGAGAACTTCAGGCCATTAGAGAAAAGGATAAGAAGGCAGTGTTATTATTGGACAGGGTGAGGAGAGCAATTAGGAGCTTTTCCTTGGTGAGGCAGCACCCCTACCAGGCTCAGGAGCACACGGAGAGCTTGGCCAAGAGCTGAGGAACAGACACACCCTCGATCCTCCCAGCACTGAGCTACCCAGAGCCCATCAACTCTTCGAGGAGACTCAGGAGTGGGTGGAAGTTAGCAAACGCAAGAGTAATGGCCCCAGGGGCTTTTCCAGGCTTTAGCACACAGACAAAAAATCAGAGCACCCTAAGGCAACATGTCAAAATTATGGCACCTTTTTTGAAAGGGCAAACCTGAGAACCAAACTCTCTCCAACAGCTTCAAGAGTTTTGTTTTAAACTAAGACAAACTATAACTCCTCCAATCGAGCACTTTCTAGGCTTTTAAAGGCTCCATTTCCCATGGGAGATTAAACAGAAACGGTTTGTCAGAATTCGATCCACCATCGCTCTTAGCCCACTCACAACAAAAACGCACCCCGGAACCAGACCTGTAAAAAGACTCCCAAGATCACAAGGTGCAAACGGGACTCCCAAGAGAGGGAATTCTGTGTAAAGCTGGAATAACATATTTACCAACTCGCCCAACTTCATGCAACTTAAGTTCCAGGACAAGCAGGCAGGCAGGGAGGGAGGCAGCCACCAGGCAGGTGCATGGAACTCTGAAGACCGGGAAAAGGTACCTTAAGGAATTTAAATCTAGAGCTAGGGAAGAGTCTTCCGTTCAAATGCAAATCTTTACCTGCGAGTCGCCAAGATCTCTGGATGGACCCTAAGTGCTGGAAGAGTAGTGCGCGCAGCTGGGGGACTTTTCCGGTGGTTTAAACCCTTTATTACAGCCAGACGGTGGCTGTCACTGCGTTGGCCACAGAGCCCGGGCTCCGGGAAGCAGTTCCTTAGCAAATAAACAACCCAGGAGCCCAGGGTGCTGGCTGAGAGCTTTCCCAAGGGCTTTGCGAGCGGACTCCTCCCAGGTCGTACAGCCGCTTGGCCCGGTGGTGAAGGCTACAGGCACGCCCACGTCCCCAACGCGCGGCTGCAGACAAAGCGCTGGGTCTCCGGCAGGCGTCTTCTCACAGCTGTCACTGGCGGCCTGGGGCCGGGAGGGGATCCAGCATCACAGCTAGGCGACCCCAGCCCCCCAGGCCTCGGGGAACCTTCCGCTTCCACTTTCCCTGGGAACTCAGCATAGGCAGCATGGGATCGCCCCCGCACTGTCGCTCAAGGCCACTCTAGGAGCCTTTACTTCAAAGAGGTCCCATTCTAGGAAAAGCACTTGACTAGTCCCCGGCTCTCCAGCCACACAGCAGAGGGAGCCCAAACCGCGGAGAGGCCGAAGCGGGGGCGCAGGGCGCGGGCCCGCGGCAGGTGCGTGGGGGCTGGCAGGTGCGCGCCGCTGGGGAGGGTCCTCCGTTGTCCCCGCGCCTACCTGCGCTTCGCAGCCCGCGTCGTGCGCTTCCTGCCGTCGACTTCCTGGAGCGGCCGCCCTTTCACTTTCCCGGCCCCTACGAACGCCGGCCCAGAGCGGCTCCTCCCTCTCCCGCGCGCCCCCTGACCCCGGCCCCGCGCGCGCCCAGGGATGCTCAGATCGCACACAGCCCGGGGATGCTCAGCTGGGGCATCCTCCTCTAGCTGTTCCTGGGTCCCCACACCTGCCTGTCATGCCCTCCTAGGCCCGGTAGGACGCCCGGCTCTTCCTGACATGGTGCCCAGCAGCCAAACGTCGGCTCCCAGGGGACCTCAGCACCATCAGGCTTTTGTCCCCAAGGCGGACCTTACTAATGCCAGCGAAATGGACAAGTTCCGGGGTAAAGATTTGCTCCCTCGGAGTCCTGGACTGAGGACGGCCTCTCTCGGCCTACCGCACCAAGTGTCAGAGTCAAGAGCACTGGCATGTTACAAAAGGAGCGGGTACACGCCTGGTACCGCACCTGGGCCAGTGTGATAAACGGCTTGCATAGTTAGGTCCTGAAGGTCAGCCATCCGGGTCCTGGGGAGATGCCTGCCCTGGCCCGCAGCCTTCTAGTCAGTTCTGGATAATTAACTTTCAAACCCCTCACCTCCTGCCAAGAATTGACCCTGGAAAGTCCGGGGAGGGCCTGATTACTTCTAAAGGGCACCTGCCTCACACCTCCACCTATCCGCCTGGCTGGGCCTCAAGGCCAACCCTGCTTGCTCAGCGCCAGCTCCTAGATCAGCTCTTGCCTGGAACAGCATAACCAGGCAGGAAACCAACTTCCTAGGAACACCCACTGGGTAAAACCGTGCTTAAACCCAAACCAACTCAAATCCCCGCTTTAAAAGTCAGGTACATGGACAGAGCCGGGGTGAGGGCGGGGAGTGTTTGGGGGTAACTAGCGCCCTCTTCAGACCGGTTGGTGTACAGGCGGCCCATAGCTTCACTCTCCTCCCCACCCCCACCTCTGCCATAAGCGCGCAATTCGCTGAATTGGGTAAGGCCAAGCCCTACTCTATCTACAAGGCTTTTGAGAAGTGTTCTGTACCCTGGAAGCAAAGCTGACTTCCTGGTTGAGCCACCTGCATCCACATCTCACTAGGAAGTGTGACCCCGGAACTCTAGCTGGTCTATCCTGTTCCTTTGGTTAGCTGTCTTCTATTTTTTTTTTTTTTTTTTTGGTTCTTTTTTTTGGAGCTGGGGACCGAACCCAGGGCCTTGCGCTTCCTAGGTAAGCGCTCTACCACTGAGCTAAATCCCCAGCCCCTGTCTTCTATTTTTAATTCCCTAACTCCCCATTCCTCGTAAGCAGCGTAAGCAGCGTAGCAACTCAGGTGGACGCTTACATCTTCTCTAGGCGCCTCCCCATGTCACTATTTCTCAGGCCTGCCATCAACAAGCTTGCTCAAGAGTCCTTTGCCCTTCTGCCTGTGTTCCGGTTTTGGTTTTTGATTTTTATTGTTTGTTTGTTTTGTTTTTGGGGTTTTTTTTTTGTTTTTCTTTTTGTTTTTGTAGCTGCCCCAAATTGCCCTCCCGAAGCAAAATTTGAGCTCCCCAACTTGATTGGCCACTTTTAGAAAGCCTTTCCTCACAACCAAGAACACAAACTCCTCAGGAAGCCCTGAGGCCATTAGCTCAGCCGAAGAGCCTCACAAAAACTTCCGGGTAGCTTTTCTTTTTCTTTTTCTTTTTCTTTTTTTCTTTTCTTTTTTTTTTTTTTTTTATCGGAGCTGGGGACCGAACCCAGGGCCTTGCGCTTGCTAGGCAAGCGCTCTACCACTGAGCTAAATTCCCAACCCCTCGGGTAGCTTTTCAGTTCCCAAGAATGGGACTTTTCACATTAGTGTGTTGGGACGTCTTTCCTGAGTCTGTGGTTTTTGAGTGAGCTCAGACTTTGAGAATCGTTGAAATATTCTGTTTAAAATGCCCATGTCCTAGCGACGCCTGTCTACCTCCCGGCCCCTAGGGGGCGCAGGAAGGCGTCCTAGATTAGAAAACCTAAGACAGCGAGACAGTTAGGGATATTTTTTTCCCCTTAAACAAATAAAGAAAAACCAAAATGACAATTTTCGCATAGATCCTGGAGTTAGCCAGAGGGAGTCTGGCCACCTATGCATGACATTTGCTAAAAGCGTCAATCTTAGAATCTTAGGTAAAGTTAACGTTTCATAATATATATATTTAAATTGATCTTTACAAGAAACACTCACATGTGTTGAGGTGGGATGCGTGTGTGTAAAATTTAAATAAATTTTGAAATGGAAATTTGCGATTCGGTCAGAAGGCTGGCAGGTTTTACACTTCAGAGGCTATGAGAAGGGATTGGGTGGCCCCACCATGGTTTGTGGCCCATGGTCCTCTTGCCTCAGCCTCCTGAGTTCTGAGATTCACGACTGGCTCCCCCTGCTCTCTCCCCACTACGAATATCCGGAGGTTTTCACATGGGAGGTGCATGCTCTATCACTGAGTACCCACCCCCCCTCCCCTGTCCTAAGAATAATTTTTAAATCAAATTTTTAAAAATCAAATTATTTTTTAAATTAAATAAATTAAATAAAGTTTTAAAAATTAATGAAAAGACAAAGTGAAGGAAATGAAAGAGTTTGTGTTAGCCCTTGTTAGCATTCCGTCTAAGCTCCACCCCCACAGTTACCTGGCAACAGCCAGGTATGCCTGACAGTATAAAGGGGACTGCTTGCCCCCTCCTTTCTTTCTTGCTCTCTTTATCTTACCCTCTTCCACCTTTGTCTCCTCTCTCCCCATTCCCTTCCCCACTTCTCTACATGTGCTCATGGTCAGCCTCTACTCCTCTTCTTTCCTCTTTCTCTCTCTCTTTCTCTCTCTCTCTCCCCCTCCCATCCAACCCACCCACCCTACTACCCTCTTAACTCCCCTCCCCATGCCCTGAATAAACTCCATTCTATACTATACCATCATGTGGCTGGTCCCTCAGGGGGAAGGGATGCCTCAGCATGGATACACAGAGGCACCCTTTCCCCCCACACCTCCATAGAACATAACCCCCACCCTCTTTATCTTTTTATAAACACAACATTGGTGCTGAAACCCAGGACATATTCTCTCTTTATCTCTTTATAAACACATCAGCCCTCAGCAATGGCTTTTTAGCAATGACACTGTAGGCACTAATACTTGAATCAGGGGTGTACTTAGAGAGAGGAGCTTCGTCAATGTCTTGTCTGTCTGTCTGTCTATTTTCCTGAGGTAGGGTTTTTCGGTATAGCCCCGGCTGCCTTGGAACTCAGGCTGGCCGCAAACTCACAGAGATTCTGGGATTAAAGGCGTACAGCACCATGCCTGGCTTGAACCACACATTTACGAGTGGCTTCGGTAAGTGGCCCGTAGAAGACAGATTAGGCGAATGTTTCTGTTTCTAAGACTCCTTGGCACTGTCTTCCAGTAGAATGCCTTTATAATTTTTTCTCCTATCTGTAGGATATGGGAAGTGGTCACACAAGATCTAAATTGGATCCTAACTGGAACAGGGTTTGTAAAAGTCTGGAATCAAATTTGGGGGCTGGCACAGCTGGCAGCTGAACTCTTCTCCAGGGCTAGCCCATTGCTGCATCTGTCTGCCGTGGGCTTCCCTACATTTCAAGTTTATAGTTCGCACAAGACAAGACATATGGAAACAGGAAAAAAACCTGACCCCAGTGGAGTCATTCCTGGCAAAGCAGTCGCTGGAGACAAATGTGACAAGCAAATTGGACAATTTTTACAAGGTGTCCCCAAAAGGATCAATAACCTTCAACTGTGGTTTGGGAAACCATGTAGTTCAAATCAAGAGGTTGTGCTTTTAGAGTTCCCTACGGGCCTATGTGTGTGATGATTTATGAAGAGAGAGTCCTTTTACTGCACAGTATGCTAATGCCTTGGTGGGAAAGTACAAGAACCCATCACTTCATCCTCAAACCCAAGCGATCTCACTAGGAGTTCCCATCTCCTAGCCTGGGGCTAAGTTGGTTTCAGAGGAAGCCCTGTGTGGAGCCTCCTGAAGCTACTACCCTGCTCAACAGAGTGTGTCCATCACTGGCTTCATGGCCTGCACATCACCCTCTGTGCATCCCGACTGTGGTCATTGGAGGGTTTGGGCCCTGGGCTCATCTGTGCACAGTTGAGAGCCTTCCTTTTTAACCCTTTTTAAGCCCTTTCTCAAACCACACTTGTATAACTCCCTCCCAAATTCAATCTTTTACTATCATTCAAAGTCACCGGCGGGTGGTGGCCAAGCAAGAGGAGATTTGGGATCTGTCTCCAACTCAAACCTTGACTCCAAACTTCCTGGGACCCTGTGGAGGCCACTTTAGTTTGATGAACTCCCCACTGTGATCATGGGATGGGTGTGAGGATGGATGGGGTTGGGGGGGCAAGAGTTGGGGGATGGGTAAAGGGGGTGGAAGTAGGGAGTGAGAGATGGGGTGGGGGTAAGAGGTGAGGAGGGGGAGGAGTGGGGGAGGAGGTGGGGGAGGGGAGTGAGAGTAGTGGGTGGGTGGAGGAAGGTTTTTGCAAACACCAAGTTTCACTTATTTCATTCACCTGTGCTTGGCACACTCCGGAAGCTTAAGAAACCCTCCCTGTGGAGGGAACATTTACAAGGTTTCTATGGAAACATTAAATCCGCTCTAAATGTCTGTGGCTATCCTAATGACTGGGAAAGAGGCATCCAAGACGAGCCCAGGACACGTGAGCAATCAGGATGGTGGGGGTGGGGAGGGGCGCTCCAAAGTCTCTTTCCTCAGTTTATTTTGTTAAACTGCCCACAAAGGAGAGTTTGAGAGCCCCACCTTCAGGAAGTCCTGTTCAAGTTTGCTTCTTGGCGCGGCTACCATGTATCAACTGCAGCTTTCTAAGACAACTAGACGGACTTCAGTCCAGGGTTTGCATCTATAATCCCGGCACTCAGGAAAGCCGAGGCAGGATAACTTGCCATGCGTTTGGAGCCATCCTGGGCTATGATGCAGGACCCTGCCTCAACAAACAAACAAACCCCACAGGGCTACTTTCCTTTGAGGTCTAGCTACGCTGAGCCAGGCCAAGGAGGCCAGCGCCCACATTCACTTCCTACATGCTCAAAGTCACTGCTGTGTCCACACCTGCACTTACTGAATGAATCACACGGGGGAGAGGGGGGTGTTAACCCATGTCGGTCCCAGTAATTTCTGTTTACCTTATGCTCACGTTCCTGCTCGCTGCTGAGCTCCCTGTCAGGTGGCCATGGACTACAACTTTCTGGAACCCTTAGCCCCCACTGTTAGCATTCTGTCTAAGCTCCCCCCCGCACAGCTACCTGGCAACAGCCAGGTATGCTCCGCCCCACGGTGACCTGGCAACAGCCAAGTAGGCCTGACTCACTATAAAAGGGGCTGCATGGACCCTCCTTATTCTCTTCTCCTCTTTCCTCTTGCTCTTTTCTTGCTCCTTGCTCTTTCCCTCTTCCTCTCTTCCCCTTTGTCCCTTCTCTCCCCGTTTCCCTCCCCACTTCCTTCCACATGCTCATGGCCGGCCTCTACTCCTCTCCCCTTCTACTCTTCTTCTCTCATTAAACCTTTCCATGTGGAACCATGTTGACACGTTGTGTTTTGTTTGGACGAGAGCTGAGATTTCTACCCTAACACCCACATTAAATACTTGGCCATTGTGATGGTTTGCATATGCTTGGCCCAGAGAGTGGCACTATAGAAAGTGTGGCCTTGGGGGTTGGGGAGTTAGCTCAGCGATAGAGAGCTTGTTTAGCAAGCGCAAGGCCCTGGGTTCTGATCCCCAGCTCCGGGGGGGGGGGGGGGGGGGAGAAAGAAAGAAAGAAAAAGGGGGCTGGGGATTTAGCTCAGTGGTAGAGCGCTTACCTAGGAAGCGCAAGGCCCTGGGTTCGGTCCCCAGCTCCGAAAAAAAGAACCAAAAAAAAAAAAAAGAAAAAGAAAAAAAAAAGAGGGGGGGGTTGGGGATTTAGCTCAGTGGTAGAGCGCTTGCCTAGCAAGCGCAAGGCCCTGGGTTCCGTCCCCAGCTCCAAAAAAAAAAAAAAAAAGTGTGGCCTTATTGGAGTGGGTGTGTCACTGTGGGCGTGGGCTTAAGACCCTCACTTTAGCCGCCTGGAAGCCAGTATTCTGCTAGCAGCCTTCAGATGAAGGTGTAGAACTCTCAGCTCCTCCTGCACCATGCCTGCCTGGATGCTGCCATGTTCCCTCCTTGATGATAATGGATTGAACCTCTGAACCCTTGGTGTCTCTTCACAGCAGTAAAACCCTAAGACAGTCGTGATTTTTGTTTTGTTTTGATTTTGATTTGCTTTTTGTTCTATTACGTCAATAGAAGTGTAGCTAAGATACAAACTGCACTCACTATGAGATACCTTCTTACCTTTCAGACCAGCAAAGAAGAAAAATGACCTCTCAGAAGCCCCAAAACAGTGAGTCACATTCTGCTGGTAGGAGTGGGGGTTTGCCATCCCAGAAGCCAGTAGCGACCGTATTTATAACCCGTGATAGTTGCTCTCCATCAGCTTGACTGGGTTTTGAATCATCCAGAAGGCATGCCACTAGGCTGTGAGATCGTTTCCAGACAGGATTAAATAAGGGGAGAAGACTCGGCCTGATTGTGGGTGGCATCAGCCCAAGGACTGGGGTTCCAGACAGAATAAAAAGGGATAAAGGAAAGAGACAGCTGATGGTTTCACTGCAGACACATGACCCCAGCACCTCGTGCTCCCCCTGCCCAGGTTGGATGCCTCCTTTCCTAAATCATAAGCCAAAAATCCCTTCTTCCCTACCATTGCTTGGGACACATGTTTCCCCCCCAGCGATTACAGAAGCAAGTAAGCTGTAAACACCAGCCTCACCACCGGCTCCTCGACCGACCGACGCTCTATATAAGTCAGGACTCTACAGCGTGAACTTGGGATGAGGACAAGACTCAGGCACTCAGACACTCACACAGACGCACACTAGCTCATCCGCTGGGACAGCGGGTGTGCGAGAGCTCGCTGCCTGGCTTGACTGCATCATTGGTGTGCACGAGTATCTCTCCCCCTCTCGTTTTAAATTGAATTTCCATTTGGCAAAATATTGTGAGCTCTCTCTCTCTCTCTAACCGTGGATTCTCTCTTTTTCTATTTTATTTTAAGTAATTGATTAATTTTAAATTAATTCTCATTTGTTTTTTTTGTTGTTGTTGTTGTTATTGTTGTTGTTGTTCGTTTTTTGTTTTTGAAACAGGGTTTCTCGGTGTAGCCCTGGCTGTCCTGGAACTCACTTGCTCTGTAGACCAGGCTGGCCTCACACTCAGAGATCTGCCTACCTCTGCCTCTCAGGTGCTGGGATTAAAGGCATGGGTGCCACCACTTGACGTTAACCATGGATTCTCAGTCACATTTATACCAGGCATTCATTTCCTCTTGGGAAGTGGACAAGTGGGCCTTAATTCCACACCAGCTATGCCACTAAGCATTCAAAGGCATATCTCGCCACACTGTTCATTACCATAGACCGTAGGGTTCACAGTTATGAGGGTATTGATGACCTCTTCCCCCCAGCAACCTGTGTAACTTCTATCAGTATTCTGAAATACTACATAAAGACAACTTAAATCCTGGTACGTATATGTAAGGGGAGGTGCTGATACTAAGGTCTAGTTCCCTAATTGGTTCTTGATTTGTCAATAAAGAAGGCCAGGAGCCAATTGCTGGGCGGAAGGTACACGTGAGACTTCCGGATCCCAAGAGGAAAATGCAGACACAAGGAAGGAGAAGGGCTTCTCTGCTGTGCTTGAGAAAAAAGCAGCAGTCATGTAAAGTGTCCGGGCAACTAGGGCCTGCAGCCTCCGCTATGGGATGGGGCCGAGGAGATTGGAAGGGCTAGCTCATACAGACCACTAAGTTTAGGGCAGGAGGGGAAACTGAGATAATAATTGATGAGGACATGCCTTTCTGGGCAGGAGATTCTGCACCCAGCAGTTGTACCTAACCGGCAAGTTCTAACATGATAAAGTTGTCTGTCTGTCCTTTATCTGAGGATTCTAGGACCTCAGGTTGGGGCTGATTGCCACCGCCCCCCTCCCCCGGAGATAAGCTGGACAAAAGGGAGCCGGGAGGGGCTAGAGCACAGCAGCTCCCAGGCAAAGGGGGTGGCGTGTTTTTTAGAACTACACACTACACACATATACAGGTTACATTTCTATAGAAACTCATGAAGTTTCTGTAGAAACTGGATCATCCTATTCCTCAGTGTCTTACTCACAAAACTTAATTACCACCTTCCTGAAGAAATAAATAACGGACCAGCCTTTCAGTGTGTTGCTTCCTTCTCTGGCCCTCTGTCAGAGGATCTAACTTATTCTTAGGTCCTGGAGAGACAGCCTTATATACCACATGACTTCACACCACCACCATCGTAGGCCACAGTGAGGTTATTTATATGTGGTATCAGAATCGGGACCCAGTGAAAATTTGCTTGAGTTTTGTGTTTAGCAACACACACACACACACCCCCACACACATATATACCACACACACACACATATATACCACACACACATACATATATCACACACACACACCATACACAAACACACCACACATACATACCACACACACATACATACACCACACACACACCACACAAACACACACCACACATACCACACACAAACACACACCACACATAACACACACAACACACACACATACACACCACACACACACACACACACATGCACACACACACATACACACACTCCAAAAGCAGAACCAATTCTAAATTCCCAGTTAGTACATGGGACACTCATTTTAAAGAGAAGGGATAACACACAGCCATAAGGCACGGGGTTTTGGTAATGCTATAAGGGTGCAAATCACTGCAGATATTGCCTGCCGCATGGAAAATTAGAGAATCTCTTCGTCATTTCCTTTCACCCTTGGTCTAGGACTCAACAGACACTCGGATGCGGTTAAGCAATGGAACAAACTCCTGGAAAAGGAGTCTGACATAAGAAAATCAGATCACAAGCTGGGAGAAGAGGAAATGAAACATTGTTATGTTTCACTTTCTTTTTTTTTTTTTTTTTTTTTTTTTTTGGTTCTTTTTTTTTCGGAGCTGGGGACCGAACCCAGGGCCTTGCGCTTCCTAGGCAAGCGCTCTACCACTGAGCTAAATCCCCAACCCCATGTTTCACTTTCTTTCTGTTCCACAGGACTGCACTGGGTAGAGTTGTGCCCCCAAATATCTGAAATTCTACTTGACATATGTGCGTTGATGACTTCCTCAATGGCAGGCACCTGCCATGTGGCATGTGGCCAAAGCTGCTGCCTGTGACATCTCCTGTCTCTACCCTGACCCTACTCATGCCAAGCTGTTTCTTCTGCTGTGATGTTACTGTGCAATCTCATTTCCTGGGAAGAAGAGATTTTGTTATTTCTCTTTCCACAACTGTACTTAACATCATTAAACCATATGCTTCATGGAGGAACCCAGGGAGAGAGAGACAGAGACACAGAGTGACAGAGATAGATAGAGACAGAGATAGATAGATAAATGGATGGATGGATAGATGGATGGATGGATGGGACAGACGGGTGGATGGATGGATAGATAGATAGATAGATAGATAGATAGATAGATAGATAGATAGATAGATAGATAGATAGATTGATTGATTTGGGGCTATTGCTCCATTGTTTCCATATGCTTAACATTGTTTCCAACGCTTAAAAACAAAATCTAGGAACTGGAAAGATGGCTCAGAGGTTAAGAGCACTGACTGCTCTTCCAGAGGTCCTGAGTTCAATTCCCAGCAACCACATGGTGGTTCACAACCATCTGTCATGGGATCTGACGCCCTCTTCTGGTGTCTGAAGACAGCGACAGTGTGCTCACATAAAATAAATAGAAATTTAAAAAAAAAATCTAATGCTAAACAGTTAATGTGTGCATGTTCATACACACACACACACACACACACACACACACACACACACACACACACACACAACACATGCATATTTTTTCTCCCCTAGACGCTTTGGTCTCCCACCTTTGTAAATCTTGGTGCTAGCATGAGCAGAAACAACTATCTGCTCATCACAGACTAACTTCCGACGTCACAGTTACCTGTGCCAAGGACCTTTTGCATGAAAGAAACCCATCCGAAGGTAATTAAAGGTTCTGCAGAGACCTGTTGACAGACCAAATGTTCTTAGTCCACTGTGAGAGAGACAGCAGTTGGATTGGAGTGCAACCCCTTGAGAGTGTTAACTTAGCCTGTGCGAGGGCCTGGGTTCCATTCCACAGGACAAACAAACAGACAGAAGCCAAAGAAAATCAGTGTGCTGTTTTGAATGAGAAATGTCTTGGGCATTTGAACACTTGGTTAGGTTAATGTCGCTGTTTGGGGAGGTTTAGATTGGTGCAGGGTTGCTGGGGGAAGTGACCGAAAGTGGCTTTGAGATGACAAGCCGCAGGACATCTGCAGTTTGTTGTCTCTGCTCTGTGTTTGGGATTGAGATGTTACCTCTCGGTGTCCTGCTCCTACCACCATTCCTGCTGCATGCTGCTGTGGTTCCCTGTCATTGTGGACTCTTACCCTGCACAACCGTAAGCTGAATAAACCCTCTCTCCTATAAGTTATCTTGGCTGTAGTGTTTTATAAAAACAACAGGAAAGAAACCAATGCAGTCAGCATAATTAATAAGAGGTGTTACCTATGTCGCATTGGCTGTGTGCTCAGCACAGCACAGTGTGCTCATTACAGATGAGGGGGTGACGCCACCGACCTCATTTTACCATTGTCTAAACAGACAGTCAGGGGACCCAACCCTGGACTGGATCCCTGTTAAGCGCCAAATGTGGGGTGCTATAAAAATCCACTTTTTACAGTAGAATTTTCTGTCGATACACGCTTATAGCCAATAAGGCATAGCCATGAGCCTTGCTAAATTTAAGGACCTCAACAATCATCAGGGAAAAAAAAATGGTATACTTCCATACTTGTGGCAGATCTGAATGGATTTTCCTGAAAACCTGCTTTTTGTCTAAGCAGTTGCATTTTCCTGACTTCCTGGGTTCTTAAGATCTTTTTTTCTACTTGAAAGCCCAGAAGGAACACATGCAGGGCCTTGGTCAGTCACTATGGCAACTGACTGGCTCACAGAGCCTCCTGTTGGGTGGAGCCCTGGTAGGTGGCCTCATGGTCAGTTAGTTTCCTTGGCAATCTCATCCAGAAAGACGAGGTGCTCTTGGAAGCATCCCCTCCCTCTCGCACACCTTCCCACCTCACACTGAGCTTGGTCAGTAGGGACGTTTCTCCTTCCTTTCCTCTTTTTCTTTTTTTTTCCAGCGAAAAGGGAACTAGGTTGAGAAACAAGAAGGTTTCAGTTGGGGATGTGAAACAGAGGGAGAGAGAGAGTTCTCCCTTCTCTCTCAGCACAGGGCTGGCCATCTGGGCATATCCCTAGTGGGCCACGCCCGCTGCACTTCTGGCTGGGGATGATGGCCCAGCAAGGGCCCACGGAGCTTGCTAGGAAGCCCTTTGCATTGCAGGATGGGCGCGCCCTAGTGGTGCATGTTGGAAATTCTCTTCAGGGGCAGGATGAGAAAAAGCTCCTCCCTGCCGCCAACAGCCCCGACCTCTAGCTTAAATCACTTTCAAGCGCTTCAGTGGGAGACTCTCAAGAGCCAGTGGGTCCCTGCTTGGAAGGCAGATGAACGTCACTCTAAGGGAACTACAATTGCCTTTAAATCAGAGATCGGGCGTTTAGCGGAAGTCGCTCTCCAGTCAGATAGCTCGTTCTGACCCCAGCAGCTGATCAATCTGCCGCCATCTCAGCTCTCCTTGAGCTGAGATTGTACTTTATTGTGCTACTGTTGTACTTAGCCACAGAACGGTGAAGTGACAGCCAGGGCTTCTAAGATAATGCATTACACAAGCCGCTCACACAGTGCCAGCCCAACCTCAGAACTTAGCCCAGGTGTTCTCCGGTCCTTGTGAGCGCCAATACGAAAGCCGAATTCCTGGCACTTGTATGGTCCAAAGAGCTAACATTCATTTTCACACACTTGATTACATTCCCGTTCCAGTTTCTAACATTTTAAGTATTCTCTCACTACAGAAATAAGACCTACACAACTGAAACAAATGTGGAAAGTTCCAACAAATATAGGCACAGCGATGTCCCCCTGGTAACCTCACGACCAGCTTTCTCCTCACTGGAGAAGCTGCTAACATGTGTTTATAATCGTCTCATCTTCGGAAAAATACACACACACACACACACACACACACACACACACACACACACACACACAATTTCAGGGCTTTGCATATTAATTGCTTTTGGCTGGTGTATTCAGTCAGTGTTTGGGCCTGAGGGTTCGGCCTTCAGGAGGAGAGATTCCGTTTGACAGGAGGGTAGGCATTGTGTGCTCTGCAAAGTCCATGGGTGATTCTCCACATGGGTGATCGCATTGGCTGAGTCCCAGCAGCCATGCAGCACAGGAAGGGGAACAGGCTGCCGTGAGGGTCTCAGTAATCACGTGTCACCCAATTGTTAAACAACGCATTAACCAGGCATTGTCTCTAACCTCCCCACCCCTGAAACTTTCATAAACTAGAGGAAACTGAGGCTGGAGGGCAGGGGAGTTCCTGAAGTTTGCTTCCAAGTAAAAGTAACAACAGGAGCCCAGAATTCTGAGGTGACTTTCAGTCGTCAATGTTTTCATCAGATGATGCTTAACTTGGTAGTGTGCTTTCTTGCCAGTTAGAGCAAACCTTTAGAGTAACTCAGGCTAACCGGATAAGATGATTGTGTCACCATTGCTTAAAGTGTTGCCTTTCAAAAGCAACAAAGAGTACCGCAAACTACTTTGAGTTCTTACGAATTGTAATTTGCAAAACCGCCACTTAAGAGGCTGGAGACAGAACTGGACAGCGGCCAGACAGACCGGGTATCAAAAACAGAACAGTGAGCCCAGGCGCAGAGATACAAGATAGCAATCGCAGAGCCTGGAGGAGAGGTAGAAAGATGGAGTTCAAGGTCAACTACAGAGCAAACCTTTGATCAGCTTGGCTACCCCATGTCAAAAAACCAAACAAACAAATTGGACACTGTCTGCATGGATGGACTGCCTGCGGTCTCTAAGCCAGGCTTGGGGGGGGCGCCTCCTGCTTTCCCTCCAAACGGGCAGCAAAACAACCAACAACTCTTGTAACAACCAAGATGACCAAGACTTGATTAATAGCGAGCAGCTTTCCTCATCCCCCCCCCCGTGCCCCCCCCCCCCGAGCTGGGGACCGAACCCATGGCCCTGAGCTTGCTAGGCAAGCGCTCTACCACTGAGCTAAATCCCCAACCCCTCCTCGTTTTTTTACCCTCATTTTAAACTAGGACCAAGCTCGGGCTGGAGAAATGGCTCAGTAGTTGGGAGTTCGATTCCCAGCACCCACATAGCCGCTCACAACTGTCTGCTGCATATGTATACGCAGACAAGAATCATATACATTAAATAAATAAATCTTTTTTAAAAAAGATGTATTCATTTATTATACATAAATACACTGTAGCTGTCTTCAGACACACCAGAAGAGGGCATCGGATCTCTTTACAGATGGTTGTGAGCCATCATGTGGTTGCTGGGAATTGAACTCAGGAAGAGTAGTCGGGTGCTCTTAACTGCTGAGCCATCTCTCCAGCCCTTTTTTTTTTTTTTTTAATAAATAAATCTTAAAAAAAATCACCCTCCCCCTAAACCAAGAAAGCCAAACACATACCCTAGCCAATATACAACCCCCTGCTTCAGGAACCCAGGACCAAAGCCCTCCCCCACCCCGCCCCCACACCCCCCCTCACCTACACCCCCCCCCCTCGGTCCACGAGGAGACTCTGACTCCTCTGACTCTGTCTTTCCTTGTCCTCCCCCAAAATACAAGTGATGGCTGCTGACTCCCTTGCCACAGCAGACTCGGAATAAACAGCCTTTGCTCGTCCTAGTTAGGGCGGTTTAAGTTTCTCATAGAAAAAAAATGTGGGGTTGGGGATTTAGCTCAGTGGTAGAGCGCTTGCCTAGCAAGCGCGAGGCCCTGGGTTCGGTCCCCAGCTCCTAAAAAAAGAAAAGGAAAAAAAAATGTGTATTGTAGCGAAACAGAAAGATTCAACCCCAACTCTATTTCTACCTCAGCCTCCCCAAGACGGTCTTTTTGCTGCCTTCACGGAAAGAGCAGAGGACAAATCATGTGTTCTCTGATGTCCTCTGGTGGCAGAGGGCAGATTAATAGGAGGTTTGCTTCAGGGAGCCCCCTGAATGATGTCTGGATGTTTCCAAGTTGCCCAACCAAACCTGAGACTAGCTCCAGTCTCTAGGCTAATCCCCAACGAGGCCAGCATTCCCAGGTTACACCCTCAACGAGATCAGGGTTTCCAGGTTGTTCCCACAACAAACCTGCACCCCCAAGTTACAAGCCCACCCCCAGCCTAACGACCACCAGTGCAGGGGAGGGGAGCAGAAGTTAAGTTTATGATTGACTCCCAGCACCAGCCAATTATGTTAAAGGCCACAGTAGCTTTTCCAGCTAGATGCTTGCACCCATACTCCCTGCTTGCTGCTTACTATAGAGCCTCGCCCCATAGACATTCAGGGCTCCCCCACGACCAAATCTGTCCTGTGTGACGGTGGTGCATTGAATAAAGACCCTACTGTGAGTTGCAACAGATCGGCTCCTGTCTGTGTTTTGGGGATCACTAACATTTCCCTGGCACCGCCCTGGCCTTTTTTTTTTTGGTTCTTTTTTCCGGAGCTGGGGACCGAACCCAGGGCCTTGCGCTTCCTAGGTAAGCACTCTACCACTGAGCTAAATCCCCAACCGCCCCCCCCCTGGCCTTCTGAAGGAGGTATTTAAACCCCAGCTGCTGTGGGACATAACAGGTCCAATTTACAGGGATGCCCCGATGAGGTGGAAGTCATCACAGCCTAGTCACTTTGCGAAAGTCTCACCTCAGCACCACTGGCATGGTTTGGAAGGGTTTCCCAAGGGCTCAAAGGCTAGGTCACCAGCCTGTGGCATGAGTAGGGAATGAATGAAGGAAGATCACGGGGACACACCCTAAAATGGGGGCTCTCGTGTCACTCATTCCCACCATGACATGGCGTACAGATGTGGCAGAAAGTGCCTTGGATATGAGGGTACAAATTTCTCCAGCACATTCTATGCTGGGTGAGGACATACATGCTCCGGAACCCTCATGGTCTCTCTCAGAATAGAGGCTCGTCTTTCAGTTCTAGTAACACGGACCCATGGCTGTACCTACAGACACAGAGTCTTTTTTTTTTTTTTTTTTTTTTTTTGAGATGGGAGCTCTGTCGTGGGGCAGATGCAGAGAAACTGAGAATGTCTCTCTCCACAGTTCAGGCTAAAAAAATTTTTTTTTGGATCTTTTTTTCGGAGCTGGGGACCGAACCCAGGGCCTTGCGCTTCCTAGGCAAGCGCTCCACCACTGAGCTAAATCCCCAACCCCCAGGCTAAAATTTTTAATTCATTCATTTCCCCATGTCTCTGTATGCACACTACGTTTTTGCTCTTAATGGAAAT
The DNA here is from genome assembly GCF_021556685.1 of Rattus norvegicus. NCBI lineage: Eukaryota > Metazoa > Chordata > Mammalia > Rodentia > Muridae > Rattus > Rattus norvegicus. Next base: position 10,126,043 of record NC_141553.1, on the reverse strand, counting down.
AAGTGTTCAGACCCAGAGTCGGACCTCATGACCAGGGTAATGCTGGCAGAAGTCTCAAAGTAGCAGAGCCAGTTACCCATGGACTAAAACCTCTGTAACCACGAGCTAAGCTGTGGCCTTGAGTGTTTTTCCACAGTGGCGGAAACGTCGCTGGCATATATCAACAGTACCAGCATTTTCCTAGGAGATATTAAACTCCAGCTGCTGTGGGATATAACAGGTCAAACTTACAGAGCACACAGGCTCATGTATAAAACCTGGGGAGGACAGTGTGGTGACCTACCATAGGTCATGGTGACCATTTTACTTTGCCTTCCTGTTGCTATGGTAAAATAGCATGGGCCAAAGCAACTGTGGGGCAGAGATGACTTCTTTGGCTCACAGGCTGCAGACCATAACTGATCTTTTGAGGGGAACCAGAGAAAGAAGCAAAGCTGAGACCCAGGAGGGGCGCCACCTACTGGCTCATTCCCTCTGGCTTGCTGCACTGCGACCTTCTTATGCAGCCTAGAGATGGGACCGCCCACAGTGGGCTGTGTTCTCCTCCACCAACTAGCAAGTAAGAAAACCACACCCACAGACATCCTCACAGACCAGGATACAATTCCTCAATTGAGATCCCTTCTTCCCGAGTGTGTCGGGTTGACAACCAAAATTAACTGTCACAGTGGCATGGACAGTTCCCTAGGAGTGTGAACAGCAGATTCTAAAGGTAGCACCTGGGGTGGTGGTGGTGGTAGTGGTGGTGGTGGTGGTGGTGGTGGTGGTGATTACAGTGGCTGTGTTGCTGTGTCTGTGGAAATCGGCCCTGTGTGTGTGTGGTGTGTGTGTGTGTGTGTGTGTGTGTGTGTGTGTGTGTGTGTGTGTTAATCAGAATACTGCATGCACATCACGGCACATTAGCATTTTTTTTTCCGGAGCTGGGGACCGAACCCAGGACCTTGCGCTTCCTAGGCAAGCGCTCTACCACTGAGCTAAATCCCCAACCCCTCACATTAGCATTTTTAATTGTCCCAAGTTATGTTTTACATTTTATCACGTGGGGAGGCAGCTTTTTAGCCAATCTTTGGGGGAAAAAACCAACCAAACAAAGATGTCTTGGTGTGCTTTCAAGTGTGGGGAAGCAGGTATTCCAGGGAGCTGGCTGGGCTGGACCAGGCAGAAGCCAGAAGTAGGGACTGGAGGTTTGGGTGGTTTGGTTTGTTTGCAATGTAGCTAGTGCAGGGAGGGGGAGCTTGGGGACATAGAGAGAGGCTGTGTGTGTTTGGGTTTCTGTACAGAGAAAACTGTGAGACTGTTAGGAGGCCAGGTACTGGGACAGAAAGACTGGCTCAGTGGGGGAGCAGGAAGGTCTGAGCTTGGAATGACAGTATAGGGGTTGAAGGGGACCCAGAGGGTCCTTGCAGGGTGGAATGTGGCACTGGAGGGACCCCAAGAGGAGATCTATCTGTAAGAGACAGTCAGTGAATGAGCAGGCTGGACCTTTGAGAGGAAGTCTGCAGGCACCAGAGGACAGAGTAGAACGAATATAGCTCTCCTGCAAGTGAAGGCCCAGAGGTAACCTGAGTTAGTTGAGATGCTAAACCCTGACCCGGGGCAGTGTGTGCGAGCATCTGCTTAAGTGGTCAGAGTTCATCGTCCAGTGTATACGTGTTGACAGGAAACAGAAAAGACTTGAGTTCCTGTCATCTAGAGACCACGAACACCTCAAGACCTGGGAGGGTCCTTGCAGCATCCACGGAGGACCCAAGGGACTGAAAGGCAAGGCCCAGAGTTGAGATGCACCTCTCGTCCCAATGGGGGTCCGCTTTTTAGGTGATTCCTTGTAGAGCCCACAAACCAGATCAGTAAGGACATTCCAGAGGCCGGTGACACAGCTCAGGTTAGACGGTCAGATCTGCCAAGGCCCCGCCCCCCCTCGTCCCGGGCGGCGATTGGCAGAGATACCCTTCCAGTTGCTAGGACACTATTCCAGCCCTTGGCTCCTCCCACGCTTCTCTTGCGGCCCTTTCCCGCCACCCTTCCAGGCAGAGAGCCAAGTGGGGCGGGCAGCGTCTCCATGACGACGCGGGACGCGGGTGGGGGTGGCTGGTACCTGCTTGATAGAGACGCTGCTCCGGAGATCCTGTCTGAGACCAGATCATGTCGGACCTGGGCTCTGAGGAGTTAGAGGAGGAGGGAGAGAACGATCTTGGGGTGAGAGCTCCTGACCAGGGAGGGACTCCTGGGGTGCGCCGCAGCTCCGGAGCGGGAGGCGTGGGGATCAGAGGGCCGAGAGGCCGGGGACAGGACCACGCTGGCCACAGTGGCGGCGCTGCGTCCAGGAAGTCGCTCTGAAAGGTGAAACGCCGTGACGTCTTGTTTCCACCCCCCCCTTCCCCGCTCCCATCCCGCCTCCCATTAAAGGCGAAGATTTCTAAGCAGAGGGCGTGAGTAAAGGTTGCTTCCTGACAACTCCCGCACGGGCTGAGGTGCCCCGGGCTCTCAAGATCTCACCACGTGGGTTTGGAATCAGTTTCTCTGAACCATCCCAAGCCATTGGAATCACTTCTCTAGTGTAGACAGCAGAGGGGAGGCAAAGGACCCACAGCCAGTGGTGTGCTCCTACGTGAGTGCATTGTGGGCCGGCTGTTTATCCTTAAACCAGAGGATGACCACGCCCTGGCTGACAGAGTGGGGGATAGGCCCGCTGTGTGTGAGCAAAGCGCTTTGAGCATCAACTGAAGAACCCAGTCCCTGCTCTGTACTGTTGGTACCCGCTCAGATCTCTTTGCAGGCCCTGGGCATCCTGTCTTAGCTTCTTCATCTATGTGCTGGAACAGCCTGGTCAGTGTGAAGGTGCCACAATGCCTGGGAGTCCTGTGCTCCCAGGAGCCAGTGCAAAGAAGGACATTCTCAAGTGCGACATCTAGACCTCAAGGTCTCCATGCCATTAGCTGGAGGCTGGTATTGCATCTGAGATTGCAACATGCATCCTGGCTTAGCTGCCTCCTTTCCAATCTGGCAGATCTCCTCACTGGTTTCTTCGGGTTCTACTTGTAAAAGTTCCCCCAGGGAAGATGGCTCAGTCAGTAAAGTGCTTGCTGAACAGCACGAGGGCCTGAGTTCAGGTACCACTGTGTAAAAAGCCGGGCACAGGAGGATCCCTGGCGCTTGCCGGCTGGCCAGCCTAGCTCCAACTTCAGTGAAACAGTTTCAAAGAATAAGGTGGAGAGACTTGAAGAAGACATTACATGTCAATCTCTGGCCCCTATAGATGAGCATGAACATTCACATGAGCAAACACCCACATGGACATATCCACCTTACTGAATGAACACACGCACGCACACGCACGCACACGCACACACACACACATCACACACACCACATACACCACACACACACTACACACCACACACACATCACACACACCACATACACCACACACACACTACACACCACACACACATCACACACACCACATACACCACACACACACTACACACCACACACACATCACACACACCACATACACCACACACACACTGCACACACCACATATACTACACACTACACACATCACACACCACACAGACCACACAAACTACATACCACACACACATCACACACACTACACACCACACATACTACACATACCACACACACCACACCACACACACCACACACACATCACACTACACACCACACACAAACACCACACACACTACACACCACACATACTATACACCACACACACTACACACTACACACACACCCCACCTACCACACCACACACACTACACACATTACACATTACACACCACACACACATCACACACACCACATACACCACACACACACTACACACCACATATACTACACACTACACACATCACACACACCACACAGACCACACAAACTACATACCACACACACTACACACCACACACACTACACACCACATACTACACACACACTTACCATACATACTACACACCACACACCACACATACTACACATGCCACACACACACCATACACACTACACACCACATACACTACACACAACACACCACATAATACACACACACATACACACACAGATGGAGGTCACTAATTTACAGTCTGTTTCTGCAGATATTCAATTCACACAGTCCGGTCATCAGGGTTTCCGGTTTGTTCCCTGCCGGCTCCTACTGACCTGTAACGTGTCTAAGCTTATAGTTATGGCATCAAACCACCTTTAGGTCAACTTAAAGAATTTCTCTGTTGGTCATCCAGACAGCTCAGTCCGTGTTGGGCATACTGGGAGGTCCCTGAGATGAGTACAGGGGTCCACTTCTGTGACTCAGTGTTGGCCATAGCGGGAGACCTCCAGGATGGGCGCAGGGACTCTGTACGGTGTGGGTTTAGTAACTTTTCTGTTACTGTGACCAGGCACCATGGCTCGTGGAAGGAAGAGTTTATTTGGACTTACGGTTCCAGGGGGGTAGGAGTCTGTCATAGTGAGGAGGCAGGCAAAGGGGCAGACATGGCGGCAGGAACAGGAAGTTGAGGGCTGACATCTTCAGATGCAAGCAGAGAGCACAGACAGGAAGTGGTGTGAGACTACAAACACTCAAAAGTCCGTCCCTAGTGATGTACCTTCCTCCAGCAAGCCTCTACCTCCCAAAGGTTCCGTAGTCTCCCCACACAGTACCACAAAGCAGGGAATCGGTGTGTAGATATATGAGCTTATAAGGGACAACTGAAATGTAATAATATGTCATGTCATTGTGTATGTTGAAAGTTTGCAGCAAGATGTTATAAGCTAGCCATGCTGCATCATTACTGAATGCTCCGGCCATTTTAGTATATGTTATATGCACTACATCCATGTGTGTGAGTCAGAGAACATTCATCTTGAAAAGTATAGGGGGAAGGGGTGGGGAGAAGTGCAAGCTTGTATTACTTTTTTATTCCCTTGGTTTTAGAGTGGGGGGCAGGGATCTGCTCTGGGACTCAGATGTGCCCTTCAACCCCATGGCTCAAGTGACCCTGCAATCCTGGTTCAGCCTCTACAAGTGGTACTACTTGCAAAAGTTGTGCGCGCGCGCGCGCGCGCGCGCGCGCGTGTGTGTGTGTGTGTGTGTGTGTGTGTGTGCATGTGTGTGTTTGTCTTGGTCTCTCTGTGTGCCTATATGTGCCTCTCTCTTTCTGTGTGCGTGTGTACATTTGTGTGTGTGTGCTTGGGTGTCTGTCTCTGTCTGTCTCTCTGTGTGTGTTTGTGTGTCTATGTGTATCTGTCTCTGTCTCTCGGTCTGTGTGTGTGTGTGTGTGTGTGTGTGTGTGCATGTGTGTGTTTGTCTTGGTCTCTCTGTGTGCCTATATGTGCCTCTCTCTTTCTGTGTGCGTGTGTACATTTGTGTGTGTGTGCTTGGGTGTCTGTCTCTGTCTGTCTCTCTGTGTGTGTTTGTGTGTCTATGTGTATCTGTCTCTGTCTCTCGGTCTGTGTGTGTGTGTGTGTGTGTGTGTGTGCATGTGTGTGTTTGTCTTGGTCTCTCTGTGTGCCTATATGTGCCTCTCTCTTTCTGTGTGCGTGTGTACATTTGTGTGTGTGTGCTTGGGTGTCTGTCTCTGTCTGTCTCTCTGTGTGTGTTTGTGTGTCTATGTGTATCTGTCTCTGTCTCTCGGTCTGTGTGTGTGTGTGTGTGTGTGTGTGTGTGCATGTGTGTGTTTGTCTTGGTCTCTCTGTGTGCCTATATGTGCCTCTCTCTTTCTGTGTGCGTGTGTACATTTGTGTGTGTGTGCTTGGGTGTCTGTCTCTGTCTGTCTCTCTGTGTGTGTTTGTGTGTCTATGTGTATCTGTCTCTGTCTCTCGGTCTGTGTGTGTGTGTGTGTGTGTGTGTGTGCATGTGTGTGTTTGTCTTGGTCTCTCTGTGTGCCTATATGTGCCTCTCTCTTTCTGTGTGCGTGTGTACATTTGTGTGTGTGTGCTTGGGTGTCTGTCTCTGTCTGTCTCTCTGTGTGTGTTTGTGTGTCTATGTGTATCTGTCTCTGTCTCTCGGTCTGTGTGTGTGTGTGTGTGTGTGTGTGTGTGCATGTGTGTGTTTGTCTTGGTCTCTCTGTGTGCCTATATGTGCCTCTCTCTTTCTGTGTGCGTGTGTACATTTGTGTGTGTGTGCTTGGGTGTCTGTCTCTGTCTGTCTCTCTGTGTGTGTTTGTGTGTCTATGTGTATCTGTCTCTGTCTCTCGGTCTGTGTGTGTGTGTGTGTGTGTGTGTGTGCATGTGTGTGTTTGTCTTGGTCTCTCTGTGTGCCTATATGTGCTCTCTCTTTCTGTGTGCGTGTGTACATTTGTGTGTGTGTGCTTGGGTGTCTGTCTCTGTCTGTCTCTCTGTGTGTGTTTGTGTGTCTATGTGTATCTGTCTCTGTCTCTCGGTCTGTGTGTGTGTGTGTGTGTGTGTGTGTGTGTGTGTGTGTGTGAAGGGGTGAAACCCAAGGTCTTGTACATGCTGGGTAGGCAGTTTCACTACTACTGAGATCCATCCCCATTCTAATCTACTTATAAGATAGCTTTATAGAAATTTCAGATTGGGTTAGTTACTTTTAATTTTGGGGTTTTTAAAAATATTAATTTCTTTTATTTTGGGTGTATGGATGTTTTTTCCCCTGCATGTATATCTCTGTATCACATGCATGTAGTGACTGAGGAGGCCAAGAGAGGGCACTGAGTCCTCTGGAACTAGAGTTACAGCTGATTGTGAGCCACCGTTTGGATGCCGGGTACTCCATTTGGGTTCTCTGCAAGACCAGCCAACATTCTTACCCACTGAGCCATCTTTCTAGTCTCTGGGTCCAATTTGTCTGCAGAAAGCGGTCAGTCTAGGAAACCCATGGAGGGCATTTGCTCTTTAAGTCCTGAATGACTGGAGAAAGTGACCTGGGAGGTGTCTGTGCAGGCTGGGGACCTGTTTCACCTGCACGTGTTCTCTACATGTATCCCTAGGATGGTACAGTTCTCGGAGTGTTTTATGTACATTGGTTGTGTTTACAGTGTCAGGGTTAGCATAATGAATCACATTCTCTCAGATGCTTGAAGGGAGTGAGGCTCCCACCATGGATACCCACACTAACTGTGAGACCTTAGACCAGGGCTCCGCCCACAACGCTTTGTTACCTGCCTCTCCAGTATGCACACAGTGCCCAAGGTTGGAAGACTTCAGTGGGACAACAGCTGTAAACTGCTTGGCATGTGCTTGGAACAGCAGCCACAATTAGCTTGATTTCTTTTGCCCAGGAATACGAAGGAGAGCGCAATGAACTGGGAGAGCGGCACGGACATGGGAAGGCACGGTTGCCCAACGGGGACACATATGAAGGAAACTATGAGTCTGGAAAAAGACATGGCCAGGTCAGAAAGGGTGACAGAGGGAACTGGTTTCCTCAATTAAATATCGTCTTAGTGTATGTGGGACCTAGGACCAGTGTGCACTGTATCGTTGATGTGTTTCAGGGCACCTACAAATTTAAGAATGGGGCCCGGTACGTTGGCGACTATGTTAAAAATAAGAAGCATGGACAAGGTACCTTTGTCTATCCAGATGGTTCCAGATATGAAGGTAAGGCGAAGCCTTTTCTGGTTCTCATTCTTGTTCCCCTGTACAGGCTGTATTTACTGTTGAACTTGTCTGTTCACGGTACTAAAGCATACAAGGTATACAAGAACTCGTCAAGTTCACTGGACCTGCCAGTCAATGAAACAAATTGTTCTCCTTCCTAATATTGTCACAGAGGCTATTGTCTTTTAAGTAACCAAACCTCTGATTAAGCGACCCGCACGGCTGGTCCTGTAGGTAGCCCTCCTGCGAGTCAGAGACTTGGAGTAAGTGAAGGAGCCTCCCTGGTTGGGCACAGACTATGGGTAGGCTTGGATCCATGACAGCTTGTCACATCCTCCCTCTGAAGGGGTCTTTGTTGTTTTCTGGTTTTGTCCAATCCCTCTTCTGATGATCATGTTTCTTTAGACCTTTGGTGGGGGGTGGTTCTCTTCATCTGGGCATTTTGCCTTACTAGGATGTCTTTGCCAGTCTCCCATGCTGTGCCTCAGGAAGACTCTTATTTCTGAGAACTTCTGGGCCCTATGTACGGCTGCCACCTGGTGGGTCCAAGTCTAATCCCAGAGCCAGGAAGGGAGAAGGCAGGAAGTGTCTGGGTTTTTCTCTACCCCCTGACCCACCACTAGCACCTGATGTATTCATCTTCAAGGAAAGGAAGGCATAATTTGATTTCAGAGGTTTTAAGACTTTTTTTTTTATTTTATGTGCGTGGGCGTTTTACATGCATGGGGCTTTTACCTGCATGTATGCCAGTGAAATGTGTTCACAATAAAATGTCCACAGAAGCTAGAAGAGGGCATTGGAGCCTCTGGCACTGGAGTTATAGATGGTTCTGGGTTTGGGGAAACTGAATTGGGCTCTTTGTGAGAGCAGCAAGGACTCCGAATCTCTGGACGGTCTCTTCAGCACCTGATTTCAGTCCATAGATGTGGCCATGTTCCATTTAGGCCTGCGACAAGGCAGAG